>NC_092818.1:188974212-189336712 GCF_023375885.2 Dermacentor andersoni | reverse complement strand
GTGTGATCAAGGGCCTCAAAAGAAACCAAGCCACCTTACTGCTCCGCATTCGCACGGGCTCTGCTCGAACCCCTGCGTGGATGTATAAGACTGGCCTGGCGTTATCACCATTATGTTCAACGTGTGGTGTGTGCGGTGACATAGAACATTACCTAATGTGCTGTACTGTGTATAACGCGGAAAGGAGGGTGTTATTCGGGTCCCTCAAGAAGACAGGAGTTCCTCACAGCTCTTTTCAAGACATTGTTTTCCCGCGCGGGAACCGGTTGGGTAGGAAGGAGGTCTCTCGCCTTCTTTTAAATTACCTACAGGACACAGATTTGGCCTCCACATGGTGAACTGAGGAGTGACCATTTGTATTTTGGGAGGTCTGTGTCTGATTATGTGATTTACTTAGTTTAAGTGTCGCTACGGTGGAGCAATTGCCGGCAGCAACTGCAAGGCTAATCCCACCAGTAGCCTACAACAACTCAACTCAACTCAACTCAACAGAAAACTGTATCTGAATCTTTTCATGTCGGTCTACAACTTTCTCATTGACACTTTTCATCTAATTATTATATTTCAGAAGTTAATTAATTAATTAAGACATTATCTAATTAGGCGGTATGAAAAAAATTTTTAGGTATCTCCAAGCGACGGCAAACAACGTTACCTTGGTTCTGTCCAGCTACGTGGCATTTGCATATATTTAAACTATGGCTAAAGTTAGCTGGGACACCATATATATATAGGGTTCTTCATTCTCGGGTAAAATTCAATTATTCCCGATTTTAGCACACCCAACAAGTTTTATGAAAATCGGATTTCCCCCCTAAGTTCTGCCTTTCATAAACGATAATAATAAATGCTACTGTTGCAAAACTAATGAACGCTGCCCCCTTTTTGTGATCGAGGGGTCAAGTTCAATTTCAAGTTATTCATATTAGGATAACATGGATATGTTATATGTAAAGACTCAAACGAAGACCGGCGTTAAGTGAACGAAAGCACGTTGTCATTTTTAATAGCCGCGTTTACATAAATACGAGAATGGCGCATTGCATCGCATTTCCTGCAGGTTGTATAGATGTAAACCGCGGAAACGCACTATCACGCAGCGATGACGTTGCTCTGCATTGCTAACGGTAGCTGTTACGATGAGAGCATGTTTACCCAACTACGTTACGTTTAGAGAAGTGCGACTGATTCGTCTAGTCGGTATTCAGTTAATTTTCTTGCAAGAGCGTGTATTTGTATCCAGTAAACCTGTACAACTCACAAGAACGAAATGCCCGACAGGCCTATAGGGGGGGATCACAAGTGCTTCCAATGCATTTGATAGCGTTTGTTAAGAGCTTGTCAGATAAAAAAAAAGAAAACTACCACATTTCCTGTGAAGCGTAGCTGTGTACATTAGTCCTTGCATTCTCTCTTTGTTAGCATAGGGCCAGAGAACAAAGTAAAGAAGAGATCAACAAACCTGTAACAATTTTTTTTTAGTCCAGTTTCCTTTAAATTTAGTAATATTGCTTGACAGCAAAGATTTGCAGAGCTGAGTTTGTCACATACTTTGCGAGCAGCTCTCTTGTTTTTGCCATTGCGTGTTCTTGTCTGTGATTTTGCTTGATTAAAAAAAGGTTTCTGTCCGAAAGGTAACCATTGCTCGTGTCAATTGCTTGTAAAAGTTACCAGAAAAATCGTGAACGTAGTGCTGCCAGACAACAAAACATCACGATTTCTCCCGCCTTTCCTCTTCGAAAATAACATCCGCTTTTTACCCCCAAAATAAAATAGCGTGAATACCGAAAACGAAGGACCCTGAATATGTAGTATCTCAGAGAACAATCATAGAAGCTAACAACTATATCAGTCGGGTCCTAACATTTATCCAAACTTACCCCCGTTAGCTAGATAGAGCTATATTGCGGCATGTCAAAGAAACTTCATCGCGTAGTACGTTATGGCATGGATAACACAATATAAAGCGTGATGTAACAATGTAGACATGAGCATGCGTAGCATGAGCATACGTTCTCGGCTCCAAGGGCTGCAAGAAACGCGTGTTTATCGCTTTGCGTACGTATACAACCTTGACAGCGCGCCGAGAGAAGCAGATTCTGATGCCCTGTCTCGCCGTACGCGTGCACAAGGGCGCACACAGGGACGCCGACATGGCCATCGACCGCGTGTGGATCTCCTTGTTCCTCGTGCGCCTAGTGTATGACCTTTGAAAATGCAGGGATGCATGCGTGTTTTCTGAAGGCACATGCCAATTTTGTGCACAAAAACTGTTTCATTTGTTATCTAAGTTGGTAAATAATAAAAAAACAAACAAAATGCGGACCTCACGCACTGTGGGAATCGATGTAAGCGAAGCTTTGTCTGCTGTTTGCGTTCATTGTCGTTATTTGGCGGTGATATAATGACGGCATACGACAGTCGTGACGGGATGTGAAATGTTACCTTGCCTGCTCCGCTTGTGTTTGTTGTTCTTGCTCCGTTCGACGTTTTATGCGAGCCTTCGTCTTGTCGGCACTAAGTGCACGCTTCGGCGCTATTCTGGGTTGTAGCGTTGTAGCTCACAAAACTGCCTCCTCTCTCTCTCTATGCGCTCGCTAACATTCTCCCCACCTCCTCCCTCTACTGTCGCTGTTGTTGCGGGTGAGCACGGAGACAGGCGCGACAACTCCTGCACAGCATTTGTGAGGGGTCACGCCTAGTCAGGCGTCCAGAGGGCAATGTGCAGATGCGACGCGGCATAAATATTGACACGAGCTTCTCTGGTCGTCTTTACTTTGTGCCACACTCCTGTCATGTATACTAACGCGATAGCGTTAACGGCCCCGTGTCGCCGAAAGTGCGGTGTCGACGCCGTGGGCGTCGCGTGGCGAGTAATCATTCTGAACCACAACTGCGTGGGCCCTCCACGTGGCGCAGAACTTGCCTTACATTCTTTACAAAGTTATTCCTGGCAATTTTGAGAATGACAGCTCATAACCAAATGTTATGAAACAAATCACCGACAGCGCACGCCTTTTACGTTTTTGTGACATGGCCCCATCTCGACCACGACCCGACGCGGCCGGCGTTAGCGGCGTGCCGGACAGCAGCAGCCGCGGCAGCATTGGAAAAGCCGACGGAAGAGGCAAAGAAAGCTTCGCGTTAAAAGCATTGAAACGCAAGCGTTGCATGCGAGTACAACGAAACACACAGGCAGTCACTGTTAAAGTACCAGTTGGGAAATGACAGGAAAAAGTTTTTATATGCGTGGTCTTGTGTACCCAGACATAAATTTGTTAACGGACGATAGCAACTTATGCACTTTAGAATGACGTAATGACTAGATTGAATTATTAATATAAAACGGTTTTAAAATATTACGCGTACGACACCTCTTGGTTAAATACCTAATCTTTCATGTTGATTTTTTTGTTTGAATGTCAATTTCTTGGTCCTGTGAAGGTTTCGTCTTTATCAGTATCGAACCTTATATTGTCTTTAGCAGAATTAAAACCAGTGAAACGTTGTCGAGCATTGAGATCAATTACAGTGAAGGAGAATACATTGCTACCACGCTGTCATGCGAACTACGGCAAGCAAGGAAATTACTATGACGACAATTACAGCTGATCTATGAAGTGTTGTGCGCAAGTGTTCACACTGAAATTCATTACGCTTTTATGATAGCTGCTTGGCTGTGGCAGTTTTCACTCGTACTAGGCAAAGAAGGACTACATCCAGTACTGTCTGTTCAGAGGGGGTAGGAGGAATACAACATGGTCAGTCCTTTGAATACACGTAAATAGCTGTATATTGTATGACTAACGTGTGCCTTTCCTTCTTCGAAGAATCTTTTTTTGCCAATCATAGATTTGGGTACATTGTGAATATCGGTTGTTGTTTTTTTGCGAATAAATCATGTTACGTTGCTTGTATTATACGAAAAAAAAAACCCTAAAAAATAATCAGGCACGTTTTGCGACAGTCGCTATACACAATGGTAAAAGCGGCTACTAGATATTATTTTTTGTGATACAGTCAATCAGCCTAGTTTAGCACGTCTTATCGGCAAACTACGTGAACCACGGGTATACTTTATTCACCGATTTGTAGTCAACAATGAGACTTCATAAAGTTTTCGATTACGTTGCGAAGTACGCGGCGTTCTCGGGAACACTATCTCGTAAATAAAAATTGAAGTATTATGATTATACAGCTATTATTTGTGACGAGTTGGAGTCCATTCTTAGCATGATACAATAAATGACTGCCAACACCCTATTATAATGTGGCACTTCTGGCACCTAATTCCGGTAAATCAGCTGCGAATTAACGCTGTTATTTCGACCGCGGGGCTCCCGCATGCTTCGCGCGTAATGCATGTTTTATTGTTCGATGTTGAGATTTAAAACGCGTCCGAAATGACCCTCTAGTTGAATTTTAATGTCCTGGAAACTTATGTACGCTGCTTATGCCACCGGACCAGCGTCCCTACAGACATCTCTCGTGGCTCTTTAAAAACAGTGCCAATTTCTAAAGAAACTTCTCTGTCCATGCTGTTCTAACATGTATGCGTAACCTAACGCCTCCGGTAACTGTAAAATTATTTAGTAAGCTCTTATTGCAACGCGCTTCCGTAAAATATGATACGTAATATTTTCGCGTGCGCACCATTACCCTTCCACATTTTTTTACCATTCTACAAACGGAGACACAGACTACTGAAAATGATCGCGCACAATACTCGCGTCAAACATATATTGTTGCCCGACACATAAGGACCCCGTTTATGGTATGAAGGCCCAAGAGCGTAACAAGATCAAAAGGCACGCCAAGCTTATCATCAACCAGTACGTAGCCAATTGTTCGTCGATTTACCGGTGACTTATATTGCACAGCTTCCTGCAAAAAAAAAAAGAAAGAAAAAGAAAAAAAAGAAAGGAAGGAAAGAAAAGCCCACTGATAAAAGCCATCTCCGCAATCTAAAAAAAAAAAAAATAAAGACATTCGCAGTTCCGCCCGAAAGGCGAAGCACCTATTGCGATAGCAAATTAGTAGATACCTGTACGAAGTAACGATAGTAGATTTATCGGCCGGATAAACTTGTGAACATTCGCTTACTAACTAAATTACCAATGATAGAATATGTACGTGTGACTCAACGAGGACGCAGAAAGAAACAGGCACACAGAGACGGCGCTGTCTTTGTGTGTCTGCTTCTTTCTACGTCCTTGTTCAGTCGCGCTTACAGACTATCATGCATTCAAACCAACCAGCCCGCCAACGTGTTTTAACTAAATTATCCAGCACGGTGTCACGCGCGCACAGGTAAACATGAACACATCTCGCTCGAAAAGCTCGGATACTCGCTGTCAAAATTCTGGAGTGAGGAATCGCGGCAGCAGCAAGCGAATTGACCTTCATTCATTTCTCGCTTCAACGCGAAGGGCACGCCAAAAACACAGCGCATACGAGGCTACCGGCACCACGCGCACTCTGAAACATCGCAGATCGCTTTGAAGATGAGGCCCGCGCGGGCGCGCACTTTGGCCATGTCGTAGATCTCTTTCAAGGCACACAAGTGCCGGCAACGCGTCCCTACGGCCTCCGCCAAAGTCGTTTACTACGACGTCCGCGATTCGCGTGGCCGACGCCGTAGTAGACGCCGTGGTTGCCTCCACTCTGTACGGAGCGGCGGGCGAGGAGGACATCGAGACACCCTGGTAGTCACCGGAGAAGAACGCCCCTCCTCCCTCACCTCACGCGCGACAGGAGAGGGCACGCTATCCGGGCCGCGTTCCTCGCTCACGCATGCGAGATTGAACCGCGTTCGCCGGCTCACCCTCACGTGCTTTCACCCATACGGAACCTCAAGGTTGACGACAGCGACGCAACGGCGACGCCAGAAATGGCATAAATGTGCCTGGAGTGTCCATATAATTGCTATCGCAATAAAAAAATGGTTAATTTGTCTCAGTCGAGCGGTCAGTGTGCCTCGTTTCTAACAATTACGTTCCGTATAGTGGATTCGAATCCAGTGGATGTCTCTAGAAACTCGTTGCTCTATAATGCTTTCCTCCCTATCTAATTTTGTGTTTTAAGTTAAAATGAAATGAGAATTTTTTGATCTAGAAAAACTATATTTTATCAACAAATATATTTTTTTTACATCTGCTGCACTATTTTACGGCACGAGAGGGCAGGGAAGAACAAGAAGGGGCACGGCGTTAAGGCACGCAGTGCCGGAGTTCATGAGCAGTTGTTGAGTGCATATTGCTTTCAATTGACACAGGAAGCTCGCACCTGCTTTCGTATATCAATGCCCTTTATTAAATTTTCTTATTTAGGGATCTAATTACCTTAGGAGAGGAAGTGCACGCTGAGTGAGGTTAATCATAAGGACTAACCCTTTCCCACATATCACACGTAGAATAGAGCAAATTCTTTCCGGGAAAGTTTCCTTGCTTTTGGATGTTCATGTATCGTTGCTGCTGATCAAATTTCGGCCACGAAGTTCTGTCCTTGACCCGTGGAACTCTGCAACACACAGAACAACAGACATTTACATCGGCACAGTCATTATTTATATAGTAATGAGTGAATGAATGTGTTGTGTAGTGGCGCAAGGGCCAGGTATGGCCAAAGAGCGCCATGCCAGTCATTATTTATAGTATGTGATACAGGTTGTCTGCTGTGGTGTCTTTAGAATTTAATCTATATTCTGCAATACAATAGGCACACGGGAATGTAGTATTACGTATCAAAAAGAGGAGGGAAGATAGAGGCTACATTGCACAAAAAGAGGATATCAGCCTGACATGAGAAGTTATGGGTAGCGATTCGGCATCGAATGAAGAGACGAACGCAAGGAGAAGGTCGGTCAAGACAGATTTGTGGGCAATGCACAAAATGATATTTTCCATTTAAGAAGGCCCGCACTGTGTGAGCATATGTAACGGCTCTGCGAAAGCTTATGTTGACCCGTCAGTGGGCTCAGGGCCATCGGCAGCACCAACACATGCATGGAGCCGTGAGAGCGCCAGGCTGAGTCCACGATGCCACCTGTATACACTTGCATAAAGGACGCCAGAAGTGCCTCACCTTGACAGTGTTCTCTCACAGGCTGTTATTCTCGCGCAGTGCGTACACCGCCCTCATATAGCAACCTACAGTGTCTCGTAAGCGTAGTAATATTAATGCAGAAAATGTGCGACTCACCCTGTGCGGCTAAAGGTAGAAATGATATGCATGAAGTTTTCGGCGGCTCTGACATCGTCCAGCGAGATCTCTGGATCCAGCTTGAATATTGACCCTAACGCGAACGCGATTTCGTCCGTGTGCGTCGGGCGAACCCACTTTGGCCAGTTCACCCTGGATGGTTGTTGTGAAAACTTGTACATAAACACTCTCGTGTCGGGGTTCACGAATCTTTTGGCAAAGCCCACCGTCGGGCACCCGAGCTGGCTGTCGCCGATGAGGTCTGCTGCTGCGTGAAGTGCATCGGTTCCGCCTTGTACCCGCGATCCGTTAAAGTAGCGGTCTATTGCTCGCTTGGAATCGAACCCCAAGAGCGTTATCATTGTCCCTCTCGCAACGAAAATCATGGAATCTTTCCTGACTTCTTCAGCGTCGTTGGTATTGTAGAATTTTTTCGCCATAAAGTGAATAAGTCCATCTCCTTCGGCTTCTGATATGCCGGCCAGTAGCTCGCGAGCGTTCAGCTTCCCGCTTCTCAAAGCATCTCCGGGCTTCCCGGGTATAATGTCGTCGCCTATTACCGGGAAGAAGCCGTCTAGGCCTTCGATGGTGAAGCTTGCCGTCGCGTTCAAGATGGAAGCAACGTCCTTGGAGCGCAGACACTTGAGCATTGCATCCGCACCGCCACCTTGCATCATCATCATTGCCGAAGGGCAGTCCAGAGCTCTCGCCAGCTCGCCCGCTCCGTAGGCTGCGTCCTTCTTTCGGTTCACGAGAGTGCTCGTGAAGGGGCTTCCACTTTGCATAATTGCTCGCCGGAAGAGGCCTTTGCTTTTGGGAGATATCAAGTGAATGCCAACGGAGAAAGCGCCTGCACTCTGACCAATGAGAGTAATGCGGTCAGCATCTCCCCCAAAAGCATTGGCGTTGCTTTTTATCCAGCGCAGCGCGAGAATCTGGTCATGAAGGCCCATGTTACCAGGTGCGTCTTCGGTGCCAACGCTAAGAAATCCAAGCGCGCCAAGTCTGTACGCAATGGTAACGACAACAAGGTCTTCTCTGGCCGATAGTTCTGAGGCGTCATGAAGCTTCATCGAGATTCCACCGTATGAAAAGAAGCCTCCATGAATATAAACGACAACGGGCTTCAGTGATCCTTTGTGGTTGATAGGAGCAAACACGTTAATGAAAAGACAGTCTTCCGAAATGCGATCGCTGTTCTTGACTAAGTAGTAGTTATTGAACTGTATAGGGTGCTGAGGGCACATTGGCGGAAATGTAGTGGCATCGAATACTCCATTCCAGGGCTTTTTTTGTTGTGGTTTCTTGAAACGGGCAGAGCCTATTGGTGGCTCAGCAAAAGGAACTCCCAGGAAGGCACGTACAGGCCCGGCTGTTGTAGGGACAAGTATACCTCTCAGGCGTCCTGCGGTTGTTGAGACAGTCAAGTCCGAGTCTCGCTGGCAGCTTATGCCCGACAAAACCAGGAAAACGAGCGGCCACGCTGTCGACCACATTTTCTGCAATGGAAATATTAGAAATGTGTCAGAAGTTGAGATCTGGCATTGCTGAACGTTTCAGCAGCGCTCACTTTTCTGCATATAATGCCCACATTCCTTATGGTGCGAAAACTGGCAAGCTTCAGGCGAAACCATGTTTTCAAAAGTTTGACCATGCCATGAAGCTGCCCCACAACTTCGATGGAGGGCTACGCTGCCTAAAAGCAGAGTCAGTAGCCCAGGAAAATTAACTCTGCTCTACTGCGGCAGACACTGCTCACCTGGTCTTCAAAATGCTTATACAACTGAATATTATTCTGTTTAGACAACCTTACATATCCGGAATCGACTGTATTTCCTGGGCAAGCGAAAGTGCTTTGTTAAATTTGTTTACAATCTCAATAAGCTCAACATATACGTGTTTGTCGCCAGAAAGAAGCAAAAGATACACACCGTTGCCAATACATGCTGGTGTCCTTGGCGAACGAGCGCAAACTGCACAAGCGACAACGAAAGGAAGTAATGCTGCATGCATAACTTGCTGCGCGGTGTGGTTGGAACCATAATGTAATCGCTAGCATTGTAGGTTCCTCACCTGTGTTTCTCGTTTTTTTACGCCATCCTTTTGCCTTATTTTGCGGTTAAACCTTGTAGTTATTTTGCCAAAATAATGAAACAAAAGAAAATAAATAAATAAATAATAAAGGGCCCGCGCATCTTCTAAGATTTAGTTGGCTCTTTAGGTATTTACAATATACCGGAGGGTCAACTATTATGGAAAACGATTTTCTTAAAATAGGATTTCACTAATGCTTTGAAGATTTTTTAATATCATACATTCAGTGCAGCGGGTACTGTATAGTCCAGTAGCCGACGTAGTCCATTCACTAAATAACAAATAATAATTATTTACCTTTATAATTACTGGTTTTCGCGCCAACGTTGCAATGCAAGCATTGGAGGAGGAAGGCCGTAGAAAGCAAGAATAATTTATGCGGTTTTAAAAGTGCTACACGTTTTTACGATATTTGTCGCATTTTTTTCCTGCTTCGACACCGAAACTTTGCGCACGAGGAGTGGCCAAACAAATTGCTCACGTGATGCTTTCGTCCTGTCGTTTTCTGTTTATGCCAACGGATTGAACACATGTGCACTCCTATTATATTTGTTTGTAAACCCTCCCGAACTCTACTGAAAGTAGTTGCTGGGTGCTGCTGTTGTCTTACCGGATAGCCCACGCTTAAAGTAATGAATTACATGCCGGATGGTTGGACCGAACCTCGGTCGCCCAGTACAGCAGCCTGATGCTCTATCGTGTGATCACCGCGTGTGTCACAGACCGTAGCACGGGTGCGCGAGGGCACAGGCGCGCACACACAAGCAGGTGCGAAGGGAGATGCGTTTGGACAGCGTGTGACGTGGGCGATGTGGTTTTGGCGAGCGCCTTCGGTATGACCGCACAAATACGGTCAAATAACACAGGAACTAACACCACTTTCACGTACTTCACGCATTTAAACAAAGCCTCACCATACGTAGATTTCAACAGGGTGTGCTGGATATGCCGCAGTTTTCCTTATGATGATCATGTCTAGGCTACCTAGCGTCGTTTGCGGTACAAACGCGCGAGGAGAGATTTGACGCCTCAGCAGGTCATCGCGGCCAACTGCTATACGTCAAGAACAACATCGATGACAAAAACAGCTCTTCAAAAGCACCGTTTGCGCGTCATGTTTCGGTATCGGAGTAACAAAAGGTGAATTTTAGCGAACGAAGTTAGAAGTGAGAAGCGAGCAACATGGTGTGCGTATTTTCTGATAACCTTTGGAAGTGGTGTTTGTCTATCACACAAGTGCCCATGGCATGATTATGGTATTGTGGTTAGTCTTGAGCGCTTAAAATCTTCAGCGTGATACCAGCTTATCAGCGCACTTATGAGCTGTTAGCAAACAGTGCACCTTGAAATGGCGTGTCTCAACCATAGCATAAAAAGACGGTCTAGTCCTGTCGTTGAGGTGTATTGGCAAACTCACCTGGAAAATGCGTGTCGATGAGGTCATGGTTAAATTCACGCTGACGAGATGTAGTTCATCTAGTCGCACTTAAACAAGTTAACACGTGAGAAACCCAATGGCTTCTCCACACAGACGGCTTTGTGCTGCGGTCACACCTCTCGAAGCGTGGGTGAAGACTGGCGCGGCCCAGCGTACCACGTCGTTCAAACGTTCCTAAAGTTGCGTGAGGGGGCTTATTAAAGGCGAGTTTTCCTGTAACGACTTCCTTCAACACAACGATATCCCAACCAAAATATTTTTAAAAGAACAAAGAGCCATCGACTTTTCGGCTTGACTCCAACCCCAGACGACGCGTTGTCGACTAAATAGTTGTGCCTCGCGGTAATGTTGCTTACAAAGCCGGACGTGAAGCGGCGTCTGTTTGGCGGTCGAACAAGTCATTCTATTCTTAGAGCCGGAGAAGCGACGTTGCCTCCTTTCACGTAGGCTAACTTGCACCTTGAAGAGCGATGAGGCAAGGCCACGTAAGGCTGCCAGACGACGCATTTCAGGAATAGATCGGAAGCCCTCATCGTTATATTGGTCTACGACTATCTCCGTAGACCACAAACAACGAAAGACTCAGAGCCACTCTGTGTCTCTATACTCTCATATGGTAAACGCGATGGCTAGAGATATAAGGCCTAATTTCTGTATGTTAACTTAAAAAAAAAACCCTCTATTAGCGGCTGGGACGTTTGCATAATTCATTGCTTGCGAAAAGGCGGCAAACGTTCCATTCCCCACGACGACCCTGGCTTTCCAGCAGCGTCTGATTTCATGCCATCGAAATGTGAGTGCCATATTTACTTAAAGTCGAGCGAGATGCATGTAGTTTTCGGCTGCCCGGGGGAGACAGCGAGAAGAGGTAATGCGCAACAAGATACGCCAAAAAGATACGCCCGGCGGCCGAGCTCCCCTCGCTTGACAAGCCAGGCATATGCGCTGAACGCGGTGATATTTAAAAAGCAGGTGTCCGCATGTTCCACCTCGGCGCGCAATGGAGATGCGCCAAAGTCCGCGAGGACGGCGGTTGGAGCCTTTGTCACCCCGCCACTGATAAAGTGCGATTGCATGGTGCAAGCACCGGGATTCAAACCACGTTTAGTATGCTGCTTCGGGGGAATGTTTGTTCATTTTCCCGTCGGTGGGGCCCGACAAGCTTTCCAATGTCTCTCTCTCTCTCTCTCTCTCTCTCTCTATATATATATATATATATATATATATATATATCATAAGTCTACCTTTGTGTCCACTGCAGAACGAAGGCGGCCTCTCCCTGCGATCTCGAATTCACCAAAAACCCCTGTCTTACGCTACCCAATATGCACGTGCGAATTTACTAATTTCATCAGCCCAACTTTTTTTCTGCCGTCCTCGACTGCGCTTCCTTTCCCTTGGCACCCATTCTGTAAGCCTAATGGTCCACCAATTATCTACCCTGCGCAATACATGGCCTGCCCAGCTCCATTATTTTCTCTTAATGCCAACTAAAATATCGGCTATCCCCGTTTTCTCTCTCATCCACCAATGCTCTCTTTCTGTCTCTTAACGTTACGGCCAATATTTTTCGTTCCATTGCTCTTTGCGCGGTCCTTAACTTGTTCTCGAGCTTCTTTTTTAACCTCCAAGTTTCTGCCCCATAAGTTAGCATCATTCTAATGCAATGATTGAACGCTTTTGTTTTTAACGACAGTGGTAAGCTCCCAGTCAGGATTGGTAATGTCTGCTGTATGCACTCCAGTCCATTTTTATTCTTCTGTAAATTTGCTTCTCATGGATCAGGGTCCCCTGTGAGTAATTAATTGACTTAGATAAACATACTCCTGCACAGACTCTAGAGTTTGACTGGTGGTCCTGCATCCTTGCCCTCTTATTAGGCTATTGTACGTTATCTTTGTCTTATGCATATTAATCTTCAACCCCACTCTTGCACTTTCTCGGTTAAGGTCATCAATCATTTGTCCTAATTCATCCCCAATGTTGCTGAACAGGACCATGTGATCTGTAAACCGAAGGTTGGTGAGATATTCGCCATTGATCCTCACTCCTAAGCCTTACCAATTTAATAGCTTGAATACTTCTAAGCATGCAGTGAATATAATTGGAGAGATTGTGTCTCATTGCGTGACCCCTTTCTTGATAGACAACTTTCTACTCTCCTTGTGGAGAACCAAGGTAGCTGGGGAATATTTGCAGATATTTCCCAACGTTCTTGTGCGCAAAACAAACAGGGACAAGGAAATGAAGCAACACAAGGATGAGCGCTTTCTAACAACTGGTTTTATTTTCGAAGAACCACCTGCTTAAATACCCACTGATCTGCGCGATCCATTCAACAGAACACGCAAATAGCGCATATTAGCGCAGCTGTTAGAAAGCGGTCGACCTTGAGTTGCTCCTTTTCTTTGTCCCTGTTTGTTTTGCGCACAAAAAGTTTGTTCAAAAATGAACCTGTTCCAACTAGACCGACTCGCAGTTATGCTTATTTCCCAAGGTATGCACGTATGCCTCCTGTACTCCCTGATTACGTAATGTCTCTATGACTGCTGGTATCTCAACCGTATCAAATATCTTTTCATTATCTATGAAAGCCATATATCGACGCTGATTGCATGATATGTTTATATATATATATATATATATATATATATATATATATATATATATATACGGTGCACAGGCTGCTGGAAGCGACGCACGGGCACAGTGCTAGGGGCCATTGCAGCAACCGTAGCATAAGTGAGTGGTGCAGTCACGACATCTTGCTGGTGAACAGCCGGCAGCGCTTCCGCGACCTCTTCATGGATCACGTTACGGAGATGAGACGGCAAAGTGCTGGCAGACTCCTGAGTAATGGACACCAGAGATAGCTGACGTGCAACTTCGCGGACGAAATCCTTGATTTGGGTTATCAGGGAGGCTTGTTCTGGGCCGGTGGTCAGGCTGCAGAGTGACGTCGCATTTGGTGTGGGATGTCGCCTTGTCAGAGCTCGCTGCTTACGCAACTCATCATAGCTCTGGCACAAGCTGATGACGTCGCCAACAGTGCGTGGGTCCTTTGCCAGAAGCATCTGGAACGCGTCATCATCGATTCCCTTCATGACGTGCTTGATCTTTTCCGCTTCCGTCATGGCAGCGTTCACGCGCCTGCACAAATCTAGAACGTCTTCTATATAGCTGGTGAATGTCTCACCCGTGTCCTGTGCGCGTGTACGCAAACGCTGCTCGGCTCGGAGTTTCCTGACGGCGGGTCGGTCAAATACTTCGGTAAACGAAGTCTTGAACACCGACCACGTTCGGATATCCCTCTCATGATTTCTGAACCAGAGACTGGCCACGCCCGCGAGATAGAATGATTCGTAAGCCAGTTTATCTGAGTCATTCCATTTGTTATGAACGCTCACCCGCTCGTAGGACGACAGCCACTCTTCAACGTCGTTGTCGTCAGTTCCGCTGAAGATGGGAGGCTCCCGTTGGCGAACGGTACCAGGGCAAGGGACGGATGGTGGTGGAAGAGTCTGCTGGTCGGCGTCCGGCATGGCAGAGGGTAGCGTCCGAGAACGGAGTTCCAGGATGGTAGAGTGGAACGTTACCCCTGACCTCCACCACTTGTAAAGGAGATTTATTGGGGTTTGTAGCGACCGCCGGTTCTACGATGCACCGAGCAGTTCCCGAGCTCGAGCTTCTGCTGCGCGCTTGATGCTGCCGATGCTGCTGACACAGTGCGCACGTTCGTTATCTTCCTTACAATATATATAGTGTGGAGACGCTCGACTCTTACGCGTCCCCTGATGATGTTTTCCCTGGATAGCGTTCGTGTCTCCTGTAATCCGGCTTCTCCCCGTAGCTAAGCGTCGGCAGCGGTCGGTGTATAGTTATAGCATATTACGAGCGATGGTGCTAGTGTTGCGCTACTATCACCACCTAAGGGTGGGGTTAGTCGGGCGCAAAAGAGAGTAGGCTGTTGCTCTTTGGCTTGGGATCGGCAAGCTGCGTGGAGGTTTCGCTCGCTCACCCATGATTTGCGAGAGCGTCCTGCGAAAGGCTTGCATCGGAATGGACGAACACGATCGTTCGAACGCGCCACCGTCGCGCACCCTGCTAGTCCCACGTCGGGACCGTATGCACGAATGATTAGGCGTTGGTTTCCAGCATGGGGGCGAACATATTTGCTCGGTATCCGGTCGCGGTTATTCTGACGGCCTCACTTTGTCGCGCGCCCATCCGCCTGTTCTATGTGTAGTAATTTGGCTAGGAGGAATTAACGTATGAAAGGTGCAATAAATGCCCTTTTGATTGTGTGCACTACTCTGTTGTCCTCCCTTTGTCCCAAGAGCCCGTTTGAGACCCCACAATTATATATATATATATATATATATATATATATATATATATATATATATATATATACCGGCCACGCCCACAGCCCGGATCACACTCGAGAGCCAGCCCCACAAGCGATGATGAAGACGAACCCCATATGAACCCCACATGATGATGATCATATACAGATGGCGAAGAATAGCTTATAAATTCCCACACTAATGTCCCCTCGCGCGAGAGCGGCCATCCTCGCCGCAATTCAAAGGCGCGGAAAACTCCTCGTGAAAGGCTTCATACGGGAAACGTGGACAATCTCAGCGGCGCGGCAGCGGCGGTCATTTGGAACAATAACTGGTACCACGCGATAGTTAACCGGATAAGTCTGCTCCAAGACTTTGTAGGGGCCGATGAACCGAAGCTGAAACTTGTCACACAAGCCAGGAGTACGAACTGGTGCCCGGAGTAGCACTTCCTCGCCAGGGCGGAAGCACACGACGCGATGAGAGGCGTCGTAATGCTGCTTGCGGTCCTTTTGCCGTGCTTCTTTGTTGATGCGGGCGAGCTGGCGACAACGCAGAATGCGGGCACATATTCTTCGCAGGAGGATGGACATTGATGGAAGTTGGCTCGAAGAAAGAGACGTCAAGACAGGAAGAGGGCGACAAGGTAGATTGGCGAGTAACCGGTCGTGCGCTGAACGGCGGTATTATATGCAAAAGTCACGAATGGCAAAATTGCGTCCCAGTTTCTGTGATCCGGTTCGATGTACATGGCTAGCATGTCTGACAGCGTGCGATGAAATCGCTCTGTGAGGCCATTGGTTTGCGGATGGTAACTGGAGGTAGTCTTGTGGGTGGTTCCGGAGGCTCCGAGTACTTCGTGTAGTAGTTGCGAGAGGAATGCTTTTACACGGTCGCTCGGGAGGACGCGAGGAGCACCGTGACGCAGTATTAAGGATAGAAGTATGGATGCAGCGACTTCAGAGGCTGAGGCAGAACTCACGCAAGTTGTTTCGGCGTAGCATGTCAAGTGATCAACGGCTGTCACAATCCATCGTTTACCGGTGAGTCACAGGAAGAGGACCGGTCAATGCCAACGACCTCAAATGGTTGCGACGGCCAAGGAACCGGTTGCCGTTGTCCGCTTGGAGCTGATGAAGGGAGCTTTCGACGCTGACACAGGGCGCAGGAAGCGACATACTTCGCTACACTGGCGGACAATCCAGGCCAGTAGAAGCGACCTTTGATGCGGTCATAGGTTTTCTGGAAACCAAGGTGACCAGCAGTGATGTCGTCGTGAGAAGCCTGCAGGACATGAGCACGTAGAGAGCGTGCCAGGACAGGAACCCAGCGTTGACCGTCAGGGTGATAGACATGACGGTACAGGACGCGGTTGTCAATCTTAAATTGCGTCAGCTGTCGACGGAGGCGGGTGTTAGGCGGGCGTGAAGCTCCTTGAAGGTGGTCTATGATGCGCCGACAGTAAGAGTCGGCAAGTTGATGACATTGGAAGGATTTGTTGTCGTGTGGAGGCATCTCATCGACAGTGGCCAACAAGAAAGCATGTGAGGAGGGATCGTACGAAAGCTTGTCACGGATGGTAGTTTGAGGTCCATTGCATGGTGTTGTAGGAAGCGGACAGCGAGAAAGCGCGTCTGCATCTTGGTGTTTTTTTCCGCACTTGTAGGTAATAGTAAAGTCGTATTCTTGCAGCCGAAGAATCCACCGACCAAGTCACCCAGACAAGATTTTTTTTAGACATTAGACTTTATTTATTTCATCATAAATTTGTACATCAACATAAGCAAACAACTGTTGGGCCCATAGCCAAGGCTAGTGTAGGCCCATGTGGTATACATGCGTATGTGCTAAGGCGATCAGGACAGTGATGAACAAATGCGTATTGATTATACATAATTGTACAGGATGTGAAACAAGATGAAAAAAAAACATACATCAGTGCAACAATAGAATAGTATTACTGAAAAAATATCACCACAAAGACAGAGCAACATTCTTAACTAATTTTTGAGCCCCAGAATCGCTTTTTATGGAAAACAAAAAGTTACTGGCACTCTTCACTTCTATTGGTAAGGCGCTCCATATTTTCGCGCCATGATACTGAATTAGTCTTTGACCGTATGTGTTTCGGGTAACTGGTAAATTGAAATTTATGTTAGTAGCGTATCTAGTATTTCGTGTAGGAATCACAAATATACTAAACGACAATTAGTGATTGCGACATATGATGTTATTCAGTAAAATAGCAACTTTCATTTCGGAGGATAGGGTAAAGGGAAGTATTTTCAACCTGCAAAATAAATGACTGCTGGATTCGAATGGACTAGAAAACGTCATTACCCGCACCGCTCTCTTCTGTAAGCGCAAAATTGGATCCAAATATGTTTTAAATGTGGACGACCATGATTCGCAACAGTATGTCATATGACAATGAAAGAGAGAAAAGTAGATTATTTTCAGTACCGAAATATCGAAGCATGCCCTCGCCTTTAAGATCCCATAACACGCTGACGCTAGCTTCGAACATACATTATCAATGTGTGGCTTCCAGTTTAAACTACTGTCTAGTGTCACGCCCAGATATTTAATTGTGTTCACCTGCTCCAGAGTGCTATTATCAAGACATACTTGCAAAGGTGCACTGTTAACATGACTATGCCTAGAATGAAAAATCATGTAGTGAGTTTTAGCTTTGTTGAGTGTAAATTTATTTGCTCCAAACCATGATGAAACACAGATTAGTTCTTTGTTAGCAATCTGTATTACTTCGTGAAGTGTTTTGCCTGTAAACACTAGTGCAGTATCGTCCGCGTACATGACAGCTTTGGCAGACATGAGAATTGAAGGAAAATCGTTGACATATAAAGAAAATAAAATTGGTCCTAGGACAGACCCCTGTGGCACACCAGATTTAACAGAATACGAAGACGTAAAGTTAGTAATTTTAACAAACTGCTGTCGGTTGGTTAAGTAACTAGAAAATAAGTTGAAAGTACTGGCACTGAAACCGTAGTATTCAACTTTCTTTAGTAGTATGGAATGAATAACTGTATCGAAAGCCTTCTTGAGGTCTAGAAATATTACTAAGGCTAATTCATTATTCGGGAGTGCTTCGTTTATACGCTGCGACAACTCTAGTACTGCTGAGGACGTAGAGCGACCGGTTCTGAAGCCATGCTGAGATTCATTTAAAATGTTGTTTGTGCTCAGGTACTCTTTCAAATGAATAGAAATAACCTTCTCAAACACGGTATTAATACCACTCAAAACAGAAATTGGTCGATAGCTTCCACGGTCATTATTATCACCGCATTTATATATAGGAGATACTTTAGCAATCTTTAGAGTTTCAGGATATGTACCGCGTGCAATATCAAGATTGAATATGGTTGTAAGAACAGTGCAGAGGAGGTCAACGTTATGTTTTAAAACTTTGACAGTAACGCCATCGTGTCCAGCCGCCTTGTTAGCATTCATATCGGTTAATATATTTTGTACTAGAGTATCTTCTATTGGTTTAAGGCAAAATGTGCTGCATACTAACGGGTAATTAACATCACATGTCTGATGAGTTATACAGTCAGCTAGAACTGGTCCAACGTTAGTAAAGTATGTATTAAACTCATCAACTTTTTCGGTGTCAATTCGGCCAGGAGCAATGTGCCTTTTCATAGGTGCACTAATTACATTGTTAATAATGTCCCACATTTTTCTAGAATTACCCTGATTTTTACGGATCAGTTGCGCGTTAAACTCTTTTTCCTGTTACGAATAATTGCAACGACAAAATTGCGGGAGCTACGAAACTGCTGTAAATAGTACATATTATGTCTTTGCTGTTTCCACTTCTAATACCAAGTGTCTCTTTCCTTAATGGCGCCTAATATAGTCTTAGTCATCCATGGACATAACGGCTGCTTGTACCTGTGATGATTGGTTGCTTTGCATTCAGAGATGACACGGGAGAGGGTTTTAAGTAGCTTGTCACATTCGGTATTGTTGTCTGCAGTGAGTACGTCAGAGAAATTCATCTTCTTAATTTTATCGCGAAGCAGCGAGTAATTTATTCAACCTGTTCGTGGATTTAGTTCATTCCTAGTAACGCTTCCATCATTAGGTATCAATGCGAAGACAGGGGAGTGATCTGTTATACTCGTATTGTATACACCTGCGAGAATATTATTATGATTGCATAGAATATGGTCGATGATTGTGGCTGAGGTTGCTGTAATTCTTGTGGGTTCAGAGATTGTGTTCTTGTAATTGTATGATTGTAATAACAAAGAATAATCGGCATTTAGGTCTCCGTAAGTGTCTATGTTGAAGTCCCCGGTTACAACTACAGAGTTAAAGTTTATATCCGTCAAACCGGAAAGAATGGTTTCCAGAACACTGTGAAACTGTTGTAAAATTGGACTGGGTGGTCAATAGACTACGCCTATGGCCATGCCTGTAGGTATTGCGATAAAAAGTGATTCAATGTTATCATTACTTATAAGCAATTGAGGCATTTTCATGAGGGTTAGTTCTTGTCTAACATATAAAGCAACACCTCCGCCACGTGATGAAGTCTGTCTTGGGTTAGATAGAAAATAACCGGAAATCGGAATGTGTTCGTTGTTTTTTAGTCATGTTTCGGAGAGCGCAATGATGTCGTAAAACAACTGATGCTGCACTAAAAATGCGCACAATAAATCTTTGTTTCTATTCAGTCTTCAAATGTTGCAGTGAAGTATAGACATGCATGGTTTTGCATGAAATTCGGTGTTAACTTTGGTGATTGAGTATGCCATAAGGATGAAAAGCAGTAGCTATACTGTTTTAGCTCTATCATTTCGTTCCTCATGCTCTTTGCTTGACTGTTTAATTCCTTTATATCTCGACTGTGGTCGGACTGCTTCTCCTTTACCTCAGCGAGTTCGCTGCACACGCCTTTCATATCTGCTCGGAGTTGGTCAAATATGGTGTTCATGTGGGGCATGGAATCTTTGAGTTCTTCCATATCGGTAGACGGCTTCTTGCTATTATCAGCTATACCTTTGATGTCTGCTCTGATGATTGTAGTGATCTGTTCAAGGCGCAAAGTAACATCAACTAGAGCTTTAGCCAGTTCTATTACAGTCGACGGTGGTTTATCAGCAAGTGTCTGTCCAATGCTTTTTAAAGGATTATCACCCATATTTAACAATAAACAGCAGAAACAGAGTGATCCAGGAGCCTAAGAATAATATCAAGCAGAAAAAACAGCAGTAGAACGTACCTGCAGAAAGCAGTAGAAAAGGCTTAGTTTCAAGCTGTTGCTTGCAGCTGCCTGGATCGCTCTGAATTGTGGCCGATGAAGGTCGGGCACGTCCTTTTAAGCGCTAGCCAGTTGCGCAGAAAGGGCTGAAGTCTTGATATGCGAATGAGATGCCGCTGCCACACCAAGCCACTGGATCTTCCGTATCAGGTTGCTCACGTGTAGCGGAGTGCGCAGGTTGTTGAAGGGACCAGCCGCCTGTGCGACTATCGATGTCAAGCGCGGTGCAGCAGTCAGGTCGGGCGCCGGATCCTGCAGAAAGTAGTAGAAAAGGCTAAGTTTCGAGCTGTTGCTTGCAGCTGCCTGGATCGCTCTGAATGGTGCTCTTCAGCGTTGAAAGCCAGCATATTGCATGTTGGTCTGTAACGATCGTAAAATGGCGGCCGTGAAGATAAGGTCGAAACTTCTGCATAGACCAAATGATAGCTAGGCATCCCTGCTCCGTGATGGTGGAATTCTTTTCGGCGTTTGTCAGAACGCGACTTGCGTATGCGACGACCCTCTCACCTAAAGTGTCGTCTCGCTGTAGGAGAATGCCATTAATGCCGTGACTAGCATCCGTATGCAGGAGGGTAGGAGCAGCTTCATCAAAAGGGCGTAGTACTGGTTCAGATGTGAGAGCGCGCTTCAGATGGGCGAACGCAAATTCACATTCGGAAGACCACACAAAGGGAACATTAGAACCCAGTAATTTGTGCAGAGGTGACGCTATTGAGGCGAAGCCTCGTATGAATCGGCGAAAATAGGAAGCGAGGCCTAAGAAACTACGCAAATCTTTGGTGTTTTCGGGACGAGGGAAGTGCTGAACTGCCGAAACCTTGTCAGGATCAGGACGAATGCCATCTTAGCTCACAATGTGGCCTAGTACCTTGATCGTCTTGCTCGCAAAACGGTATTTCTTGGTGTTTAGCTGAAGTCCAGCGTTGGCAAGACGCGTGAGAGCTTCATCCAGACGTTGCAGGTGCTGAGAGAAGGTTGACGAGAAAACAACAATATCTTCCAGGTAGCACAAGCAAGTCTTGCACTTCAGGCCACGAAGAACGGTGTCAATCATGCGCTCGAACGTTGCGGGCGCATTGCAGAGGCCGAGTGGCATGACATTAAACTCGTAGAGCCCATCTGGTGTTGAAAACGCTGTTTTCTCTTTATCGTCCTCATGTATAGGTATCTGCCAGTAGCCGGAACGCAGATCGATGCTGCAGAAGTACTCGGCACCCTGTAAGGAATCCAAGGCATCGTCTATTCGACAAAGTACAAGTGCGACCCATGATACCTACAGGCTGCAATGGCACTGTCGGCGTCATTTATGATGTCGATATTTCTATACCAACCAATGACTTACCGATAATAATAAAGCCAACTACAGAAGGCTATCTTATCACGCACATCACAAGACTTGGCAACACACGTTGCCTGAAGCTTTGGTTTGAGGGAGACAGCTTTCCCTCACACGTCAAAGTTGGCCACGTCCGCCATACCGTACCGAAACCCCTGCAATGCTACAAATGGTACAAGATGGAACACGTAAAAGGTGTCTTTAGGAATAACCTCGTGTGCCCACGGTGCGCTGAATCTCATTCAGCAGATGCCTGCCGCGCAACTGTGTTAAAGTGCCCTAACTGCCATGGTACTCACAAGGCCTCATCCAATGATTGCCCGCGGGTGAGGAACGAGCGAACAGTACTCAAACGTATGGTACGGGACCATTCAACACACAGAGAGGCTGCCGCTACTTTCAGGCGACGACAACATCGCCACCGAAGAGCATCACGAAGAGTTACATCTACTGAAAGATATACACCATCTTCCGGCAAAGGGGCTACCGTATAAACGCCGACTTCCACAAAGGCAGACACTGCGAAAACGAAGAAAGGGGCAAGACACGCACCTCCTGAAGAGTGGCCTACACTTCCACGAGCACAACCTGCATCGGAGTCACATCAAATTGCGCCGCCCTCAGTGACCTCACGAGCCGCGGATGTGACGACGACTGAGGATCGCCAAGTCATAGTGATGCTGAAGTCACTTATGGACGCCATGCGCATTCTACTGAGCAGCATGAAAACCCCGTCGGCACAGAGCGCACTGCAGGTGCTGGACACCTTGAGCCCGGTGCTTGCGGCTCTAGGGTAAAACCACGGCACGAGAATTGCCGTCGTTTCAAGAGGAGGTCAAGAATGCATCTGTCTTCCAGTGGAACGCCAGAGGGCTTAAGTCACGCAGGTCAGATTTTAGACAGTTTGTCTTTACGCACCAATTCCCCATTATCGTGATTTGCGAGCCCAACCTGTCAGCTCCCATCAGACTGTCCGGGTATGAGTGCTTTATGTCCTCTACCCACGGAGAGTGCAGCAAGGTTCTTGTGTTTATACACCGTGACCTGACTTATGTACATCACCCAGTGTCTCCTGATGAAGCAAATCAATACGTTTGCTTAACAATGAAGAAGAAAAAGCTCGCGTTCACAATTCTTGGAGCCTATTTATCTCCAACAAGCCGTCTAGATTGTGAGCGCCTACGGGGAATTTTGACATTGACTCCACAGCCGTGGGTGCTCACTGGTGACTTTAATGCCCACCATTACCTATGGGGAAGCTCCAAAGTGAACTCTAGAGGCAGAACGTTGGTGTCCTTTGCCGATGAACTCGAATTTTGCCTGTCAAATGATGGAAGCCCTACTTATCTGCGTGGATCAGCGTATACTAGCTGCTTGGACCTTACCTTCGTTTCACGTTCGCTTTCGAGAAGAGTGCACTGGTTTTCTAATTTAGAAATGCGGGGTAGCGACCACATCCCAACCTATTTGAATATCGAAGGTTTGACTAGCTCCAAGTCCTCCAGAACCGTCCAGTGCACCGGTTGGCCTAAATACAAAATAATAATGGAAGACTGTTGTCGTGACGGCACCTCCTATAACCTACAGGGCGCGATAAAAGATGCCATACAAACAATCACGCATTTGCTTTCGAAGAGTTCTTCCCGCACCGATTTCGACATCGAGCTAGTGAAACTTCGAGCAATTCGCCGTCGGGCGGAGCGAAGATATAGACGCACGAAATCCAATTATGTTTTGAGATTGGCTAAGCGAACACAAAAGAAAATACAGCGTCACATGAACAAGCTGGCTTCGCGACAATGGGTATCCTTTTGCGAGCCCCTGGATCCGCGAAAACCTTTGTCGCTTATATGGAGGACTGTTCATGGCCTTCGCACAACCTTTGGTGAGCGCCACCCATTTAAATTTCTGGCACTGCATGTACAATGTAGAGATATTGACGTCGCTGAATCTTTCTGCAGAAAGATTGCTGGCGAAGCAAATTCCGATGGAAGGGATACGGGAACGATCGACCACCCACTGTTCTCACGCGATCCCCGCATGGAATGCCCTTTTTCTATGGAAGAACTAGAAGCTGTGCTGGCTTTGTGCAGGCGTTCTACAGCGCCAGGACCTGACGGCATTACATACTTGTCCTGTGTAACCTAGGAGACCAAGCTCGGAAGGCACTCTTGCTCCTGTACAATGACTTCTGGCAGACGGGTACGGTTCCGCAAGAATGGAAGTCAACTCGCCTCATTCCACTTCTCAAAGCTGGCAAGTCGTCTTTGGACATTTCCTCATACCGTCCGATCGCACTTACCAGCTGTGTCAGAAAAACAATGGAAAGAATTTTAACACGTCTGGAATGGTACTTAGAGTACTATGATATCTACCCAGATGCTATGGCCGGATTCAGACGTGGCCGTTCGTCAACAGACAACGTTGTTAACTTGATAACACTTGTGCAACACCAAAAGGCTTGTAAGTGACTATCTGCTGCTCTGTTTCTAGACGTTAAAGGGGCTTATGATAATGTCACCCATGAAGCCATCCTTAACGCGTTAGAAGCCGTCGGACTTGGTGGTAAGATATATATGTGGGTGTGCAGCTACTTACAGAGGAGACCATTCTACGTGCCCACAGAAAATGGCCCGACATCCGAACATTACAGTAGCCGAGGAGTCCCTCAAGGCCGAGTGCTTAGCCAGACTCTTTTCAATCTCACCCTTTGTGGATTAGTTGACAACCTGCCAAGCACCGTGTGACTTTCCATCTATGCGGACGACACCTGCATTTGGGCATCAGGTGTGACACGACTTCAGCTTCGCGCTCGGCTTCAGAAGGCAGCCACAATGACATCTTGCTACCTTCGTGAACAAGGATTTGAAATTTCATGCGGGAAGTGCGCAATGGTGGCATTCACGAGGAAGCGAATGTCTGCTTACGGCGTATCTATTAACGGGCAACTTATGCCATACAGCAGAAGTCACAGGTTCTTGGGAGTCGTATTTGACAGAGACCTACCTTGGACTCCGCATGAGAATTACGTGAAAAAGCGGCTGACTGCTATCTGTCGGAGAGAGGAAGAAGAAGAAGTCGCCAGTGGGAGCGGAAGCTTCTCGGCTCCATCGATTTATGAGTGTTTCCACAGTTGTTTTTGAGTCCTACACCCGAAAGCGGCATATCATCTGAAAGATCAAGTCATCACGAACCCAGGGATACCAACTTTTTGGGTGAGCGTGAACATTGCGAGTTTTTACGGCACGAAAATCGCACGAGTCCCGTGTGAGCGCGGCCAGGCCTAACGACGGTTGGGCCTGGCGCATCCTTCGTTGGACTCGGGGATTGAACGAAACACCACCGAGATGGAGATAGACGAGGCAGGAACTGGGGAGACCCCGGACAACGGATCCAACGACGCAAAACGCGTTTCCGTGGGAGAAGACGCTGAAGGCGTTGCGGACGGTTGGATCGAAGTTACACACAGAAGAAGGCACCGCACGAACGCTACCCAGATGGCGGGAAAGAACGACACCCGCTCGCGAAGCCCGATGCCCCGAGGCGGCCGAAGCATAGTGAACAAAGTTCTACGAGCAAGTAGGATGCCCAGACTACCCAGGGATGATATCAAGATAATTGTTCGACCGAAAGACGGTCTGAATATAAGGAACACGTGCGGAACGAGTCTCGACGAGGCGATACGCAAAGAAGCGGTAGTGGGCGATGACGAGATGATCACGATCTGTCCCAATCCCATGCAAAACATCCTGGTGATAAGCACACCGGACGATACAACTGCGACGAAAATCGCTAAGATCAAGGTTTTGACGATCAACGGAAAGAGGCACGAGACCAATGCGTACGTTTCGGCGTCCGAGCAAATGGCAAAAGGGATTATCCGCAACATTCCCCTGAAGTATACGCAAGACCAGCTCATGCATGCTCTGGTGAACTCGAGAAACCCCTCTTTAACATACGCCAAGCGGCTCGGCAGTACACCACCGTGATATTGCTGTATGAGAGAAACAGAGTCCCCACATGGGCTTACTTCAATAGCATCATGATAAGAGTATCATTGTATCGGAAACAGATTGACTTTTGCAAAGAGTGCGGCAGGCTCGGCCATCGACCCGACGTATGCCCTAAACCGGAGATCAAACTATGCCCGGCCTGCGGATCGAAGAACCCGAGCATCGAACACGAGTGCACGCCCAAGTGCCGGACCTGCGGCGAGGCGCACGCCACGGCCGACCGAATGTGCAAGGCAAAATATAAGTTGCCACACATAGTGAAGGAGAGAAGGTGGCGGGCGAGAAGCAGAGAAGAAAGAGAACACACACTGGAAGAAGGAAAGACCCCTCAGCGGACCCTATCACCATCGGGGTACAGTATGGCGCAGGGAAAAGGCCAAAGTTGCTCGAGATCCGGATCCCTCTCGCCGATAAGAAGACGTAGCCGAAGTCGTAACAGACCTAAGAACAGAAGTCGAAGCCGGAGTCGGAGTGGAAGCCGCAACCGAAACCGCCCCATGCCAGACGGCGTGCGGGCCACACATGGCGAGATACAGACAGGGTCGCGCAAGGTCACCTGGTCCGACATAGTCGCGGAAAGAAATGGATACTCTGTAAAGAGCACCCCCCTTTCTTGCAGCACGAAGGAAGCCCCCGACTCCCTCCTGGCGTCGAGGATGGAGAAAATGGAGCGAGAGAATAAGGAACTTCGAGAAGAGCTGGGCAGGGCCAGAAAGCAGAACGAACAATCAGCAAGGAAAATGAACGAGCTATAACAGACGCTCAACGAAATCTTGAAGGGCATGAGAGAATCCCCTCATGAGAGGATCTCCTCCTTCACCTCCCGAGAGGCCGCCGAGCGAGGCGATGCGACCGCGACAGGAGGCGAAGTAGGCCAGATGGACATGTGTTGTGGCAAAGAAGCGCCAGCGGCGGCGGGCTCCAAGCGCAAGGGCACAAGCGATACGCCACCTACGGAAGACGCTTTGGACCACGCACAAGCACTGAAGAGACCCAGGTCAGGAGCCAGAAAGATAGACGCGATCGAAGAGATGGTGAACAAACTGACGGACAAGACGGAGCGAATGTTTGACATACTCCTGACAAGGCTGAACGAATCCGACGCGGGACGGAACGTGCAGTACGCAGCGGTCAACACCCAACTCGCGGCCATGAATAAGCGAATCGAAGATCTGGAACACGGGACGATGCAGCTGCAGCAACAGCAACATCACCACCACCTGCCTGGAAGGGCCGGGGTACCATCGTCACAAGTGGTAAACGCACCGGCCATCCTCGCCAACGACAACAACGCCAACACCACCCGCACCGGGGCAGGAGGGACGCACGAACAGTTATGTCCCCCCAACACCTCTGCATAACAATCATGGCTGTGTCCAGCAAGTCCGACAACAGACGCATAGTCTGGCAGTGGAATTGCAGGGGCTTCAAAAACAAGAAAGCAACGATGGTACAATACATGAAAACGCTTGCCAATAACAAACTTCCTGTCGTGATTGCCTTGCAAGAACCTTTCGACCGGGCCCAGCTTCCGGGTTATGTGACATGCGGTCCCCCTTACGAATCCATGGGGAGGGACTTCAGGGTGTGCACCCTGGTTAAGCGCGGGACGGCCTTCATCGAACACGAACTCGTGCTCCACGAAGAGTCAGACATAGACCATGTACTGATCGAAGTCGTGCCGAGTATTGGAAGTAGGAAAACCGGCCTTTTTGTGCTCAACGTATATAGCTCCCCCTCGCAAAGATACCGCACTCACACTTTCGACGCCCTCTTTCGCGAAGCGATGGCCAAGGCCGCCTCCAGTCCCTTGCTGATATGCGGAGACTTCAATGCGCCGTACACGCAATGGGGATACGGAGCCGACTCGCCGAAAGGGAAGAGGCTAGCCGGACTGATAGACGAGCTCGGTCTGACTGTACTCAACGAACCTGCTTCGCACACCAG
Source organism: Dermacentor andersoni (assembly GCF_023375885.2). NCBI lineage: Eukaryota > Metazoa > Arthropoda > Arachnida > Ixodida > Ixodidae > Dermacentor > Dermacentor andersoni. Next base: position 189,309,039 of record NC_092818.1, on the reverse strand, counting down.
GATCGGACAGGGAGTGTGCCGCGACACGTCCCCCGACCTCTCCGTCTCGTCAGGCGCGGGCGTGGTCACTTGGTCGAACTCGTTCGAGGACCTGGGGAGTGACCACAGGATCCTGTGCGTGACCGTGGGAGAGGATGAAAGCGAGGAGGGCATCTACCGAAAGGCGAGAATCGTAGACTGGGACAGATTCCGGAAAAATAGAGAGCAAGACAAGAAGGAGGGCCCGATCGAAGACATCAGCGAATGGTGCAGAGTACTACTCGCGGACGTAGAGAAAGCCACCGATGAGATCGAATGGACGGACTGGCGACAAGAACCACCCAAAGAAGAGGCAGACAGATCCCGCGGAGCCGTGGGCGACGGCGCTCCCCAACCGTCCAGAGTGGACAGCCGGCTGGCACATCTTGTTGCGGCCAGGAAATCTATGCAACGGAGAGCGAGTAGGCAAAAACTCATCAGGAAGATACGCAAGAAGATCGCCGAAATCAACCGGGAGATCGAGACGCATTGCACCCGCCTGTGCGAGCAAGAATGGCAAGAGCTGTGCGACACGATGAACGGGAACATGAGCTTTGGACGAACCTGGAAGATTCTCAGGCACCTGCTCGACCCGGCAAGCACCAGAACGGCGACCCGTACCGAGATGGCCAAGCTGCGACACAAGTACAAGGACGACCCAGAGGCCTTCGCGGAAGAGATCGTGCAGACGCACCTCGCACGCCCGGAAGGGCAGAGTCACCCAGAGTACTGCGGCGCTCCCAACGAGGAGCTGGACGCGGACTTTTCCGTGCAGGAAATTAGAACGGTCCTGCAGCTACTGAAGACCAACTCGGCGCCCGGTCCTGACAGGATCACCAACAAAATCCTGAGGAACCTGAACGACGACGCCATCGAGAAGCTCTGCGAGTACATCAACGCGTGCTGGAAGGAGGACCGAATTCCGCAAGAGTGGAAGACCGCGGACGTTATACTGATACCAAAGCCGGGCAAACCGCTGGAGGTCCGAAACATGAGGCCGATCTCCCTCACGTCCTGCGTCGGGAAAGTGATGGAGCATGCCTGCCTTAACAGGGTGACGACGCTGCTCGAGAAGCAGGACGCCTTCGGCACCCACATCATCGGTTTTCGGAAGGGCCTTTCAACGCAGGACGCCATGCTGCAGATCAAGGAACAGGTCGTGAACGCTCCGAGCACGCACGTGCGCGCTCTACTCGGGCTAGACCTCAAGAGCGCCTTCGACACTGTGAAGCACATGGCCATACTGGACAAGACCAGCCGACTCGATCTCGGGGCGAGGTTCCACCGATATGTCAGCAGCTTCCTGAATGGGGGCGAGGCGACAATCAAGATCGACGGGGCCCCACCACGAACGGTCCGAATGGGTGGTGCGGGAACGCCGCAGGGCTCCGTACTCTCCCCCATGCTTTTCAACCTCGTCATGATCGGCCTGCCGGAGCGTCTTGACGCGATAGAGGGCATCAATCATACGATATACGAGGATGACGTGACGGTGTGAACCACGGAGAACACGAGCGTCGGCGAAATGCAAGACCGACTGCAGCGGGCCGTCCTGGAGGTGGAGCGGCACCTCGAAGACACGGGACTCGTCTGCTCACCCGACAAGTCGGAGATCCTGCTCCACAGGCCGCGCAAGAAAGGACCCCTTCCGCAGGCCGTGCTAGACGCTCGTCGTTTGGGCGTCCGCGTCACGACGAGGAAGGGGACCCGAATACCGACGGTGTCCAAGTTGCGAGTGCTCGGCCTGTGGCTGAAAGAGAACGGTGCCAACCGCGAGCTGGTTGCCCGACTGCAGAAGAAGGTGGCCGCCGCCACACACCTCGTGCGGCGGGTTGCGAACAGGAGGAAAGGAATGAAGGAACACAACGTTACGAGGCTGATGCAGGCGTGCGCGCTGAGCCACATTGCGTACGTCGCCGCATACGCCGACTGGAACAGGAACGAAACCGACAAGCTGAACGTGGCGATCCGCAGGGCGTTCAAGACCGCCCTGGGAGTACCCCAGTACACGCCTACCCACAGGCTCCTCGAGTTGGGCGTACACAACACGCTCGAGGAGATCACCGAGGCGCAGAGAATCGCGCGGCTGGAGAGGCTGTCGAGCACCGTAACGGGAAGACGAATCTTGGACTTACTCGGGATTCGATATCACGAGGCGCGTGGACTGAAAGAATCACTGCTACCGGAAGTCAGGGACGCCATACAGACGGAAAACATGCCGAAGAATATGCACCCGGTGCATGACGTGCAAAGACGTATACGCAGGGTGGTAGCAATCCTCGAGAAGCATGGAAGACAAGAAGGCGTCCTCTTCGTCGATGCAGCCAGGTACCCGCGGCCAGTCGGTGACTCTTATGGCGACGAGGAACGTCGACCACCACCGCCGCTACAAGGGAATGTGCGAGACGAGCCGCAGTTACCAGCACCACCACCACTACTGCTACTACGACAAAAACGGCAGCAGCGACAACGGCAACATCGACACGGCCGGCCGACGGCGGCGGCGCCCGCCTTCTCCATGGCAGTCGTAGATACAAAGGGAACGATCCGAGTCACGGCATCAGCGAGGCTGCCGTCGGCCGAAGCAGCGGAAGAGATGGCCATAGCCCTCGCGGTACTCCACGGAGGTGCGGAGGATAACCTGATTATCACCGACTCCAAATCAGCGATTCGGAATTACATCAAAGGTTGGGTGTCCGCGGATGTGGCGCGCATGCTCAACGCCCGGGCCGGGGACTTCGGATCCGGCACCATTACAAACAAGTCCCTCAAGTGGTTCTCCGCGCACGTCGGGGAGCTTGGCAGTAACAGCAACAACAGCAACGACAATAATGACACCAACATTGCTAACGGCTGAAGACGCAACGTCACTCCACCCAACCACAACGAGCGCGCCCACCTCGTCGCGAGGCAGCTTACCCGCCGCGACGCGGTCACCCAGAGGGCAGCCGCAGCCGTTGTTGTGCGGGACCCCAGCGGACGAGTGACGGCGACGGCGGCTGCCACCCCGTCTGACGCGGCCGCTGTCGTTACCGATACAACACAAATCGCGGCGGACGGAGCTGGGGATCCCGCGGACGCCGACTGCGATGTCAAGGAGTTTCCGGCAACGTACAAAGAGGTGCTTGGTCACTATAGAAAACAACGAAGAAAATATCCACAACCCCACGGGCGTCTAGACAGGTCCCAGGCGGTCGACCTGAGACGGTTGCAGACGGGCACTTTCACAAACCCCTACCACCTGCACCGCCTGTGGCCCGCGCTGCACCCGTCGCCCGGCTGCCCGTGGTGCGAGCACGAACGGGCCGATATGGCCCATGTGCTTTGGGAATGCCAACGCCACGTGGAACAAGGACAAAGAGGAAGGGGGAATACAACAGCAGAACCCTCTGAAGCGGGGCGCTTCGCTGAGAGATGGCAAGCCGCCCTCCTCAGCGAGGCACCCGAAGACCAGGAGTGGGCCGTCCAGCGGGCCAGGGCCGTTGCCGAGGATCTCGAAAGATCTTCCTCGGGCGATGGACCCCTGGCAGCCTAGCCCCGGGCACCAACATCAACAACCGTTGGACAAATAAAGTTTATTCGTATCCTATCCTCCTATCTGTCACCTGTTCAGGTTCCTTGCAGGAAAAAGTTGGGGAGTATCTATACACTCTGTGCTACAGCTGTACATGGCGTTGTTCGTTGGATTCCTGCGATACAGCCTGCTGGCAATATCCAACACCTGCAAGACTAACCTGCGTACGATTCAAAGTATTCAAGCCCAAGCCTTTAAGATATGTCTTGGCTTACCATGCAGTATATCAACAGCTGAACCCATTGCCCTTGCGCAGGAGTACCTAATCACGACGCACATTACCATTGAGACAATGCGTATGCATCTCGGGCATTATGCTAGGACCCCTTCCCACCATTTGGCGAGCCTTTCTTTCTTTCTTCTTTCTTTCTTTATTTGTTTCCATTGCTAAAATACAATGACGGGGGCTAAGATAAAAGGTGCAATTAGGCAGCTTGAGGTGCCCTTAGCCCCCGTGTTACATGGTGGCAGTGAGTAGCGCAATCAACCGTACGCAAAGAACATTGCATATAAATATTAATTACAATCATCGATCAATTCAAGAGAATTTTCTATAACGGAACAAACAAAAAAGGAACAAAGAAATGAGATAAGGGCAGATAGTACGAACCACCACATTACATACACTTGGCAATACGTGAATAAAAATGAAAATCGCGTACACTTGACGATGCAGAATTAAAGGTGAAGAGATACGATGGTCGATTAATATTGGAATAATTAAGAGAAAGAAAAGGACAAGCAAAAATTATGTCATTACAAACATTTAACAAGACACACATGTGAATACAAGTGAAAAAGAAATTACGCTTGATTCATTATTTAGGAGAAGGTTCTGATAAGTAACGACAGTTCTGAACGTGTCATGTTAATGATGTCAATGCCAGCGTCATGTAATGAATTAAGCAGTTTGGGTAATTTATTTTTCGTCATTTGGAAACCGTAGTTGGCTCTTGAGGGGGGTATAGACCAATATTCTCCGTGACGGGTGATATAGGTAGCTGTATTTCTTTGCAGACAAGCAATTTCATTAAATACGCTGTTTTCAGAGTTTGAGTTTGAGTGCCATATACGAAGGAGAGAGTGGTTGTATAGAGAGTACATTGTAGGTCTGTTGTATTGTTTAAAGAGGTGCTCACTGTGACTGTGATATGGCACGTTTGCAATGATACGTGCGATCTTTTTCTGTAGTAAGTGTATTTTCCTGAGGTTAGTTTGAGTTGTTGTGCCCCACACAAGGTGTGTATAATTAATGTGTGATGCAAATAGTGAGTGGTAAATTAATATTTTTACGGATGTTGGTAGACGATATCTATTCTTATTTAACATTCCTGTGATACGGCTAAGCTTTTGTACTACAGAGTCTACTTGTCGATCCCAGTTTAGCGTACTAGAGAAGTATGTACCTAATACATTAATTTCATTTACTATTTCTATGCTCCCATTGTTCATCTCTAAAGTGTGGCTTTGTGGAATCTTTGTGCCTTTCGCATAAAAGATTACGGCTTTGGTCTTATTTGAATTTTAGATAATTTTCTATAGACCATGAGGATATGTTCTGGAGAAACTCGTTTGCGCTGTTTATTAAACTAGTATAGGATGCCGATGAAATAAACACACTAGTATCGTCTGCATATATGATAAATTTTGCCTTGGGATAGATCAGAACAATATCATTTATATATAAGTTAAGAAGTAGCGGTCCAAGAATGCTTCCTTGTGGGACTCCTGTTTTTATTTCTCCAGAAAACGATTTAAAGTTATTTATGTGCACATATTGCCGTCTTTTTTCTAAATATGACTTAATTAACTGCAGTGGGAGGCCCCTGATACCATACGTATCAAGCTTTGTTAATAATAGGTTATGGTAATAGTAAAGTCTATAAATATGCCTATTGTCAGTTGCTACCTCTCAAAATTTTGCAGTATATGGTCTTTCTGGTGTAGTAGTGCTAACTGTGTTGATTTGTTTTTTTGAAAGCCATACTGAGCTTTAGTTACAACGCGATATTTTTCACAGAAAGATGTTAACTGGATCAATATTATTTTTCGAAGTCCCTTAGAAAAGTGCGGTAAAATTGATATGGGGCGATAGTTTTGAATATTGAGCCTGAGGGCTATAGAATGGCGGCTATATCGTGTATGACATATTTTATGGGTTTTATCTGCAGGCCGTCTGAATCACAACTTTTAGAGTTTTTCATTGCCATAAATACAGAGCAGACCTCGCCAACATTAGTTGGATGGAAAAAGATTGTGTTTTGAGTTTCCGGGTAGGGAGAGAGTGGTTTTCGGGCGTGTATGCGCTTGTGTTTCTCTGTTCAGGAAGTATTCGTTAAAGGCATTCGCCATGTCTGTTTCGGACAGTAAACGACCTTCTAGCCTCACTGCTGCAAGGCCCTGCTCGACATTTAGCGCTACTGTCTGTGCACATCGTGCGTCGTTTACTTCAGGGTACGCACCTGCGGCCAAGCCAGCGTTTCCTCCGTGGTGTTTGAGCCGTCCACAAGTACATATAATGATTCCAGGACTACAGAAGAAGACAGATCTCCCGGCCCCTGCTCTAAAGCGGCTGAGCTTACTTCTTTTGCATGAAAAGTACAGCAACCATGTGCACATCTATACCGATGGATCGACTACGTCGTGCAGTTCTGGTGGTGACGCGAGGAATGACACTGCGGTTCAAGACATCGCATGTCACCACCTCAACGGCGGCAGAACTAATGGCCCTGCGTCGAACACTGGAATTCATTGATTCTGAAAGACCTAGAAAATGGGCTGTGTTCTGTGATTCAAAACCGGCATTACAGTGCACGCAGTCAGTTCTCCGACACGGATGCCATGACCAATTGACATACGAAATCGCGAAACTTTGCCATCACGTCCAAGAAAAAACACACGAGGTCGTTTTTCAATGGCTACCTGCCATTGTGGAATCAGTGGAAATGATTCCGCCGATAACGCTGCTCGCACAGCACATCAAGAAGAGCACAGCATTCCAATTCCGCTTTCGAGGACAGACGCCGCAAGGCTGTTTCGACACCTGGCACGCAGTCTCACACTGACCGAGTGGGACTCGCCTAACTTACGACTTACACAACTGCATCGACTAAACCCCTCCCTGCAACTCCGACCTCTACTCGGACTTCCTCGACGTGAAGCTACGCTTCTCTGTCGCCTTTGGTTAGGAGTTGCCTTCACAAAGGCATACTCTACATTAATTGGTGTGACTGACAGTGCAGCATGCGACGTCTGTGGCACCGAAGAAAACATCGACCACCTGCTGTGCCACTGTCCGCTATGCACCCCAGAGAGACAAGAACCTGCCAAAGCTTTCCAAAAACTGGACAATCGGCCGCTTTCTGTGCAGGTGCTACTGGAACACCGCCCCCATTGCCCGTCGGCCCATAAAGCGGTGAAGGCGCTTTGTGCTTCTTAAGGACGACGGGCTTGTGCGACCATCTGTGACTATTAATGCAATTTCTGTAAGACCACACACGTCAGCGAACTCACCTCAATTTCCTTCTTTCCTTCCCTCCTCTCTCTCCCTATTATCTTTGTTTTCCCCCTTTCCGATACCCCCGGTGTAGGGTAGCCAACCGGACGTTATTCTGGTTAACCTCCCTGCCTTCTAATTATCTCTTTCCCTCTTTCCCTCTTTCCCTCAGACTGGCTGGTCCTCTGTTTACTGATTGTTCCTCATCTTAACGGGTGAAGGTGGGAGCGTTGGTGATGCGGGTACCATCGTTGAAATGCCCAGTAATACAGATGTACTCTCTGGCGCCTCAATATAGCAGCCATGTATCTCGCTCAGAGCGCTGAGATCCGATGACGACATATAAATGATTCACCCATGTGGCGTCTTAAGGTGCGAATGCAGATGAAAGGTCACCGTCGCACGACAGCAGTGCTAGCAGCACACTCCATTCGTTGTAATTAAATGTGTGAGTTTCCAACGGACCTTACATGCAATGCAGCTCACACAAACAGATGACCAAGAAGGGTTTTACTTACCGTTTCTTCAGTTCTAAGAGCGCCGTGCAGTCACCGGTGTATTCAACAGTGGCCTGTCTTGGAGCTGTGCCGGAAGATTGCTGGGAACATCGACTTTAACGACACCTGATGCGACGAAGCTGATCACAGAAGCTCTCAGGAGGTGCCATTCTTGGACCCGTTAGTGTTGCGAGGCAACAGTTCAGCTTATTTGAAGAGAGCTCATTTTTCGAAGCGAAAATGCGCATAGAGACACAGTCGCCACGCGCACGATGCTGCAGCAGGTAGATCTGGTTAGCGATGCTCGTTACTGCTACAGGCGCCCCGCTTCACGGCTATCGTGTCTCAATGACGTGCCGGTGTCCTTCGAGCAATTTTCTCGCCATACGGGGCGTTAAGAACTTGGGCGAGGAGAATAAGAAAGGAGAACTACCTTCCGCCGTCTTTTGCAAACTCTGGGGTTTTTCCTCAAATGAGCATTCGGCTGTAAGCTCATAAGTGCTGGCAAGGTTAAGAAGGGTCCGGCACTGAAATGCGCGAACATTGTTCGCACGCGCTTCGATCTTCTACACTCATTCATCGATTTCCAGCCAAGTGTTTATCACGTTATCAGAAATATGCATGCTCAGATAGCCCTTCAGGGAGCCGCTCAGATTCCGGTAGTGATACGTCGCTTATGTTTTTGAATACTTGCACGTTGTGCCAGCAAAGAAACGGCAGTACATTTGCGCTCATGGAGGACCAGCCTCAGGAGTTTATTATGACACTTGATGTAAAAAGAGATCATATAAATGTAGGTCAGCGCTGCAGTCAGCAGTACGTCATTGTATCCAGGCCCGCAGCTAGTCGTTTCTTGCACGACCGTCTGCTTTGCTGTAAGTAAACAAAAGTTGTAAGAAAATAGACTTACCGACTTGACAATTTAAGAAAAGAAGTCACTGCAGAGGGGCCTTCATGGTAAAGACGGCCTGTTAAGACGAAGCATTGAAACAATAGTTTTAAGAACGCATGAATAAGCATTGTAATCATAAGTATGCTTGTTACACTTGTTTTTGTCAAGGCGTTTCTTCATTAAGCGACTCCAAAATTATACTTGTTCCTGGTCACAACGGAAGAACTCGAATACTGCCTCGACTGCTACACCAGAAGACTCTTGAAGAAGGACGGATTATATTATGGCATTTTAACGTCTTCGACATCATACAAGAGCTTTTTATACAAGAGTAAGCTGACAAATGAATACATGAATGATGACGACAGCCTAATGTAGATAGCAAGATAAACAGTAATAATGCCTCGCCTTGCACGACTGTCTACGTAAAATTCTCTAAAGGAACGCATGAAATGAACAATTCAATGACACTCGTGAGTTCCAGTACATAATGTTGTAGAGATCTCATAATGTGCCACGTATGTCAAGTATATTATTTGCATACGCGTGGAAGGCTATGAAGAGCAAAATTGGGAGCGTCGCAATGTGTTGACATTGTGATGGAGCATTCGCATTTTCTGAACTTCTTGCTCACTCATGCCCGTAACATTGGGCCAATTAAAAATGCAGTCCTGACAATTAACTAGTGCGCTGAAATATACACTGATACTTTGTGTACACAAAAGGTAGAGCTTTTTTCCAGCTTCGACAAGCACTTGAAGAGTTGCGCAGATGCGCAACATTGCAACATCGGTATATCTGCATTCATTAAAAATTCTAGCAGTGAGCAAAACGCATGCCGTAGCAATGCTGCCGTTCATCATTATCGCCATCGTCATCACCTATATTTTTGTGCACTGTCGACAGAAGGCCACTTTCAGCGGTGCCAAATTAACCTTCCTTCCGTCGCCCGACTCCATGAATCCTGTGCCTCTTAATTTCACGATCTAATGAAGTGATCTAATATGATGCCGCTTTCGACAGCATTTTCTTTGGCAAGCACCCGTTCTCGGACTATAATATGCCACCGGCTGTATGCCCTGCCCGTGACCTGCCCAACTCAATTTCTTTGTAATCTCAACTAGAATATCCTGCTACTCGGCACGGTAGCTTAGTGGCTGTGGCGTTGTGCTGCTGAGGCCGCGGGTTTGATTCCCGACCATTGCGGCCGCACTTCGGTGGGGGCGCAATGCAAGTGCACTAGTGCACCGTGATTCGGATTCTTCACGTTAAAGAACCACAGGTAGTAAAAATTAAAGCCAGGTCCCGCACTACGGCGTCCTTCATAATCCAATGTGCAGTTCGGAGAGGTTCATTCTCACAACTTCATTTAAAAATATACTGCCGTCCACACTGTCATCTTCCTGTCTTCTCACGTTACTGTTACTTTCTTTTTTCAGTGGTAGTTGCCACGATGCTCGATTCTAAACTTTTTTCGTCATCCTATAAGATTCGGCCACACTGGTTAGCGTTGGCATAATGCAGTGGTCAAAAACCTTTTTTTCAAGGATATCGGCAAGCTACCGTCACTACTTTTGAATGCCTGCCATACGCGTTCAACTTATTTGTACTTTTTTGGAAATTTTCTTTTCATGATACTAGTCCCCTCTGTCTCCGTGGTGTAGATAAATGCGTTGCTTCACTGTTTCAAGGCAATGGCTACTAATCACAAAAACCACTTCTTTTGTGGCGCCACTCAATTTAGTTTGCTGCATATTATTCTACTGAGATATCCTTAAGCTATGCTATTTCTGACCGCTATCATGTTTGTAAGGCATCTCTAGTGTCGCTGAACAGAGCAATGTCATCTGAAAACTGCAGGTCCCTGAGGTATTGTTTATTAACGCTTACGCCTAATCATGATCAATCTAGGATACTTTCTGACAAGCATGCAGTCACTAATAACGGAGAGATTATTTCTCCGTGGCTGGCACCCTTCTTAACCGGCATTCGTTGATCGATACTGCCATTGTTATACCGTCGAGTTGTGTTTGACTCTTGGTAACTCCATGGATAACTGACCTCCATGTGGTACCTACACCTCGCGGATCATTTGAGCTGAAAAATACTTTTGTTTGTCCTAGAAACACGCTCTTCTTTAAAACTGGCCATCTGCTCTGTTACTTCGGGAAGGAGAGCATATTTATCATCTCGAACTTTATCGAAGTTTATCTCGAAGTTTATCGACGTTTTCTCATATCAAAGTTTATGCAGAAGAAATCCAAAATTTTGAGCAGCTCACATTTGTCTCTCATTGTTTTCTTCTATTAAAATGCAAGCGTGTTGCTATCTATTTTACACTTCTCTCACCGCATTTTATATAAATTTCTACGGGCAACCTAAACAAACAAAGAAAAGGATGACACAATGCACATGTTGGAATCTATCTGAAGCAATGCGTTAGTAAAGTGCGGATAATTGAATGCTCTACAACTAACCACGATACGTACAATATTGTTTAATTTCATCCAATTCATGGCACGTGCAGTCTCATGCAGTGTTTATGTCCGTCCACCATAAAAATCGTATCTTGATTTTTTATGTCTATGCACATAATTATTTACAAGCTATGCCGAAATCAAAACGCCAAATCAGGAGGACACAGAATGTGAGACGCATACGCAGCGATGTCATGAGGGCGTAGGCGATGCATAATACTTGTCAAGGAAGGCATGGTGATGACAGGTGTTTTGCACAGTAAAGAACGACACCTATCCAGCAACATTTAAGGATTATGTAACACTTGTGTCACAGTGTCACATACCCATTCTGGAGAATTGGCCTATACACACATCCTATGACACATACCGAATGGCTGAATCAATGAAGATTAGGTAAATGGAAGGATCCGCTGAATATCATGCGCCATTCTATTAACAGGCTGGTGTGCTTTAGAGATGCCTCTGTGCCAACATACATTTACAGGTATTGTGCAGGAATTTATTGTTTTCTTACGCAGAAGAAAGGTGCGCCTACTTGCACTACTTTGTCGGTCAGCATACAAGCCGGTTCGTTGCTATTTTTATTCGCCGCACATATAACCTTCCTATATAATGTTCCCATATATATCCACCGAGATAGTGACCGGCCTAGCAGGCAGCAGCCAGAAGCCACGCCATACTCTGCCAAGTATAAGCAAATAAAGTTTCGCTTTAAAATCACGCTCTTGTTAGTTTTATGGAACGCTGTAATCCTTTTCTAGAAGCGAAAGTCTTCGTCTCTGATTCGCAACCATTCGTGCACTAGAACAGCTCCAAAGCTGGTCCTTATACGGCCGCAGAGAATCATAATGGTGATCAACGCGACGCTACTGAGGAAACGAACAACTCCTACGAACGTAACGCTTTCTGTCCTCAAGTACTCAAATGTAACGTCTTATTAAGCACCTGACTGTGGTGCTTCACGTGAAGACATCTTCCTCTGCATGCAATTCAAGTACGGGAGGAGCTGATGGTTCCAGCTCCTTATTGCGAATAAAAATTAACTAAGGTTGCGTTATGTTCCCATGTGTTTTGTGTTATTTATGTTCTGAACCAATTTAGGGCATTTATGTTAACCGACTGACCTTTTCGTTCTTGTTACCCGGTTTTTTTTTTGTTCAGTGTGGGCTCATATTTAGTAAATACTTGTTCCAGCACAACTTAAATGATATGTATTAAAAATTATCTTGCCTCTTATATCCCCCTGATTTTTCACGTAGAGACAACGGCTAAGCATGCTATCTTGTTCCCCCTGTTTTCTGCATTGCTAGTATACTTCAACGGTACATAAACGTCGAGGGCCAGGTTTTTAGAAACAGCTGTTTCACTGCATCTAGTACGCTGGCACAAGGTGTGAAAGAATGTGAAAGTATAAGAATAGCGAAAGTATACATGTACAAATTTTATGGAAGTAGGTAAAAAAATTTCTGTATACTTCATCAACTGCCTTATCTTGAATTTAGGGCTGTTAATTAAGCAACTTTTGAGGAGATCCTATCTATGAGTTCAGACGGCGTTTTAATATAGGGAATATGTCATGACTTGTAGAAGCAAGGAATACCTTCTGCCCTTTCTGAAGTCTATGTGGTTCTGATCAGAACCAAGAACTGCGGGTAATGCAAAATTAAGAAGGGGGCTGACAGATGGAGTAGCACACCATATAGTTTTAACTGAAGGCATGTGGGCCAATGTGCGCCGTTTATGTAACAAAGTAAAACGGCCCGGAAAATGTAATTTTGTTGTTAGCAACGCAAGACAGCAGTGTTCGTTGCGTTTCAATAAAAAAAAAACGAAAAGAAAACCAAGAAACTATAATACCTACCGCCAGATGTGCCTATAGTCGCTAAGAACAAAGATAAAAGAGAACTCCCGAGTCCGACTACGCGGCTATACTTCTAATGTAGCGTGTTAATTTAATAGATGGAGGGTGACCGGCCCTGTCCACGTACACAGATTGGAGCAGGACATCGAAAGGAGTGCTTGTTGTGCCGGTCTTTCAAGTTAGCAGATAGGGACGCCACGTATGCTGCGAGCTTTTGAAATTTTGAATGTTTACAGTAAGCAGGCTCAGCGGGAACTAATTATCAATATTATTTCTTATGTATATAATATTTAGGACATGTTCGCGACTTAAATTTCCGCCGGCCAATGCTTTGCGTACAGTCCGCTGGATAATAGGGGTTAAATTTTGAGGGCTTTAGCACGGAGTCTGCCGTCATTTGCAACAACTGCCTGTCTCTGGCTCGCACCATGACAAAAGAACGCGCGCTCTCTGTCGGTGCCCACAGCAACTGCATATACACGTCCTTCATCGCTTGCTCTGTTTATTTCCAGTCTTGTTTATTTCCTTGTATGACGAATAACTCGTCTCCGCGTGTTGCTTTGCCTAGTTGCCCTCGCTTCTTCCAGGTGGCGACGTTGTCTCCGGCGCGCTGGTTTCCGAAGTTCGCTGCCGCCAGACTGTGCTCATTTCTCGCCAACGACTGGTTCGCGATAAGAAGAAACAAGTGCGGTCTCGGGTAGTTTCCTGGACTTCAGCGCAAAGTCTGGAATGGCCTAGCGAGTGTTTGGAGTTTCGCGTGCCACGTTTGTAAGTCAGTCCGCACATCAGTCAGCTGTGGCCGCGTTCGCTTGGGAACAGTGCAGCCTTAGCGATAAGCGCGGAGATCCACGCCTGGATGGTATATTTCTGATGGCGTGCTTCAACTTTCACATTTGAATTCGGGTTATGGAAAAGTTTGCATCTAGAAAAAAAAAATAGATAGCTATCGTGCCCGCCGCGGATAATAAGCGGTTTTGACGGCCTCTACGAAGTGCGAGGTTGCGAGTTGGAATCCTGGTCACGGCAGCCGCATTCATATAGAAGCAGCGTACCTGCACAGATATCTTATGGTGCAGTTAGAGATGGTCAGCTGCTCAAAATTGTTTCGAAAGCATTGCGCTACGGCGCTTCGCATAGCACAGCCGTTGCTGTGGGATGTTGAACCCAATAAGTTCTGATATTGCTACTGAAAGTTAATTGGTGGGGAGAATGAATCGCGACAGCGACACGGGAACACCTCGTTTATTTCACTAATCACTGAACAATCGCATGGAGAATTGGTGCGCTATAATGCGGCTTCTTAGTTTGCCAAGGTCCATGGTCACAGATCTTTTAACAGTGCACTGTAATGCACTGCAATTTAGCGTATTTTCCCCTGCACCTCTTGTTGGCAGCTGTAACGTAAGCATTTGGCAAAAGTCTGAAATAGATTATGCAAGAAAATAATTTTTCCAAGTTTTATCTTGACGGCTGACGCAATGAGGCACGTCAATGCACTCCGAAAAATGGGCCTGACATGAACATGAGACTTCATGCTAGGGAACGGGTCTGGAGTGTAATAAACGCCAGTTCGAACTCTATGTGAATTCTGTGCTAGTGCTTTAGGACCTACATTTACCTTTTATGTTGACGTTGTATCGCTTTCTTGAGTCAGTCTTAGCCAGTCTATATTTTTTTCCGTACTGTCCCTGTCATTTGTTGTTGTTTCGTTTAGCCGGCTAATTTTTTATAAGTACTGTTTGTCTAAGAGATAAGGCGTAGCGGGTATCACCCAACTGCTAACCCCTCCTGCCCACACATTTAATAAAGAAGAACATCCGATCTTCCAGATAATCCAGAAGAAAACATAAGTGATGTCAAATACTTGTGTCAATACGGGTGCAGTGTCAGCATGTTTTGCCAGCGACTAGAGTGATAACCTGCCGTGAAGCAAGAATATTCGTATATCAACAAAGAACATTGTACTTACGATTCTTGAAGGGTCGACATAGGGAATACCATTTGATGTTAATATTCGAGCAGGCTGGGGAATGATAGTGGGATTCGCTATGCCAATAAACTTACTGAAGCAACAAACAGCGGGTGAACACACATTTTAATAGGACATTGCGTTCACAATGCTGATTTTGTTCCAACGATGTTGCAGATATATCTCTTAAATGCCAACAAATAATGTGATGAGTTTACATTTTTTTAGATGAACGAGATGAGCCTGGTGGCTAGAGTTCCACGTTATTTAGGTTCCCTGAGAGCGGTGCTAATGAACAGTTAAGAGTGCCAGTGTTTATATTAGCTGCTTATAATACAAACGAAAGAATTTTGCATCCTGAAGCGCGTGCATGTTCCGGGTTCGAGTGTTTGACATAATTGCATGACACCATGTAAACATGTCTCACTAGTCCTACTTTGATAAAATATTTTTAATAGCGCAAGTACGTGGGAAGAGAAACACAAAGGAAGGCAGAGCGCTCTGTTTTCCGTTGTGTTTCTTCTTTCCATGTACTCCCGATACAAAAAATATTTTAGCACGGTAGACCAACAGGCGCAAATCGCTGCGGTTGTGCCTACTTTGATGTAGGTATATTTCTGTGCTCAAAAAATACCTAAAAAGATGTTTGTGTCGAAAAGTAGTGCTTATACAAATGCAAGATGTGTGTCGCACACAGAATGATGCACAAGCAAGAAAATGAGCGGCAATGTGATCGCTTCAACAGAAATTGGTCTTCACCAAGTGCTGCATTTTCATCACGCCCTGAGAAGACCAATGATGCTTGCGGAGAAACAGTGCTGATGGTGCCCGCAGATTACGATTAGATAAATAAAAACATGCATTGAGTGTGCAAAGTGTATGCTTGCGAGATAACAAGATCACGGACAACTTTTGTTGCAATGTGTCCAGTTAACTTTTTCATATATCTGTACAGTGTCATGGCACTATATGCGATGCATGTTCACGGCACACAACACACTGTCTGGAAAAGCCCAAGCGGTCGTCTACTGAACGAAAGAAGCGGTATTTTCCTGTAGCTGCTGAGATATGGATACTTTCTTGTATTGGTGACATTAGCATACAAGCCTCAATTTGAAACCCAGATGTAAAGTTAGGATTTCATCGTGTAATGCACTGACTACAGCTAGCAACCAGGAAAAGACACACCAGACAACGATGACAGATCTCAACGTCATAGATCTTCTCAACGTCATAGAACTTCTATTACAACATATCCTCTAAGGAGGCTGTTCAGGCTGTTGAGGACGACACTGACTTGCTGCCAGTCGTCCTTATCTGGCGGGTCCTTTCGTGGATGCTAGTTGTGCAAAGCGCATTACAAAGTCAACGAATACCGACCAACAGATTTCTCGTTATACTCAAGGATAGGACTTCACTTGCACTGAATCAAAGGGCAGTGCTCGCATGTTGCTCGTTCGTTTATTAACTGCACACAGATGGAAAGGTAGGCTACATTAGAGCCGGTTATTTAATAGACACTTGGGAAATTGTAACGACCCATTTACATGCACCTTATTACTGTAATCTACATAAACGGACTAGGTGCCGGGCTCGCAGCATAACGTTGAATGTGAGCAAAAAAAAAAAAAAAATCTACCACACTTATACGAACGGCTTTACTTCAGAGTATGTCACTGCTTAGCTTAGTTAACTGCGAATTTTGTCATTCCGACCCTCCGCACTCAGGCGCAAACGGCGACAATGTGACGTACACGGGGCAACGCGAAACAGGAAAGACGTTTGTCCTGCTTATTGCATCTCTCATGCTTTTATTTATGCTAAATATAAATTTCAGTGCCACTACGTGTCGTTGACTTTGCGTGCTGAACTTTTAGACTTTCAAGCTCACGTGGAAGAAAATAGTTCATCCTTTTGGATATATCGTTACATATCTAGGCCTCCGACATTTTTGTCGGATGAGATCGCAAACAGCGCCCACTCCTTTGTGATCTCACGTTTACAGCGAGACTGCTGCAGTTCCTTACGCGAAAACAAGATGACACATAACTTTCTAAGTACGCCAATTGGTTTGCTGTGTAACACGCTCATGCTTTGAAAAGTAGGCGCTTCCAAACATGCGTAAATAAGAATCTGTAATCACTGATGTAAGGAAAAGGTACTGGAAATTTGTAAAACTGTTTTAGACGTTGCCGAGAATGTAGATTTTTATGCAGGACCACAAAATGTCTGCCGCTGGATACACATCCTTCTCATAATTCCCGTGTAGTTTTCGTGTACGTAGCCATGATAACAAAGTATAAATGTCATCGCATATAATGCGAGCAAGTTCAAATTTTCAGATACTAAATCGAGCCCACATGGTAGATAACACATTAACAGAATAACAATTAATAGCTAACAGCCTTAAAGACAGTCATTCATGACTTTTGACATCTTGCTTTCACAAGTAAAGCAATAACAACTAAGGGTTACAAAAGGAAGTCTCTCCAAGACAAACAAAATTGTGTCATACCCGATGCACTGCATCATACATGAACAAGAAATATGAGACTTTTTAACTGCATGTAGGTGACATTTTAAGGAGTGACAATTCCTGGATTTGTTGAAATTCTTAACACGCTGCAATATTTTGTTTTCTGGTTATGTACAAGATAACTATGTAAATATATCTGCACTAGTATTGTAAATATTGCTATATAATCTCTGACAGGTACACAACATATGTATATATATATATATATATATATATATAATTTGGAATGACCTCTGGCTGGAGATGTCATGAAGATGCAATCATACAATGTAGGCATTTCATTGAAACCTCTCCAGTCAGAGCCCACTCGTCAGCTATCACAAGAGTGCAATGTTATTTGCTATGGTCATCGATGCTTTCTGTAGCAGGCTTTATGGAACACATCTTCATTCGTAAGGACGCACCTTGCCCCAAAATTCACATGCAGGCTGAAGCAAACGCTTCTTGACCACGTTTCCCTCCCGCCGAAGGTCTAGGTACTGCTCTTCGTCATTGAATTTCGGCCAGCTGGTGTTGTCGAGAACTTTTGGCACTCTGGAAGGCAAAAAAGAAAGAAAGACAATACAAAAACGGTAATCCTGTGAACATCGAGTTGGTCATTTGTTTTTCAAGATGTTTAATGCGATAAGGTTCGCAACTTCTGGTATAGCTACGTCGCGCTGACTACAAATATTGCTGCAAATGCGCCAACGACGCTGTCGCTTGAGGAGTATAAAGCGGGCGGAATGTGCATTAAGATAGTGTGCGTAAAACGAAGCTGCGTCAGTGAAAATTATGTGCGAGGTTTTCGACATATGCACGCGACATGCACGAGGCTCAATTGATGCATTTATTACTGCACACAAATGCATTTATTACTGCACACGAATGCATTTATTTACGAACCAAATGCATAGCAAATCGAGTTCTCATGCAGATGAGGCCAACCTGGTGACTGAATCGATCTATGGATATGTAGCATAATAATCGACCTGCATGGCGTTCGCCAGAGATCTCATGAAAAAATGTGCAACTTATCATAACATGTAAATGACTACAAAAATGACGGCTGTTTGGAAACGTCAAATTTATTTTAAACCAGCCTTTAATTTTGTCAACAGGCAAAACTAAAATAAAAATAGGCGCAATTTTGTAGATAATATCCCGAAAATGACACGAGGTACGGTACTGAGGTAAAATTGTTCTCTCAGCCTAAAACGGCTTAAGAGTTAGAAAGCTGAGAAAAATGAGCACAAGTTGGTCGCGTGATTAGTCTTGCTATTTGCGTATGTGCGATGCTTCCTCATAGTAAACATGTCGCTCATAGATTCACAACCTAGAGTTTTCACGTACTTGTCTCGCGTGAACGTATTCAACCGCTATTGCACCCCCCAGCATAAAAGCAAACGTAGTAATATTCC
Source organism: Dermacentor andersoni (assembly GCF_023375885.2). Lineage (NCBI taxonomy): Eukaryota > Metazoa > Arthropoda > Arachnida > Ixodida > Ixodidae > Dermacentor > Dermacentor andersoni. The sequence continues at coordinate 189,290,316 of NC_092818.1, read as the reverse complement.
AGTAGTGTATGAGCGACATTGTACTGAGACTGAGATTGTAAGTACTGAGACACTTCTGCATACTGTTCCATTGACAATCATCGATCACCGGTAATTCCACGAAATTCGTGCGTTATTGAATATAGGTCAGTGGATAGCTACACATAACGTGTCATTGAAGGTAGTTAATAAATAACGTATTTCCGGCGTATTACCCGCGTACTGTCGGATGGCATTGGTGTGTCCATTCAACGCTACGAAGTGACTACGCAGTGCACCGGCTAGATGTATTCCTCGTGGTTACCAACTGAAGAGTAAATGTACCATGTCTTATGGCAACAGCCTGGTTATCACGCAAGGTACGCCGGAAATGCGTTGTATCTGGTTTCCCCTTAAAGGTTTACTGAAAAGATGCGCAGCGTGTTAATGCAATGCGGTCGTTGCATTCGCAAAATTTACAATTTCAACTAGTTGCCGGACCGTCAGTAAATCAGAACGAAGCCTTACCCTGTGTGACTGAAGGTGGACAATATGTGTATGAAGTTTTCTGTGGCCTTGATGTCATCTCTGGTGGCGTTCTTAGCCAATTTGAGACCGGAGCCAAGGCTGAAGAAGATGTCGTCTCCGTGCGTTGGTCGCGTCCACTCCGGCCAGTCAACGAAGGAAGCCTGCTGCGACCATTGGTACATGTAAACCGACCTATCTGTGCGGAGGAACCTCTTCGCGAAACCCAGCGTCGGACACCCGAACTGCATGTCTCCGATTAGTGAGGAACCAATATAGACGGGCTCTCTTCCTTGGGTAACATTCACGCCGTTGAAGTAGTACTTGATGATAGGATCCGGGTCGACCTCCATGGTCGAGGTGATGAGAGCTTTGATGAGAAATATCATCTCTCCGCTCATCACGTCTTCGATGGAGTTCATGTCGCGAAGCTTGTTGAACAGGAAGTAGAGAAAAAGGTCGCCTTCTGATTCGCAGATGCCGGCCAGGAGCTCGTCGGCGTTGACGATTCCACGTTTCAGTGCGGTCGCAGGTTTTTCGGGCAGCATCTCCTCGCCGAAAACGGGGAAGAACGAGTCCAAGCCACCGGCGTTGAAGCTCTCTGTGGCGTTCAAGATGTCCATGAAAGGCTTGGACTTGAGACACTTGACAACGTCTTCAGCGTTGTTCTTGGCCTCACCTCCATCGCAACCTAGCGCTCTGCTAAGCAGGTAAGCTCTGAAAAGCCCCTGCTTCTGATCACTCACCACAGCGGCGGTGAATGGGCTGCCGCTCTGCATTACGGCACGCTTGAACAGGCCCTTGCTCTTGGGCGATATCAACTGCATGCCAACTGCAATGGAGCCGGCACTTTCGCCCATCAGCGTCACCCTGGAGGGGTCACCACCGAATGCGCGTATGTTGTTCCTAACCCACTTGAGTGCTAGAAGCTGGTCGTAGAGCCCCATGTTTCCCGGAGCGTCTTCGATATCCATGTAGAGAAATCCGAAGGCGCCCAACCTGTAACCGACGGCGACCGTGATGACGTTGCCTCTCACTGCCAGCTCAGATGTGTCCATGGCTCCGATAGAGATGCCGCCGTAGGAGAAGCCACCACCTGGCAGGTAGACGATCACGGGTAGCAAGCTGGAGTCGTTCCTGGTCGGAACGAACACGTTCACGTATAGGCAATCTTCGGACACAGGATCCGAGGCCCTAATAAGAAAGAAATTGTTGATTCGAACGGGCATCTGAGGGCAAAGTGGTGGCTGCGAGGTAGCGTTGTAAACGCCCTTCCATGGCATCTTCGGCACTGGTTTTTTGAAGCGAAGCTCTCCAACCGGGGGCTCCGCGAAGGGAACGCCTAGGTAGGCACGCACTGACCCTGTCGTCGTGGGAACATCGACACCCCGCACAGCACCAGTGATGGTCTGAACAACGTCGTCACTTGCTTCTTGAGCACTGATGGCTGCCAAGGAGGCTAACATAAAGCCCACCAACAGCATGGTGGCCCTCATTCTGCAAGAATGATTACATTAGGAATCGTTATTTGCACGCACGAAAGAAGACCACCATAAAAGTGATGGCAACGATAAAGCACCCCTACATACCCAAGACATTTCCGACAAACACAGACACTCAAAGCAGTGACATCTGAAGAAACTGACAGGTAATGAAGGAGATGACACTTTTTTAAAAAGTGCTGAGTCCCTCAAAAAACACAGCGCAGGTATATTGTAAGGAACTTAGAATTTTTAAGGTGCCCGTGTAGGATGAAAAATAAAGAGCACTGCAACCTCTAACAGACCAGTGTGTGGTCGACCATCATGTTTGAGTTCATGCGGTCGGGTGTCATTTATGGCCAGGAATATTGAAGCTCGCTCACATGCCGTGTTACTATTCTAAGGCTTCCAGAATGTGGACTTAATACAGCACACAGGTCTTCTAAATCTGAATGCCGTGTAATCGGCCGTGTGTTACTCATTCAAAAAATATATATTTCTCAGTGCTGAATCTTATGTGCTGTCACACTGCATAACGCGCACAATGTATTGATGTAATTTCTTGCTCAAGAACTCCTGCATATTTTTGTGGCTGGTTTAGAAGGATAAAAACCGCGATATATTGAGTTCTAGTTTATCTTTCTCTGATGCCTTTATTTATCGTTTCATTCTCTCTAATTTGCCACTATAGGATAAAGGCATGATCAAGGCTGTGTGGTGCTAAATAATGCTCCTTAAACAACAGAAAGCTCCTACGCTTTTATCTTTTGAGATTTTTTGTCTATTCTTGGTTCGCTGTAGCAGTGTCGAAACCTGCGAACCAAATGACACACCCCTCTGAAACAAGCATATGAATGGAAATGGTCATAAGCAAACATAGGCGTTCTGAGGAAAAAGTTGATCCCTCCTACCATGCACTTGGCACAATCACTGTAAACCAGTCTCGAAGAAATTTTTTCGAGGAAATAAGAAAATAGACACTGGAAATACGTCCCCCTTAAATATATCAAAGGTTCTACGTAGAAGCTAAGGTGGCAAGCGTAATCACTGCAATGAAGGTCGGCAGGACAGTGGAAATCTCGCAAAAAAGCTGAAGTAAACCATTGTTGTCAAAGAGAAACGAGCATTAGTGAATACTCTAGTCATGATTTGTTTAAATGATTTAAATTAAGACTGCAATACAAGCTAAAGGTATTGTGCCATGCGTCCCATTAGATCGGAACCGATGATTTATTGTGTGCCACATGTTTAGGAGGTCATGATATGGACGTGCCATTGGTGTTCTCTCTCATAAAATAGTACGTATACGCGGCTGTGTACAAGGTAAACTTTTCAGCGACAGATGCACCAGCCCACTTGGTGGTGCCTCACTACTTGGGATCTCTAATACATTGCGTGGAAAGATTGCAATGGCCAAGCGCGCACAGATGAAGAAAAAGAAAGGCGCCGAAAGGCCTCCCGCGCAAGACGGCCGGCAAAGATAACGCACGCTGAAGTAAAGTATTAGGGAAAACTAAGGTGGTTTGACCACGCACTGACAAGCTATGGATAATAATACATAGAGAAGAAAGTATCCGACCACTTATTCGTTTATATATTTTATGGCTATGTAGAAGATTCTCGTGAATTCTTAACCAGAAAGGCACATACTCTCAGAGGTAATGGCTTTTATACCGATGTACGTGGCGACACCCATTAAGCATCTGAGGCGGCAGCTGTATGCATTGAGCACGGTAGTCGTTACACAAATGGTGGACTTTGCTACCTACGTGACGACAGGACGCAGTATTTACTACAACACTTGCAGTGTTTGACAACAGTCGAAGACCTTGGGGGCGAGACACGTATTCCTGCCCGCAACCTTCGATTTATTAGTTTTGTACACAGCAACTAGTTAATTTCTCGCTTTTAATGCGGAGCATCATTTGGATCTATCCCAGATTTTATTCTTACGGCGGGCGGGATAGTATGGTTCGATTCTTGCCGAATAATTAGTAGCTGTGAGCGCAACTCTACTGTGGGATCAAACAATAATTTCAGACATGAAAAATGTACATGGCGCCTTGAATGTAGCTATAATTGTTTACCTTAAGTACCTCTAAATATACTTCTAAATGTTGTACTGTTCATTTGAATAGGTACCTCTAAAACTGACAGACCTTTTAATCGAATTGTGCATGGTATTCAACGGCTTCATTGATTTTATTTTATTTCTTATATTTCGAATGTGCTATTCTTGTGCAACTGGGTATGTACCACTAGGTATGTGCCAATTCTTCCTTCAGAATGCATACGTGTCACCGTGACACAAAAGGTTTAAAATCCGTAAATGTATACTAGAAAGGACTCTATAGAGAAAAATAATTTCCCCTGTATTAGTAAATTACCCTCCTACAATACCACAAACGCAACTCTTACCGCGGGAAGACACTTGGCACTAAGCCAGAAAAGGCGTGAAAATGAAATACGTGTGGCGACGCCGCCTGAAGTTGCCGAATCATCTCACCATGCCGTCAGGAAATTTGACGGCATCTGCTGAGTCCTACGCATTTCTTTATTAGTAAAAATGGACTACATTGTGTTTTAAGGGAGCCAAGAAATGAACATGGCAAGTCTTGGGAACGTTCACTGAGCCAACGCAGGCTAAACATGAAAAAATTACTTGAAATCCGTGTCGTGACACTGACGTACCAGCGTTGGTGTTCCGGCAGGAGGTTAAAATTATGGAACTTTGACCTTCATTAGCTGTTCTAGTAGTCAAACTATTATGGTGAGATTGACGACAACAGAGCTGTCTAACAATACTTCAGCCTACACTGATATAGTGCTTTACTTTAGTGTCCCTTTAAAGATGTGTACCCATACTGTGTACCAATGCACATATCACCCCCATGCAATCGCCAGCGAAATGCCCTGCACAGCTGCTTGAACGAGCTGGAAAGGCGCACTTCATCTGTGCAAAGGGTTCTTGATCCATGTTAATGCCCAGACAAAGACATGCTGTCGCAACTGTTCATGGCTTTCTGAGAAATAGTGATCTTATGCAGTCTTTTTGAAATATGATTCATCGTGCATCGTGAATTTACTCAGTATCGGACTTTGTACACGTTTATGTGAACCTGAACAATTTTGTGTGTGCTTTATTTTGCACTCTCTTTTGTGTTTTATGCCCTGGCTCTACAGATAAAGATCATTACGGTAACGCATGCTGTGACTGGACGTTGGCATGTCGCCCATACAGCACGCTCTGGCGATGTATATTGCAGCGGGCGACGCTTGAGTGAAGTAATGCTCACTTTCTCCACATTTTTCCTTACTGCTTCTTTTCCTTTTTCCGTCTGTTTGTTTTGCTTTTTCTTACATTCTTTTGTCGCTTGAGTTTGTTTTCGATGGTTGAGATAGTCGGTGCTTCGGTGGCCTATGTTCACATGGTCTCGTCATTTAATAAACATCGACAAGCATCATATATCGGTGACTCTTATCGCATATGACTCTTAGCGCTTGTCATGTTTTCACGTGTGTTACTTTCGCTTTCTTGTTTGCGCTGAAAACACTCGATCACACATCGCCTTCGCACTCGTGATATCGCCACGTCAGAGTCTCATTACACGCTGTGCATCCGCATGACATAGTTTTTAAATTTTGGCATAGCTTGTGAACAGTTTGCTGCTCGAACATAACTATGGCAAGAGATTAATGACGTGACATGTGCGGCGCAAAAACATGACGCTTCTTCGCCAGAATGTAACAAATCAGTCGTCAAGCCATTGCAGCCGTCGTCATACTATTGTCGTCACCGTCATCGTTACCTTTCTGCTGTAGTCCCACATACGTTTTTGTCACAAACACACTTGCGTGACACATACACAATCCCCTGTGCTCGCCTCACACATGGTTCGCACATCTGGTTACTCTTTGTTAAAGCCCAAATTATGCTCGAAAACCAGTCCCTGAAAAATGTTGCATCCAACATCGATTCCCACAGTGCATAATGCCTACATTTTTTTTCCTTTTCCGCTGGTTCAGTTTGAAATTACCATTTCGTGGTGTATCAAATGTCTGCGTGTTGCTTTCCCCAACAAAAACAAACATTTTTGCTCTGCCTGCGAGACCCGCGTGAGTGCAGAAGTTCTCATATTCACCATCAGGTCCACTCAACATAGAGTATTTGAAAGCATCACTGCGCGCACTTCAAAATATTTCACTGTGTTTATTATTTTAGGCTGTCAGCTGATTACTTGTGCTCCACTTCTGTTGAATTTTCTTCTAGATTCGTGTTGATCTTTATTATCTTTGAAACACTTGTCACAAGAGCTAAGATTCCTGTATTGAAAACGCTCGGAATGAAGTGGAAAAGCGCATCATGCTTTAAACAAACCGTAGTTGTCTTGAGAAGCAGGTAGCACCTGCTATTACAATTATATAATTTAGTTGCAACCGCATAAAAAAAAGATAACCAGGAAATCAATCCAACGAAAGCGTACGAAAAATTATGTTTTATTTGAAACGTACGAATAAGTAAATCGAAATTAACGCGGACGAAAATACAAGTTGCCGCAGGCGGGAGCTGAAGGAACCTCTTACGCTTACGCGCGCAATTAGTTGTTAATTAAACTACACCTGCGGCCACCTTCTTCAGCGTCTTCTTGAGTATTTGCGTATGCGTACAAGATTGAGTCCGGCAGTGTTAGCTAGCGCTCATTGCGACAATGGCGGCGAATGTTCAACATTCCCATGTTCCACCTTTCGATCTTGTGCCCGCCGACGTGGAACATAGCAGCAGGTGGGGATGTTAGGGTGTATTTCCTAATTCTGTAGATACGACTCCAGACGTGTCAGCGCCATCCTGTCGGTCTCCATACCTAGGTCTTGGCAATAAGACGATAAGACGCCGCTTCTAGGGCTGATTTGTGTGATTTGAGCAGCGGGTTGGGTCGGCTGGACTTTCGTGCAGCTGGAACCACTCTCACGCCATGAATTGTCATAAACCTCCAGATAAGCATGCGGGCTGTTTGACCGAGGTCTCCAGGAGCTACGTACGTAATACCGTCAGACCCACGCCATGAGGATAGTTCGCACTAAGCCATCACCACTTGCAACTCCTCGATTTAAAACATTCTCCATACTAGGTTCCCACAAGAGTGGAACGTCATGCAGGTTACGTCCAGTGAATGAGGATGGTTGACCGGCAAGTCTCGAACAAATACCCTCCGCTACATCAATCTTTATATCGCTTCGGTGTGGAGCCCAGGTGGTTTATGAGGTGGCACTGTTGTTCAGAGCAATACAGAGTAATAGTACAAGAGCACCAAGACATTGAACGGCTTAAGGAAGGCGCGACGTATACAGAAGACTGCGTAGTATCAACGTGCTGCAGTATTTAAAGTGGAAGTCTTTTTGTAAGTTGCATTGCCCCCACAAACCTCTGTCCCACATATGGAGAAGGGTGCGCTGTCTTCGAACATCACCACAAGAGGCACAAGCTTAACGGAGCATTGCATGCATAGAATGACCCACATAATACGCTACAAGTTAAAGACAATTATATTGGTTCTAGCGAAACAACGTAAAAATGGGGTTCGCAGTGCAAGACGCATTTTATCTGCCGGCCGTTGCACGCTGGTGACGGGGTCCCGCACTCTATATAGGATTTGTGGTTAGAACTGAGCTAATAGCCAGGCCTGCAGCGTAATATTTATCTCGGATAACCATATCTGCCGCGCAGAGGAGCCACCCTTTCTGTGAGATCACGACTTAGTTGCATGCTGGTGGGTCGCGACGTGGGCGGGGGGTGGGTAGGAGTATAGGAGGCTGTACGTGCCGTTTCGACCGTCAGCGCGCTTAATTTAGCGTCATTGTTGTTACTGGAGGAAGGAGGAAGGAAGTGTAGGTGGAGTGGGCCAGGTGGGGGCTTGTTTCCGGATGCACTGATGCACGGTGCCAGTTCGCACGGAGAGTGGAAGCGAGCCTCGGCGCATTTCAAAAATACATCGGACCTAAATCAGACCCGCTCGGAGGGAGGCAACCTGGCCAGCCTAAAGGACAAAGCCGAAGCGGCCAAACTCTTCCGCTTCTTTCCGCACGATTACCATCGGGCGGAACACGACTCCTTGCTTGCCATGAAGTGGTGTCGGCAAAACGATACTCGGCAGTTGAGCTGCCTTCGAATGTGACCGACTTTTCCGGGAGCTGAGAAACCGACGGCACTGCTATCTATGCAGGGTTGGTATTTATTCGGCATCTCTTTGACTGGCTGTCATGTAAACTGACTTATCTTTTTATGAACGGAGATGCTCGCCACTTGAACTGACAACTAACTGAAAAAAAAGGAAACAATAAAGGAGTCTGTCCAAAATTGTTAGAGATGGCTACTTATTTTTACTCAAGAAGTAATATTGTTAAGTCACAAAGGAAGAAAGTAAGGACCGTAAAACCGTAGCAAGAAAGTAAAGCCCGTACTAGAAAATTCCTTATTAGGCTGGCTGCCTTTTTTATGCACGATATATATAGCAAGATTGCAATTACCAGCTGTATGAGAATGAAACACTGGGGCCCTAATACTCTGGTTGCAGCAAGAGTGGCAGAAAAATTAGTAGTACGTAGTAGTACTGAAAATTTTATGTCTTTTTGCTTCATCATCACCATCATCCTCATCAACCTATTTTAAGTTCAATGCAGGACGACGGCCTCTCCCTCCGATCTCCAATTGCCCCTGTGCTGCGCCAACCGATTCCAACTTGCGCCTGCGGATTTCTTAATTTCATCACCCCACCTAGTCTTTTGCCGTCGTCGACTACGTTTCCCTTCTCGTGGCACACATTCTGCAACCCTAACGGTCTACCGGTTATCTAACCTACGCATTACATGACCTGCCCAGCTCCATTACTTTTTCTTAATGTCAATTAGAATTTTTGCTTGTGCTTGTGCAGGGTAGCCAACCGGAACTTCCTCTGGTTAGCCGCCCTGCCTTTCTATGCATTCTCTTCCCTCTCTCTCTCTGCTTGCAAATCCTCAAAAACAGGCTCCATGTACGACACGAAGAATAGATTGGCTATTGATTATCAGAACGTAATATTATATGATATTAGACGCCTCTATGAGAATACATGGGAAGTTAATGTCTTGTAGTCAAGTGCTTTATGATACCTTGTTCAATGAAAAATATAAGTTGGCAACTACAATGTTTTTGATTCGTTCCTGATTCACAGGAGGCCACACACGCACAATTAACACATTGGACGGCAATATTCCGGCAATCTACCCACGATGTCTTTGTCATGCGCAGCATATTTAACAGATAACTGACACTTTTCCGGCTCATCGCGACCAGAAAAACCGTAAAGATCCCTGAAACGACAAAAGTTCAGTTCCTTGCTCTTCGACTTGGTGAATGGTTGCAATTATCAACTTTGAATAAGCTCATGTCTGTACGTTACGATGTAGTCATACACGATCAGCAATACGACCATTGACTTCAACGGGTTTGAAGAATGTTACCAAATTGCCTTCAGAAGAAAGTGCTAAGGCGCAGCCATTGTCCTGTCATCGTGCATTTCTCCTTTTAGAATTTGACAAAGCGAGTAGCCATCTGTCCCTTTGATAAACCACTTCTAAGCTAATGACATCTGGCACGAAGATAAAGCAAATCACACTGAAAAGAAGGGTCACCTGGGACGGCTCCCTCGGTCACTTCGAAAAGCGTGCAGTTTTCTCAGATCCCCCGTTACTCCCCGCACGTTGCCTCCACAAGTGAATTATGTCGCAGCATATTTGCTCATATCTTACAATTGACACAACAAGGCCTGCTATTGAATTGCGATGTAGAAGTGACACTAATTATAATCCCTACATACGAATGTCATGGGGCAACACGATGTGCATGCGCATCTTAATGGGCAGACTTTTACCCACGACGGAATTTGCAATTTTCAAATTCGGGCTTTCATTTACGCCATTGGAGCGGGAAGGTTCCGCAGAGTTGCTGCCATTAGAGCTTATGTGACTTCTGTAGATAGTTCTATCTCTTTAATATGCCACATCCGCTACTGCCTTTTTAAATTTAGCAAGTGTTCATGGTCTACGGCCAACGAATGTACAAAATAATATCGCGCACTGTCAGTGGCGCATGACTGCAGTTGAATATTATCCGAGTACTGAATCAGAAATACTATACGTGGGATGCTGGACTTCAGCCCCGCTACGAAAAGCGTGTGGGCTGGCCGTCATCCTGGCTTCTGAGACCATTAATGTAGTGTTGACGCAAGCAGATCATCTTCTGAAAACATAGAATTGTCATCGGTTCTTAAGTAAAAGTCTCATTTCTGTTCTACTTTCGAAAATGTAGTTACAGATGTTAAAAAGTTAAGTTGCTGCGTAATTGCATTCTCAGCGATTAGAAGCATGAGATCGGGCTTTATTGCTTGTTTTATAACCTGAATTCAGCCAGACACGCTGTGTAAAGCCGCAATACAGAGGATAACATTTACACCATGCTGCATCGTGTAATCTCTTGGTATTTAATATCATGGTTTCTGCTGAAACTCACCATGTTGTCAACTATAGGCTTACTGTCTGAATTTCTCTTCCGATATAAATCTGATATTGTTATCTCGCTACTGATGATTCAATTAGAAGGAAGTACACAATTATCTGAGCATCTAGTCACAGAATCTGCACAAGTACGCCAACCTTATCAGATATGTGATGATTATGTACTGCCGACCTCCACCATGCCCGTAGCTATCTCATTGCTCAAAAGCATAACGAGATGTACTTGTGGGGGATGATGATGAAAACGTTTTATTTAAAGAAAAAAAAAAGGAGAGGGGAGTTAGGAGAAGGGTGGTCGGATTCTTATTCCGGAATTCCGCTGGCTAAGGCCGCCGCCCTAGCTCTTTCCACGAGGGCTCGCTGGTCCTTGAGGGTTGAGCTGGACAGGGCTGCCTCCCATCCTTCCCACGTTGGGGAAAGAGATTGCGTGAGAGTTCGTCTAGTCGGTTGACGTCCCAGCAGTTTCCTTCTTTATTTTAATCTAAGCTGGGCCGCGACATTGTAGTGATGCCTTCCGCTTGATTTTAGGCCAATCTTATGATCCACCGTTCACGGCTGGCTCATCTCATTGACAATGGGAGCGGAGCGTTGCTTTCACTCTGACTACTTATGAGGCGCGAAAATCGCAATAGGATTAGCATCAGGAAAGGTATCGCTACAAAATCGCGTCTCTATAGTCGGCATGTGTACCCAGTAAAGGGTCATTTTAGTCGCGAAGCAAATGCGCCATGCGAAAATACAGTGTACATTGCTGTCTACTTGTATTCTGTTTAGGGCGAAACACATGCATGGACTATATAACTATATATCAAGGAGCAGGGGTGGAGAGGGGGTGGTGTTAGGAGGGACTGATTTGACGTCGCGCGCGCCATCTGGTGCCCTTTGCATTAGCAGCAAGAGATACCGAGCGATAGGAGATACAGCCGAAGCCAGAAAGTGCATCGATGTGCTCTAGTACCCCGCACATTGCTTTGTGAAGTAAAACTAAAGTTCTGCGCAGAGAAAAACAAGCTTGATAAGCTGGACGGTGCCAACGACTTCCAGCTCATAACGCTCTTCCCATCACTGCCGGCACTGTGCTCTATAGCTATGTGTTTCAACTTTAACAAGATGCATTCGATAGTCGCATGTGTGCCTCGTCTTTGGTTTTGTTCATTGTTTCGCGATTCAGCTGACCGTCTACTATGCTGACGCTTTTTACCTTAAACCAACGAAAAATGCCCATAGAACGATCAGTGGACATAAGCTGGACGAAAGAAAATGGGAAACGAAACTTAGAAGGAAGGATTGGTCTCGATTTGCCTAAAAGGAACCTATTTCTGAAGCTTCAGATTTTTTAGACCAATGCATTTTCATATTCATATACTTTTTTTTTCGCTTTAAGCCAAGAAACGCACCAAAATTTCACCGAATATTCAATTACACTCAAAGAAGCGGGTTTAGCAGTGAGCAGCTTGCAATAAAGCTATGTTTCAATTAAAACCAAAACAAAGTGATTGTTGAACTGAGGATGCCAAGCAAATTAGCGCCGTCAAAAAAGCCTCCTGTAACTCATCAGTATAGTAAGCAGGAAAACAAAAGAAGCCCTACTCTGAACTAAACGACCAGAAAACAGAAAACGGACAATGCATCCCGCCTGATTTATTAAGTTGCAAACGTAGGTTTTCCCTTCTAAAATTTCTTGGCACAAACGAGCTAGAAACAAACTTCATTTTACAAGAAATGCTGAAAGATGCTTCATCTGAGCGCGAAGAAACCGCAGAATTCACTGTCAGTACCCTCAGTACGTAATTAACTAATTCATCGTCGTCATCACACGTAAGAGAAACTGCAGTAAGAAGTTCCATCCTCGTTTGAAGCACCCTGAATTTACCGCAGATATGCGGACTCTATTGAGGATATCGGTCTGTCGAGGGCGAGATCCATTTTTTTTTGTAGAATTCCGTCCTCCTTTCTGGAGTTTACATTCAAGGCTGCATTTCGTTAGTGAAGAAACTTGTCTTTGAAAAGTTTTTACATCATTTGATTAGATTTCTGGCTTTCTCTCGTCGTATAGCTTGAAATCTGCGAATGAAGGCGTGCGCCCTTCAGAAGCCTGCATCTTTCCCCACCTTAGGTTTTCAAAAGTCCTAATACCTACCACTAGTTGACGCTAAGTTCGTCCCTCATAGCTCTATCTAGATTTTCAAATGCTTGTGATTGCGTCTGCGACACATTAGACGGCTACTTACAGCCATACTGCTCAGTCGACAAGGTTGATGGACATTAGAATCCGCGTTTCGCACTCTATGTTATGAATAATTCTTCCTCATTCCGCAACCTCTCTTCGCGAAGTGTCCTTGACTCAAGGCAAGTCTCCTTGCTTTATTCCATAAGAAATGATGCGTGCAAGCACACGGAAAAGAATAATGTTCACCTTTAGTAAAACATATATTCGCTCCTTCATAATAAACACGATGCTGCCAAGGTTCCTTACGGATATTCTTATCCCTTAAAAGAGCACATGACATATTTCATGTCTCTTTAGAGCTCTTGTGTACTAGTTTTCTTCACGAAATAATTTCACGTTATGTGCTCTGAGTGTCCGTTCATACACAAGCAATCACCTTTTTTCTGATGTCGGTTACTTTAACGCTGTGCTCCGGATCCTTACTTCTTTTGTTACAAATATCTACGCTAAATAGTGCACGAAGTTTAAAAGTGCTATCCTGTTCACATAAATGGTAGCGAATTATTTATCTTGATATCCAAAAAGCCTTTTGTATCTGTAGGGTCCACGAAATTCGCAAGTAATTCAATGCGACAGCAGCACTTGCGCACTACACCCCTCGAACTCCTTAATAATATTCTGAGGTCGCCTAAGAGCCTACTTTACTCAATTTTCTCCATGGCAGTAGGATCGGGCCCCTCTACTTACTCTCTCCGCCGGAGTAAACGTGCTCTTGGCTCCGCTTCCGAAGCGCGCTGCATTTGGTGCCAGTACCGCCATAGTTAGGAGTGCTAACTTGCGCCACAGCAAGACGAAAGTAAAACACGTGAGAGATTGCGGAGAAAAAGAAACGTTTTACGCTTGACGCACGTACCTACCACTGGACGCTCGCTTGCCTACCATGGGTGCCTTGAGATATTTCAGAGTTCATCTGATAGTTCGGCGACGTGGCACATAGTTCAACGAATTCCACAACACAAAAAATAAAATTAATTCTTTCGAGTGATACCTGGCACTAAATTGCCTCTTAGATGATGGTACAGGCGCCATATGTAACAAATAAACTGAAGGAGTAATATAGCAAATTTGCTAGCGATACCTATGAAATGCTGCTCGAGCTTTGAAATATACATTTACATTTATTCTTTTCCGAAGCCCAGCAATTAGGACTAGATTTGCAGTGAACCAGAGATCAGCACAGGATATTCGAGAAAAAGTGAAATCATGCAGTAGCCGACGTATCGTTCCCAGAACTCAATCGGTCATGCTTCCCCCAAGGATTAACGCATTTAAGCACTAAGTTTAAGACTGTCAAGTCGTGAGAAATTTTTTTTCTTGGCTGCCTTGCTTTAAACATTTTTCCTGCGATTCACTTTGCCTACAACAGATTAGCACGACTGAGGTTACGACGACCGCTGTCCCAGCGCAAGTAGCAGTAACACTCAAAAACAAAATTCCTATGACATTTCTGCATGCGACAGCTGCTAGTGTGCTCACAAGCGTTGCTACACAATACTTACATAGCAACAGAAATGCATATGACCGAGACATTGGTGTTACTGAGATAGAAATGGTGGTACTATTTTTTGGGAGCAAGAGTTCTTCGCGTAGTGGGCACTGAAAAAAAAAAAAAACTGTGTGCTCCACAAAAATACAAGAAAAAGTCACTCCACTGACTCTCACAGAGTTAGGCTTTGCGTTTCCTACTGCACACGTCTCCGCAAAAGTACCGCACCTTTCTTGCTCCCGAACGACGCCGATAAAGGCGTTACGACGACATCTTAGATTGGTTGTGAATGAAATGTTCTTAATGCACGATATGAAGTTGCCAAACCAAGCTTTCTTGTTTCCCTTAACAATGGAAATAAACATTTAAACGCATATCTCTCACGGCTGGGACTAGTGCTTCCCAGAGAGCACGTCTGGTTGCGCAGATAACACCGCCGAAAATCAATGCGCTACAGTGTCGCCTCGTCTAAATATGATACAAAACTGGGATAGACTGAGCATAGCTGACAAGAATCGCTTACTCTCCTGGAGGTGCAAGGGCATGTCTTGCGATGAAGTTTATGCTGCGGAGTAAAATACTGAACGAGCTACTCAAACTCAAGTAAACGTCCCCCGCCACAAGAAGAAACTCACTAATGTTCACTTTAGTTCGTATCACAATCAACGGTAGCGTTTTCTAACTACCTTAAACAGAAATCATAGACTCTGCCTCATTAACTTCTGTCTAGAGAACAATTCGCACTTTACAAAGCAAAAATGCCAACTCACCTTCACAGCTTCTGAGCGATGCTTGTCCTTCGAATGGTCGTGAAGTAAGCGAGCAGCGCCGAGGGCTGTCGAGAGAGTGTGTATTTCTCTCTCTCGGAGAAAGTTGCAACGGTGTGGAGATCTTTGTTGTTCTTCAGGCAAGCTCAGTGCAGCATCTGCCTCCGAAGCGCGCGTCCGTGCGGACTTTTGTGGACAAGGCGGCGCGCCGCTTCTCGAAAAAGAAAGAAACGGAAAAACCGGAGTCACTGGACGGGTCTACTACCTTCCGCGACGCTCACTGAGTCGCCGCTTCCGCCACCACCTCGGCGCGTTCGGGTTGTTCCCCCCTTTCGGTCCACCACCACCGTAAACGTTGGCGGGGCCGAAAAGGAGAAGGAAAGTCCCACGAAGCGTCTTGCTAGGCCACGTCCAGGCTTTCCCTTGCATTCTCGATGACCCCCTGATTTCCCTTTCTCAGAGACATCAAATTCTCCAGCAGTTGAACGAACGGTATCGGCGTTTCTCGTGATAACGCGCAAGGCTTGCTCTTCTCATTTCGCTTCCCAAACAGGCTCGCTTACTTTGGCATATATTTAGCGTGTGCCATTGGAATGTTCACCCCGGAAGCCAAGTCGTGGCAGCCGTCTGCAAAAAGAACGTAACATAAGGTAAGTCTACATCTTCAGCGGGCTTTCCATAAACGAGAAAGAACTATGCGGAGATGCTAAGCAATGGCCCAAGGCATGCAGTGACGTGTGCCATGCAACAAAGATGAGGTAAAAAGAGCGCTCCGTTACAGAGGATTATCATTTCCAAGGAAAGCAAAGGAGCTCAAGGACGGAGTAAAACTTGACTGCTCTACATCGCCTGGCGTCATGAAGCAGTCTTCGCTCCGTTTACTTTTGTCAGTAATCATCATTATTCGCAACAGAGCGAGAACCTTTGACAAAGGAAAGAGGGGGTCGATTCGTCGGTGAGAGCCAGTGCGCACTTAAAGACACTCACACACGTGCACGCACACACTGGGGCGGAGGCGGACATGACATTGTTGCTGAGCGCACACCTCAGTTGAGTGACCTGGGATACTTGAAAGAAAGAGAGAGAGAACCAACAAATTTAGTTAGATAGTTTGAGACCATATATAAGTCGTGCTAGTAAGTTTGATGTGTGAGAGGAGGGTAGCAAGCTATGTTCCCTTTACTTGCTGCGAAAACAAGCTAAGTGAAGGTGGATGGTAGTTGCATAACGATGCAAGAGTATCTGAGCGGTGGCCATTTTTGCGCCTTTTACCCAACAGAAGACGGTGAGTATTGTCACAGTAATCCGTTCGCTCCATTTAGGCTGTCATAGTTAAAAAACGGCTCTTAGCACCAAGACAAAGTTAAAATTTGTGCCACTGTGTTTGAGAGAGCCTAACAGTGAGTCGGCCTAGTTGGAACAGATTCATCTTGAAACTTTTGCGCGCAAACAAACAGGGACGAAGAAAAAGGCAACACAAGGAAAGTGCTCGTCCTTGTGCTGCCCTTTTCTTCGTCCCTGTTTGTTTGCTCGCAAAAGTTTTGAGAGAGCCTGTGTGTTCATTATGGGTGTCAAAAATTTGATCCTCAAAGAAAAAGCGCTGATATGCGGTGACCATTGTGACATTGCTATGAGTCTCCGAATCCATGACACGCGTCAGAGTTTAAAGAATAGTGTGGACATGAAGCCAATCAAAGCAGCTCTTTGCTTTGTGTAAGCATTTCCTGGCGCTTGCAGTACAGCGCATGTGATGAGTGGGTGACTGGAGTGCTTGGCCTTCTTGTGTACATCCGTACGCTCCTCGTACTACTGCTCTGCCGATGGAGGACGTAGTTGAGAGTACTATATGTCTAATAAATCTTACGGCTGCTAACCTTCCGTGAAGATTTACAGGAATTAGTGATCTTGTTTCACTTGGAATAAACCTTCTCAATAGCTGACGTTACGAAGGTCTGCTCCTCATTTCTGCGTGAGCACTTATGGACTGGAAATTCGGTCTACCTTGTCCGCCCGTTCATCACATCCACTCCTCCATCCCACTACGCTGACGACAACCACTGTCATCATCGACGACACAAAACCATTGTAATCGCTGCCCCACGCTTCACCATGGACCCTGCGTGAAAAGTAAGAAAAATTAACCACAACCGCCATCCCTGAGATTCGAGCCTATTTTACTGGAGCAATGTACACCTTGGAGTCGGGTGCCCTAACCCCCGCGCCATCGCACAACTCCTGCGGCTGCTCTTGTGCCCCATACACACCACGCACATACGTTGCAGTTTCGCGGAAAAATGTCATCGTCGACCTAAGAGTTTCCGCGTTTCTGTCACACAATCGATTTTGCGCAGCATTGTGTAGTCTTACTATATGTGAGCATGTGACATGGAGGGCCGCCTCAATGGTAGAAAATGGATTGTATATGGTGTAAAGTCTATATATTTGCCAAGTGTTCCTTGTAGGATGCCCTTAAAGAAGACCTCGTCATTGCAATGATCAAATCAATCGTGAATGGTTTCAACTTTCTGACACAGACGACAGTTAGTTCACACTGGAAGAAAACAACCTGTTTCCTCCAACTATGCTTCAACACGATGGTTTGCTGAATGCAATACGAAGTAAAACGGTCTTCCTCCTGGAGGAACACACATTAGGCGTACACGTCATAGCACATCTTTACAAGGGGCACGATGTAAGGAAACTTGGAGCCGGCACTCCATTAGTGCGGCAGGAAATGCCTTACGGGAAGCATTCAAGATATACTCCGCGCAGAAACGTACGTTTAGGAAAAGAAAACTTTCGACGATTTCCTTGAGGAAACCCCAACGTCTCTCCAATATATTATTGAAGGCCGATGATACAATGTTCGAAAGAAAACTAACTAGACGTGAATGTAACATTCAGTAAATCAGTGGATGTGTATCAAAGCGGAAACAAATATATAAGGGGGAACAAGCTGTCTGAATAAAAGGAGAGCCAAACCATGGCACCCACATTCGAGAAGCAAGAAAAGCAAATAGCAAAAAAATAACAGTAATCATGAAAACAAGCCGCATTGACTCGTGAGCTCCAAATAAATGTAGCAAAAAACACAGTAGCACATTAGAGTTACTGCAAGGTGTTGCGCTCCACAAAACCTGTGAGTGGCGGCCAGACGAAGCAGTACTGTAGTGGATGCGGATGACATTATATGCATCCCACACAAATTGTTCTAGACAAGATCGTGACGTGTTGGCATGCTATTCATTGTCATGCTCGTGAAAACAGCAACGGCGGCGCCGAGGAGGCGTACATGACAGTGATAATAATCAGCCTCCAACATGGTACATAACCACAATAGAGTATGCACCTAGATTCAAGAGGTTGGGGGAAAAACAACGTCGAAAGATTCCATCGCGCGACGCTGCAGCAATAACCCGACATAAATTACAGCGTAGTTCACAGGTTTCACAAGTGCCAAGTACCCGATACAGCAGCACCGCAAATGTACAGGGAAACAAAAATTCGCTCAAATTTCGAAAGTGGCACTGCGTCATTTCGTTCATGACGCCAGTTCTATTACACGTTTTGGTCTCACAGTTGATTAATCTCCAGGAGAGGCGGGGGCTTCAGTATGACTCTTCGAGCTTGAAAAGCAAGAAGCCTAAATCCGCGGCAGCTGAAACATTGATTGACAGAAACACCGAGTTTAAATAAATGTGCAAGAACATTTTAGATTTAAAGTTAATCTCAATTGCCACGCTTTTGCCATCTCAATGCCATCGCAATTGCCATCTCAATGGTGATTGACCATTCTCATACCGAATGATCGAAGGAGATAATGTGTGCTGTTCACAAGTTGTCGAAACTTGCTACACTGGCCGCAAGACAACCTCGCCATAACAATACACAAGAGAAACAAACACAAAGATGGTGGTGGAGAATTATCTTAACCAAATATATTCAAACAGCAATATGTTAAATGGCCCGGGCAAAAAAAGATCAACAGAAGTTTTGCGCTCAACAGATGCGAACAAAAAGTTTCATAAACCTATCGATTTAAGCTATGTAAATCTGGCTTAATTAAACATGGAAAATCTGGGAGTCAAGGAGGAGGAGGGAAAGAGATAAGTAGAAGGCAGGGAGGTTAACCAGAATAACGTCCGGTTGGCTACCCTACACCGGGGGATTGGGAAAGGGGAAAACAAAGATAACAGGGAGAGAGAGGAGGGAAGGAAAAAAGGAAATTGCGGTGAGTTCGCTGACGTGCGTGGTCTTACAGAAATTACATTAATAGTCACAGACGGTCGCACAAGCACGTCATCCTTAAAAAGCACAAAAGCGCCTTCGCCGCTTTATGAGCCGATTGGCGATGGGGGCGATGTTCCAGCAGTACCTGCACAGAAAGCGGCCGATTGTCCAATTTTTGGAAAGCGTTGGCAAGTTCTTGTCTCTCTGGGGTTTATCGTGGATAGTGGCACAGCAGGTGGTCGATGTTTTCTTCGGTGCCACAAACGTCGCATGCTGCACTGTCAGTCACTCCAATTAATGTAGAGTATGCCTTTGTGAAGGCAACTCCTAACCAAAGGCGACAGAGAAGCGTAGATTCACGTCGAGGAAGTCCGAGAGGAGGCCGGAGTTGCAATCTCCCCCAGTCCATGTACGTATTTCGAACTTCAGAGCATGTATCGCCTTAGTCACAAACAAAGGAAGTTGCGCACACAGCTAAAAAGAAATAAAGAAGAAAACGAAATAAAAATAAAAAGCAAAGCCTCAAATTATTCTTATTAACCACACCTTTCCTTCTCTAATATTCTCTAACATTAACATTTCAATACTAAATATAGCTTTTTTCTAGTGCTTACTTTAATTTATTACATTTTATACGTCTGCACCCCTCCTCTCATCGAACCACCCCGTAAGCACTGGCTTCCTGCCTAGTGTTCCGTAGTAGGCGAGCGCAATTAATAAAGGAAAAAGTAGGCAAACAAAAATAAGATGGCGGTCTTCGGAGTAGAAGATTGCTGTTGTCGCAGTAAATGAGTTCAGAGCCGAATGAATCTCTGAAGTCTTCTGTCATCTTTTTTTCCTTCATAATTACCGTTACTGGTGCGCTTAGGCCAATCTCGCTATCTTCCTTCTGGACTTGCATGCCACAGCACGCTCCGCAAGGGTGAACGCACTAAAATGCGGCTCGGCGGCTGACATCAAAGGGGGACAGCTGCTTCGCATAATAAGCACACGTGAAATCGACCAATTTGACGTTAAGCAGTGGGACGTACTTCCGCGAACACGCTGGTCAGGTTAAGACTAATATTTGGACACACCCGGAAACATGTGCATTGGTAAATGGCAAACTAGCACAAGATCTTTAAGAAAGCTTAAAGGCACCTAAATTGCAAAAGATTGTAGTTGAACGAACAAAGATTGACTTGATTTGTCCGAGTCACCATTGATACCGTGTACGCTCGAGGTGTTCCTCAGAGAACACTTGCCGTTGTTGTGTGGTGTTATAATTCAGACATCTATCAGCTTAAATAGTCATCTGCTCCAAGTGAAAGAGGTTCAAATAGCATAAACAGATCGCTAGATCGCTGGTATAAATTTTGGAGATTTGATCAGCAACATCACCCAACGCACTTCTTAAGTATGTGCCTCAATAAAAAGAATTGCTGCCACGATTGTACCACAATAAACAAGCTCAATTTTGTTTGCGAGAATGACGAAAATTTCCCCGAAATAGAAATGCAGCAAGAAAATCTAATCACTTTTATAAGAAGTGCTGAACTGAATTCGTCGGGAAAGATTCTTTGTGGTACTGTTTTTGCTTACAGAGCATGTTTACCACGTTGTATGACTGTTATTGGCCTCTGTTATTCTGCTAGCGAGCTAATGTTGTAGGTTAAGAACATATATCTTATGGCTAAATTAATATGGAAGACCTTCAGTACAGGGTAAAGTGAGAAAGAAAGCACTAAGGCGGTCGGAGTGTGCTAGCGTACTGCCAAAAGACCAAAAGAGGCCAAGGAGTTGATCACGGACTCGATCACGGAGTGCCGCCAACGGAGCATATGCTACAAAAAGAGAGAAAGGCGTGTTATCATTTAAGGGCTTGCCAAGCCGACTGCTCCTTTATTCTGTGCGTAGGGCATGTCACTCGCGTGCATAGCCCAATCGTTCATCGGCCATCGGGTGAGCGTTTTCTAGTGTAGTCTGTGCTTGTAGCCTTGGTATACCTGGAACTGACAGACTATGTGTATAGTCACACGCTTCTGAATTAGTAAAATGCACATCCAACTGAAATTTTATTTAAGAAAAGCATGGTACTAATGCCGGCTCCAACGAGTGTAAATCCAGCGCTATGACTTCAATTGATGCAACGGACCAACTAGGCCAAAAATCTGCACTCCTTGAGGGTAAAGAGTTGCACAAGCCTGGTTGGGGGCGACCATGAGATTAGAGGAGGTAAATTACAATTCAGGAGTGAAACTAAATGCTCGGCGTGGTGTCTTTTAATCACAATATGGTGATGTTGCGGGTAGTAATCAGTGTCAGGAGAATCCGAGCCAGCTTGGGTGCACAGTTAGTGCTGTATAGCAGCCCAGGGTGTAAGTTTTGAAGGCACATCATGTAGATGTTATAGTGGCTGATACCTTGAAGCATGCATAATTCGTATGAAGGAATAAAAAGTCATTTAGCGAGCTGACGAATGTGCATGCGACATACGCCTATGTTGTCATACGTCACTGGATACATGCTGAGTGTATTTTAACATGGGCAGGGCGGTAGCAAAATGGGTGATTTCTTTGTTGAGGCTTTCAACTCGTATTTGATAAGCACTTGCGAATGCTCATCCTTTTTTTATAACTTTGTCACGCGAACTTGGTATTTGTATAGTGCAGCTAAATAGGACTACCGGAACGATAAGAAATAACAAAGAGTGCAGCGATTGAGCGTTTTGGCGAACGACATATACCATCTGCCGCCGCTAGCTATTGGAAACACTCATTAAAGTCCGCGGTCGGTAAAACCAGAATCTCCGGATAGTGCAGATGCTGCATACGACGTGAAGTGGTTGCAGTCGTCGCGAAAGAGAGTTCATTCCTACTGTCATCATTTACCTCCTATACTTACCGTACTTACAGCGCCGGGAGATCTGAGAAGCGGCGCTACTGGTTTCACAGAGCCAGCCTCTCCAAAGGCTCAGACGAGAACACTCGTGCCGCTGTACTCTCGGGCGTTGCTCTCACGGCAAGAAGGCGCATGAAGTTGATGGAGCTTTCGCAGAGTGAAGGGATCCACAGCGCCAGTAGCATGCGCTCGAACGTCGCTGGTTACATTCATTCTGGATTCTACAAAAGAACCAATAAATAAACCAAAACAACTGCGTGAGATTAGCAACGGCTCAAATGAGTAAAATACAGAGAAAAGAAAATTGTATGACAAGAAGAAAGAAAAAAGAAGGCGCAATAAGTTTGGGATTAAGGAGCAGTTGCGATAAGAACACGAGTATCTCCTATATCTTCAGCTCGTTGTGCAGGACATACCTCAAATCCCGCTGGGTTCTCTGAACTCTGAAAACCTGTCGGGCTCGGAGTAAGCATATACAAAATCCCACAAAAACCACAGATTTCTTTATTTTTCATTCCAGCGTTTCGTTGCTTTGCTTAGAGACATTCAGACCAGATTTGATTGTGTTGCGGGGGTTCATTCACACTCTCGATGAATTATTCATTTTCTCTGAGCAGCACCTTTGTTTTAAAGGCACCCAGGAAACTAACTGTGAGCGATTTCCTTGAATGTACATGTACGTGCAAGCAGCAAACAAGTTAATAAAATGCCGGTGCAGGGCTGTTGTACTGGCATAGCGTGATGGCTCAACGAACACAGGGCAATTTGCTACGGGGCCAGAAATAAGATGTCTTATTCCATGCCCTGTTGGCCGCTTTGTATGAGGACGGCATCCGCAAACATATATATACGTAGATTTAGGCACAGTTTCAAGGAATGACGGTGACCAAAACCCATGCACGTCCCTTTATTACGGCGTCTCTCACAGTCACTGCGTTGCATTGGGGAAGAGTATTCGAGTGCTCACAAGATCTCAAGCTTCGCTTGAAAACATCTAGGTCAAGATTTAGCTATTTCTACATATACTTGCGTTAGAGATCTTCTCGACTAGTAGTTTAATTCTTTAGAGCAGAAGAAATAAATAAGTTATACAGCCATCAACACAAATGATATGTGCCTCTTAACTGTCGGCAACAGTGTGCATGAGCCATTCAGACAGAACAAGACAGAGAGAGCGAGAGAGAAGACAGGTAGTTTAACCAGATGCGAGTTTCCGGTTCGCTAGCCTGCATTGGAGTGGGGAAATAGGAGTTGGGAAGAGGACAACGAGAGAGAGAGAAAATATAGAGATTAAGAAAAGTCGCAGAAAGGGCGTTCTATTAAAAGTGTTCACACAGGTCAGTGGCTCTCAAGAAGCACAGTAGCACTTGCATGGTATTCTGAATTAATGTTAGGTCCCGTCGATGTTGGATAATTCTTTTGGCGACAGAGGCCGGTCATCGAACTGGTTGAGCGCGACGGAAAGCGAATGTCTCTCTACACTGTACTGCGGGCACTGGCATAGAACATGATGGACTGCTTCCTCATCGCCGAAGTAGCTGCCGGCTGCGGTGTCAGCCATCTTTATACGGAAGACATGCCATAAAAGATGTGACGATAGACGACTGGAAGTGACGTAAACGCCGAAAATAATTGCTTATTGATTAATTTCAGTCTTATCTATGGGGCTATGGGAGAGGTCACAGTGGAGGTCTCTGGAATAATTTTTACCACATGCGGTTCTTTAACGTGCACCTAAATACAAGTATATGTAGATTGCAGAGCGTACGCTGATAAAAACAGATTTTTGTTGAATAGCTGCTCATAGAAATAAGCTTATCAGTTTAATGCCTGTATGTGCACTTGTAGACTTCGACCACGAACTGTTCGCATTTGATAGGAACGGTGCCACTTTATTTGTCGCGTTTCTTGCGATTAAAACTTTTAAGTTGCGCATTTTATTAACTGTTAATCACCACTCCTTTACACCGAAGGGGATTCTGCTCCACTTATATCTGTGAAAAGAAATAGGAAAAATTAAAGCGAGCGGTGCGTGAAAGAAATCATTTTTGCGTGAAAAGAAAACCGTCACAAGAGAGATGTTAAAGTGGAGTGGCATTCCCGCTGTGGGAAATAAATCCTTCGAAAGTCATGTTATCGTAGATTCGATGGACTCAATACCAAGGGCAGATGAATAAGATGATAAATTGGCAGTGTCGGCGGACGCCGTACGTTGCCAATGACATCTTCCGGATCGATCATTGGGAATGTCTAGGTAACGTTGCACAACATCTCTTCTGCCATCAAGGCTACTCGAGTGTTCCCTTGACTCGTATCGTAGAAGACCGTCCCGCTTCAAGGAAATCTGTGGAAGCCTTGTGAACTTACGCACCATGAAGGACGACGCGTCGATCGCACCCCTCAAGGTTGGCTACCTTGGCGCGCATAATATCTGTACCAAGGTCTGAACCTTGGTTGCCGCCATTAACACACACCGCGTGGGGCAAAATGTCTGAAACAACCGAGTATGAAGCAGGATGTTATCCTGACAAAACTGCCAGGACATTATTTACGGTTGGCGAGGAGCGAGGGAGGTAAACACCTTACATTCACATGGAGCTCTTTTTTGGCCATTTGCCCACCAATTTAAAGCGCCCTGAAGTAAAAAAAAAAAAAACACCCCTTACACTTGTGATTTGTAATGCTGGCATTATTCTCGTTAATGTTTTTCCGACATCGTTACCTGCACCCCACATGATCGTTTTGTTTATGCAGCAATTACATGAGCAGAAGTCAAAATGTTTAGGATGATGCTGACGGTAATCGGTCTTAAATCATCGAAAAGGGCGAGATAATGTTTCAAGCAAACATTTGCAAAATTTACACCGGACAGGCATTGGCATTGTCCTTGAAATATGGAGGAAGAGTATCAACATTAGGTTCATTCGGCTAACCGCCGAGACTACATTTGGTGATATTATATAACAAATATGGACCCAGATTTGTGATAATCGCTACTGTATTAATTCCTTCATGCAGTGCTGCCGGAAATGGCTTCTTCAATATTGAATTATGCTGTGCTTGTGTGCGCAAATTTCAGTAAAGTGTTCAAGAACATGCTTACCGCTTGCACTATGCACCGAGACTTTTACGCTCGGCCACTTAAACGCATAACAGCACTACTGCTCGCGCGTTTATAGGCCAGGTCAGGTTAGTTATTCTTGTGCATATCTGTTTCTTTTCGAGAGAATAAAACTTCTGGACGTTACTTTTTTTTTCCGTTAGTGACATCAAGTTTTAAGATACAAAGAAATTAAGATTTTGGCTTCTCTGTTTCAACGGTCATTATGTTTTCATTATGGTAGCGTACTTTGTAGCCTAAACCCACGGTTCCTTAGGTTCAAGCGAGACTATACCGACATTTCTCTCGTCACACAAGTATATCCCGTTTATGATCTAATTTCATTTTTTTTTTTTTTTGACGTATGCATGCTGCATCATGGTAGCGGTACATTGTGAATTTTCCCAACGGTTCCTTACTCTAAGCGATATTACATTGACATTTATCTCGTAAAACAAGTCGATCCTTTTGATGATTTAATTTAAGTTTTTTGATGTATGCATGCTGCGTTCTATACCTGCACAATTCTGTGCTACTGCGAGCAGTGAGGCGAAAATTAGCCATATGCATAAGCGCCAGTCGGTGGGGTACAAACTCCATAGCGATGTGCTCAAAAAGCCACGGCAATATCAGTGTACTCTGCATTCATCCGCTGAAATCATTATGCTGACGTAGCCAAAACGACGTACACTTGGCACACGTTAATTTTTCTTTAATTCCGGAAAGTCTTCAAGGTTGAAATGGCCCTTTGTAGAACTCTTCAGTGAAGCAGTATTACATGGGCAGGTAACTTTTAAATACGATCTCCAGTCCCTCGAGAACTGATGAATAGCCTTTCTAGAAGGCAGGAAACAGCAGTCAGATCAAACATCAAAATGGCCTCACCGCATCTCATGCTTGAACAGAATTTCTTTTTCTTCGAAACATGGCTTCCACTGGGTTATAAGCGTGTATACCACGCTTTCAATAAAGCAAGGAAACCGTGACATGAAGATAACTCAGAAAAACAGACATTTAGGAATCATTTTTCCCTTTAAACATGCAGAGCCTTCGAGCATCCTGCGAAAGACTACAATGACATGAATAACTATAGCGAACAGGCACATAGTATGGGTCACTTAGAAATCTCTGTATGCACGTATGAGAATATATATTCTGAATAACCTCTGTTTTTCTTGTGAAATGTAAAACAACAAACTCCAGAAAGGTTACCTACCTGATAAAATGACATTCGCCGTTGCGCTCATCGATTGGCTAATACCAGGAGCTGCATACGGAAAAACTTTAAAGGTGTTATAACGTTTATGGTAGAGGTGGTATTTTATGGTGTATTTGACGGTAGTCAAGTGCTATTTATGTCGAGACGTTCAACCAATAAACGTCAGTTAAAATGCAAAAAATCACCTCGAACTGCGACCAAAGCGCCAGCTTGCCGGCGATGCGCAAAGCACTGGCGTGGTGCATCGAAACCGTAAGAGTGACTTATTGGGCGAGTTCGTACGTGGTACTTTGTAACGGTAGGCGAGCGTTTGTTGGCATACCTTGAAAAAGCAGTGAAACCAACTAACAGAGGCAAACCACGAACGATATGAAATGAGTTCCTGGGGAAATAATAAAATGAAGAAAACATTCTCCGTACAGGAGGCATTGAAGTGATGCAATGATTAATAACAAGGCGTAACATTTTCGAGTGAGGCGTGCCGGTGGATGTGTCAATTTCTTCGGTAAGGGTTGCGAGTGTCCGAAGTGGACAATTCACTGTGAACTCGGGCTAAACTGTAATCAGGTATTGCTCCTATTCGCTATCGTCAGCATTACTTATTTCTTGTATTAACCCTCCTTCTTTTGCCCGCTGCAGAGTATCGGGTAAGATCGCGCTGATTAAGACCAACTTGTCTGCATTTTCTGAAACTATTATTTTTCCCCCGATAATATGCAGGTGACTACGAAGCTCCGTTTTTAATTATAAACGCAATGATACTAGAGCTGCTTTGGCCTGACGACGTCCCTGCACTGAAGCGGCACACTTCCAGAGAGTGTCAGCGGGTCAGATTAGGAGGACTTAAACATTAGGACTATTCCATCTTTTCACCGAGAAAGAGAGAGAAAGAGAAACAAGACAAATGAAAGAAGGTCAAACCATAAGAAGTCGTTTTTGCATTCGAAGTTCAGCTTGTTCATACGAGGCCAGCTACAGAACTTTCCATTCCTTGGCAAGAGGACTTAGCTCTTGCTCAGGTGTCGAAGGATGACCTTGTAGCCCCAGCGTACAAGTTTCCTTCTAAGCTAAACCACTGAAATTCGGCCGGAGTTTGTCCCTTCAGAACAAGGAAGTCGTCATGCCATAGATGCTCTAATGTTGAGTTTAAGATAGAAATAATTGCTTCATAGTAAGCTTACATCCCCTATAGCCGACCAGAAAAAAATCTACAGTCACGTAAACCTCGCCGCTATCTTTAGCTCGAGTTCTCTATGAAATAGGCTTAATAGGTCATCCACATGCCAGGGGTTTAGTTTTTCTCTTCTGTGCAGCGCTTCCCTTCACCACTTGTTGTTTATAGCTTGCTCAGACTTTCTAAACATAAAATTTCTTAAGGTTAATGTTTCATACATGATTTTTATAGCAATGGATATTCTAAAGTATATTGTTTTGTCTTGTGACTTGACAGTCAGTTCACTTGAAAAACACGCGGCAGTTGGCAGCCCATTCAAAATTTTTGTTTTGGTCTCCTTGTAACTGAGAGTACAAGCCACTGTTGCAGGTTAACCGACAACGCACACAGTATGTGAATGCCCCGATGAAAGTGGCCGCTGAAAGGAAGCTGTCTCACTTCTAAACTTCGTCCTCCTTCATCCTCATTAAATATATATAAAAATAAAACTAGAAATTTAATCGTTAGCCTAAAAATTAGAAATCCACTATGTCTTTATCGTTTTGACTGACGCTAGCTCATATAGTTCGGCATTATTCTATAATAGGGAAACAACGCAATGACAACTACCATAAGTCTTGATCCATGCGTCAGCAAAGCACTGTCAGAACTGCCCTGTAGCGAGAGTAAAAAAAACGCAGTAGTGCGAAAGCTGTGCTAGCACAAGGAAGCATCCAAAGCCCCTTTATTTTCCGCCTTGCAGACATGTTTGGCGTGTCTCTCAAACCTTAGTGTACATGTCTTGGGCTGGTTGGCTGATCCTTCCGGCTAGACAGCCAAGGGCGAATGTGCAGACGTAGACATGTCTCGCTGGGGAGCAGTCATAGTTACCACACTGGCTTCACTGCTCTGCGGTGCCGAACGGCCCGTGGTCCGCACACCTTACGGGCCAGTGGAGGGCGTACGTTTGTTTCACCAAGGAAAATACATAGACGGTTTCTTCGGAATCCCGTTCGCCCAGCCACCTGTCGGGGAGCTCAGATTTCGAAAGCCACTGCCTGTGAAGCCTTGGAAGATCGTGCGGGACGCCAGCCAGTTTCAGCCGGCATGTATGCAAACCAACCATCTCCTGAACCGCGATGTTTTGCTCAACTACTCCACTTCCTCATCCGAGGACTGTTTGCACATAAACGTCTGGAGACCTAGCTGCATCCCTAAAAACAACTGTGAATACGAGTCTCCACTGCTGCCCGTCGTACTCTTCATATATGGCGGCGCCTTCCAGTGGGGCGACGCGTCAGCCTTCTACAACGACGGTATTGCGTTCTCCTCAGTGAACGAAGTTGTTTTTGTGAGCTTCAACTATCGCACAAACGTGTTTGGATTTCTCAGTGATTGGTCCTCTGATGCGCCCGGGAATCTGGCTTTTTGGGATCAACTGCTGGCCATGCAATGGGTGCGAAGGAGCGTTTCCACCTTTGGTGGTGACCCACTGCTGGTTACTCTGTACGGTCAGAGTTCAGGAGCCATGTCTGCTAGCATCCATGTCTTGTCTCCAATGAGCAAAGGACTTTTTAAGAGGTGCATCTTAGAAAGCGGCACGGCATTATCGCTGATAGCATTTCAGCGCCGCAATAAGATGAGCTTTTTCAACAACCTGGTTGGACAGCTAAATTGTACCGATCGCACGAGCAACTCGTCAGCGATGGTGGAGTGCATGAGGAAAGTGAGCGCCCGCGAAGTAATCCACAAGCTCGCAGCAGTGGGCCAGTTATCGAGCATGTTCTTTCCAATCTCAGGGGATGCGTTCGTGCCACAGTACCCGATAGATATCGACAATGTCGACTGCATTAACGGTGAAGAGATGCTTATGGGCACTACGCTTGACGAAGGAACGGTGTTTTTTTACCACCCGATAAAAAGGCTTCGAGACTTGGAACCACTTTTGCACGACTATTACGAGGGTGCTACATCTATAGTGTTGAGCACGTCGTTCTCTATTCCTCTCTCAGTAGCACGCCACTACATTTCGACTTTATTTCCGAACTCTGCGATTAACCTCAGTACTGATGAAATACTACAGACTCTTAGCCACTCATTTGGAGACCCTGTGTTTGTCTGTAGCACAAACTTATGGGGGGAGCAGCTGGCTAGGCGAGGACACGACGTCTACCGCTATGTTTATGGCCATCGTACGCCACTTGGCATCTGGGACGAGTGGATGGGCGTTGTGCACACGGACGACTTGCCGTACATGCTGGGTTCTGTGGCGACGTTAAAAGAGAACTTACGTGCAAAGCGATGGGGCGACTTGCCGGAATGGTTCAGAAACTACAATGCGACATCTGCGGAACTTTCATTTAGCATGAACCTAGTGAAATCCCTTGGAGCATTTGTAAAGACGGGGTAAGTGGGTATATCTTTCTCTTTACTCTTCCTGTACACCATGAATTAGATAGTTTGACCGCATAGTGGTTTGCCAGGGAACACTACGCCTCCTCGGCCTCTTTAACTGCCCCCCTCCACATCCTCAGAAAAAAAGAAGGATTGCAAAGCAATGCTGGCGAGGAACTCTTACCAGACTTATGCGAGGCTTGCACAATCCTTGATCACATACCAGTGAAACCATGACATGTTCCCGCCAAACATGATCACGCGGGCGCGACGTACCTTGCTCTCGGAACTCAATTTCGTTCATACATGTGTTACACACGTGATATTTTCTCAACCGCCACGATAGATTGAACCCTTATCTATATAAAGGGATTAATTAAATATTAGTAATCCGTGAATCAATAATCATAGACTACGTAGGTTGGCACGTGCAAATCTTTAACTACGTGTCTGCAAATTTCAGCTTGAAATACATATCGCCATATTCGCATAGATATATTTAAATTGATTTCGCCGTAACTTAAGGCGTTTCCTAGAACTACCCAGTACTTTGTTTTTTTTTCAGTTTGTCATAACAGATACGTACACTAGAAACTTTTTCGCAGGTATATTTAGCGAAGTTTGTCTGTATCTGTACAAAGTTTCGTTCGAATTCCGTCTTTAGTTCTTAGTCTTTAGTTTAGTCTTTAGGTCCCGAAGTAACTATTATGCTAGTTACTTCCGTAACTAGCGTAACAGTTACTTGCGCACTGTGTTTACCCGCTATACTCCCTCACATGTTCCCTCGATATTGACTGCTAGTTCTGGTGTGTAATTTGTTATTAACTCCAGGTGTACCTACTTGCAATTAGCGAAACTTCCATAATTTCTCGTTAACCATGCAATTAAATTAAATTTTGCAATTGCTTCTCAAAATTATGAACAATGCCTCGTGCATTCCTGCAAATTTTCTGGCTGTTCCGACTTTTAATTATCTTGCACTAGTAGGCGCGGAAGCTCGCGCTGCAAACATTTCGTTGGCACCTTTTTCTCCGTAAGGCTGATTGCAGTACTTCTATCACCTTCGCAATAAAACTTTTGCACACAGTTTTGTTTGTACATAGTTTGATTACCTGGAGTGGTCAAACATCGCTGTTACATAGGCTTCAGGTGTTTTTGCTAGGACAAGCAATCAAACAATGCACATACATACATACATACATACATACATACATACATACATACATACATACATACATACATACATACATACATACATACATACATACATACACACACACATACACACATACATACATACATACATACATACATACATACATACATACATACATACATACATACATACATACATACATACATACATACATACATACATACATACATACATACATACATAGACAGACAGACAGACAGACAGACAGACAAAGGCGCACCAAAAATACTTTTTCCTAAATTTCATTTAACCCCGAAAAGCAACATATCCCGTAGGAAAATGAAGCCAGTGGACAGTAATTCCAAGGATTTATGCAGTTATAACGCTTTGCCGAGAACAGGGACAGTATTACTTAGCCGATTTTGTCCTCTGCGTCGATATCAAGTGCGCTGAAAGCCTTTATGTCGTAGCTTTCCATTGCTGCGCCGCGGGCACGTTTCATACAAGTTATTTGATTCACTAGTCTTTATGCCAGGTACAGCCACGACAGGGTAGCAAAATGCGTCTTGGCACCTGAGAGCAACAGTATTAGTCCAAGCCTCCCTCCTGACTTTCGACATTGGATACATATGGGTCGTTTCACCGGTCCTTGTTAGACTTCATGCAAAAAAAAAAAAACTTTTTATTATACGTGTGATGCCTTTTACAATGTTTAATATGAAAGCATTAAGGGCTCCGTGTCGCAGAAAATCCGGCGTACTGCGTCCTGGGTCATGCGTCGACCGTCTTGTGAGCGGAAAGTTCCTACGAACCACGCATACCCAACCACGCACGCCCTCGGTGTAGCGGATAGATGTTACTGAACTAATTGAATTTCTCAAAGTAAAATGCGTCAGAAAATTGTAAGGTAGGACTTACACACAACCTACAGACATGACAGCGTTGGATTGTAATTTGAATATTCGAGAAAACATACTCTGTTACGCGTAAACTCGAACAAAAATCCGTTTTCCAGTGTTTCTACATTTCTTTGAGTGGTGCGCCCAGTTCCTTGCAACATCGTCCACATGGCGCTCACCTCCGCGCATCCGCGGCCCACGCAAGAGGCCGCGTTTCTACCAGAAAGCTCGCCTTCATGTATAGCGTTCGATACCAACGTTTCCCGGTAAACATTAAGCTTACATAAGCTGCAATTGCCGGGAAGCGTGAGAAGTAGTCAGGGATCTTCGCTATCGCGTTCCACTCTTAAAGGCTAAGCTTAAGCGTCCTCCAAATTTTTGTTGCAACATGTATTATGCCTGGGGGTAACCTATCGCATGCAAAAAATAAAATAAAAATATGTGTAGTGCACCCAAGCAGTTAAACTCCCTTTCCCGGTGACAAACCAGGAACGTAAAATTGTATGCGTAGCAAACACTACATCTGAAGAACTTTCTCGAGTAAGTACACTGCCACAAAAGTCTAGGAAATGCATCAGCCTCCTGCACCTAAACAGCAAATCAATAGCCTTTGTGTTTGCAAAAGCCGCCAACAATCTGTGAGCGAGCAAAAATTTGGAGAATTGTTATGCAATGTGACATTTTCCCGTGACCGAAATGAACTCTTTAAGAGATCCTCGTCTGCAGTTCTTATACGCAATGCTACAGTACTTCAGGGCATTTCCCCTTTTTTTTCTGAATTACCAAAGAGAAGATATTTTCACATTTTTAAATTTCTTTTTCTTGCGGCTCGAAAATTTTCAAAAATCTTACATCTTTAGTCTCCATGTATATGAATGTTACGTTTGTAAAAGATGTTTGAGCCTTAGCACCCTCTCTATGCGATTTCTTTAAAAAATCGTTTAGAGCATCTAGCGTGCTACGGCCTGGTCAGGTGCTTTAAATAAACAGGCGGAAGTGACTGGGCAGTATCTAGATGGGTAATTTGGAAAGTTCCCAAGTTATTTTTTTAATTATTCCCTTTAGCACACATGTTGCAATTGCAAAATTGAAGCATAGCAACGGTCAAGTCATGTTTGCTTAGCAATGAATTAGGGAATCTTCTTAATAAGTCGCCTGAACATCGCAATTTGCAGCGCAAGTAATTTTCGCCTCTTCAGATAATCCCCTTGAACAGACTGCATTGCGGTACCTGCCACCGGCAATGAAAAAAAGAAGACGCTATGCACGAAGACGAGCGTTCTGGTAGAAACGCGGCCTCTTGTGTGGGCCGCGGATGTGCGCAGGCGAGCGCCATCTGGATGGTGTTGCAAGAAACGGGGCGTGCCATTCTAAGACTTGTAGATACGCTAGAAAAGGGGTTTGTGTTTGAGTTTCCGCGTAACGAAATTATGTTTTCTCGTATATTCCAATTACAATCCGATGCTATCATGTCTGTAGGTTGTGTGTAAGCCGTAGTTTATGATTTTTCAGACGCCTTTTACTTCGAGAAATTCCATTAGTTCAGTAACATCTGAGCGCTACATAGAGGGCCTGCGTGGTTGGGTATGTGTGGTTCGGAATGATGTATCGGTCACAAGGCGATCGACAATAGACGCGGGACGCCGGATTCTTTTGAGACAAGGGGCCCTTAACGCTTTCGCCTTCAAGAAAAAATAAAGAACTCTTCGAACCAAACAAAATTTTGTGGTATATAGGTATTGCTTGCAACGCTCACTGCAAACGAGGGATAGCAAACGCCGAGATCGCTCGGGTAGCAAAACCCGAAGCTATCTGTATACGTTCGCAACACCTAAGGTCGCGATGATCGTCGTCAAGTCCAAAAGGCTGGAAGGTTGTCTACGGTGTCCCAAAACTATGCCATACACGACTGAAGGCCCAAGGCGAAGAGGGCGCAGAAGTAGTGTCTTAGCAAAGGCTACACTGTATTGTGATTCTCGAATCTGATGTCCGGCTCACTTTACCGACAGATGTGGCTTTAAATGTGCTACAAGCACGGTGATCCTTACCGTACTCGTCTGTATCTTTACATAGTGTGGTTAGTGCTAGCTGATTCGCCGGCCTTAATTGCGGTGTCAATATGTACTACATACCTGGAAGGAGATGTATCGCCGCCTTCCGAGCGGTTCAGTATGACGTGGCTTGCCTCTCTTGTGCCACCTATGGTATTGAGTGGCATTCACTAATTTTTACTCATTTCACCTCAGAACGGCCGGCATTCACAAGTGCAATGTTTGTGAAGGCAAAGGAACAATTGCGCACCTTTTCTCAGAGTGTTCTCGCTTCAATTCGCAAGGAAACGCGCTCTCCGTCGCGTGTCACCTACTTGAGTCAAGTATCAAGAAAGAAAGAATTCATCCATCCTGGTCCAAATAATCTATGCTAGAGTAATTTTAAAAGCACAGCTGTATTTTGTGAAAAACTGCGAGCGCTGTCAGGTGCCTCATTGCCTTTTAGCAGGCATTTCGTTCTCTCACATGTTGCTTCCTCTCGCCTCATATGTTCTACGATTTCTCTTTCCCAGAACAGGGAAGCCAACTAGGAGTTTATTCTGATTAGCCGCTCTGCCTTTACTGTCCCATTTATTGCTCTCTATTAGATTATTTAAAAACGTTATATCTTATCCCAAGGACTTCCCGTTTTGTTGATTGCACGTCACGCTAATCTGTAAATTACTATTGCGACCACTAGTAGACATTTACAAGCTTTTTACTGATGTATGCTGGAATAACAGTGTTACATTCATTTTTATTCATGCCTCATTATTGAATGAAAATGACTATATGTTTCTTGCACAACAATGCGTGCATTACATTGCTAGACAAAAAAGAAAAAAAAAGGGACAGCCATTGGTATATCAGGTTTACATTCCATTGTTCACTGCCTGGGAACACGCTGTAGGCATGTATAGACTTAGCGCACTGCTGCACACAGCTTCTGAGGTACAGCCCAGTCGTGGTGGCGCTCGCAACCTTTGTTCCTCCCCAGTTCCTGCAGGTTTAAATAATAACGGTCTTTAGGAAACATACACCTCAGGATGTCTCTTCAGTCGCGGGTTGGTCGCAACAGGGGAGATTGTTTGGCGCTACGTCCGCAAATTATAAATTTTCAGGTGATAAATCAGTCGCAATAGAAGGAAGATTAGATGAACATTGCTCTATTTTTACGCTCGAGATAACTTGGTAGCGCTATCCGATAATATAAGGTAGCCGTATAGGAGGTGTGAAATGGCTCGTTAGCAGTGAAGATAATAAATAATCAAGGAGAATCACTGCAGCAATAACGCAGCAATCGAATAGAGAAACTGATTTTGATATAAGCGTCCCTATAGGAAATATGAGCAAGCCGTCTGAAGGACTTCGTAATTTCGCTGCTCTATCAAACACAGTGACGAGGCTACGTCGGCGAAGGCTGTGATGGGTGTCGATTAGCGGTTTATTGTTCTTTTTTTCTTTTGGGCGCATAGGATATGCATCAAGGAAAGACACATGGCTTATCTGTAAGCGAATTTATTTCGCGAACCTCATTCGAGCGATGCTCGTGCTCTGTGGAAACATGCCGAAAAGGAAGCAGCGCAAGGAGACACGGACGGAGACAAGACGCCAAGGACGAGCGCTGACTTCAGCGCGCGCCCTTGTCGTATTGTCTCCGTCCGTGTCTTTTTTGCGCTGCCGCCTATTCAAATATGTACCAACACGCCAAATTCGCCACGTTGATCAAGGAAACATGCTGCAGACAATTTCGTGTGGCATTTAAATTATGCAGATGCAACTTGTATGTTGGAACTTGTGTGATGCGAGAATTTAGTCAAGCGTTTATAGATAAACGCTATACAATTGGATGCGCTGTGTACAATTGGCTCATTTTCACCCAGTACAACGTGTAATATAATGCAATATTCATGTTTATGTACCACGGAGGTCACAATTTTAGTACCATGCAATGCTTATGTTTATGCTCTACACTGTTCGCAAGCTATTCCGAAATGTATATAGCGAATGATGCGGACAGTTAGAAGTCGACGCAGTGATGTCACGAGGACGAAGGCCGTGTATGATGCTTTTCAAGGCAAAAATGGTGATCAGAAGTGTATGCAGGCAGAAGTACGACGCATACGCAAGTAAATTTCCGAATTCTATACCACTCGTGTCACAGTTGTTTCTAGTCATCCTGAGCGATTCGCCAGATGGAAATATACGCAGTGCCACGTGCCCAATGGTCCAAAGAATGGGGTATACCGAGTATAAGAAGATAAAAGAAGCCGTTGAATGTTATGCACTATTGTAAAAGCTCTGCAAACTTCAAAAGTACTATAGACGAGCCCACAAGTATTAAGCTGGTTTGAATTAGGTATTTATCATTGCGTTTGACTACACAGAGTAGACGAGCGCTCGCTATAGCACCACTTTGTCGTTCAAAATTCATATCAGTCTATTGGGCGAGAAACTTGCGTACTTATACCAAACACCCCAGTATATGGAGGAGGGGTGAGTGAGCACTCACTTACTCACTCACTCACTCACTCACTCACTCACTCACTCACTCACTCACTCACTCACTCACTCACTCACTCACTCACTCACTCACTCACTCACTCACTCACTCACTCGGTCGGTCGGTCGGTCGGTCGGTATGAAGGGACGCACTACATTGTAGATAACACCGGCGGTGGCCTCCTTACCCGGCGCAGCATGGGAGTTCGGTGACATACCGCTTGAGCCACAGTGGCTCCCAATAATTCTGAGTCACTGGCCAAATGGACATACAGGCAGTGCCAAGTACCCAATCGTCATAGAATCGTCATAAACCAACGAAGCTGTTAAGCACACGACACAGAGATGACAAAGAATTTTGAACGAAAGTACGAACAAATTAATTGTCCTGATCGGTGGTCATCGTGACGATAGGTACGCACACATATTCAATGATGAATTACAGTGATGAGACCTGTGTATTCGCATCTTTATATGTTTTTCTCCATAGTTTTATTATCGATTCATTGTCATTGTATAAATAACACGTGCGATAAAATAAAACGTTTAGTTGAGAGTTAGCGCTGTGTATGTGTCATCTTATTCTTGGTCCCTGTCGTGTCGTGCTGCTCCGTTGTCTATTATGAATCCAAACCAACTAGCTCGGCAACGTGTCCCGGCGAAAGCCTGTTTTGTTATTTACTTTGTGATGAAACTAAAGATATAGATTATCGGTGAGCGCATTCTGAAGAGCATGAATAACTAAACACCGTCGACAAAGAAATAGAACCAGCAGATAACATTAAACGATTAAATAAACAAGAAGTTGACACGATGATAGAATTTTTCTATACATAAGCTCGGTACCTCGGTAAAAGAAAAAAGTAAGAAAAGAAAGGAAAAAATATAACAGAAGAAGAAAGAAGCCTTCTTAAAAGCTTAAAATATCATTTAATGCCAAGCACAACTGTACTTAAGTTATAACTAAACTAATCCGCCAATAAAAAGCACGCCACCCGGCCGTCACACGAATGAGCGCGTATTACACAAATAATTTAAGCAGATCCAACGTAAATGTTGGAATATACAGGGTGTCTCACGTAACTTTAGCCATACTTTAAAGATATGCAAATGCCACGTAGCTGGACCGAACCAAGGTAATGTTGTTTGCCCTTGCTTCGAGCTACTCAAATTATTATTTCTTTCATCCCGCCTAATTAGATAGTCAGTCTTAACTAAATAATCAACTTGTCAAATATTATAATTAGATGAAAAGTGTCAATGAAAAAATTGTAGAACGATATGAAACACTGCCGATACAGCTTTCTGTTACTCAATACGGGCTGCATAAAAGTGTTTTACCGAGCGTGAAAGAAGCCCGCTAATACACGCAAAGTGTCTCTAACGTCCAGTAGTGCGGAAATCTTGCGTGTATTTTTTAAGTGCTGTTAAACCAACGGTGAAGTGCACAATTACGTTTACATTCACCATGTGCAACGTATACTATCATGCAGCGTTCATTAAGACTTGTGGAAAGTCGTCTCACGTGAACTACCACCAGCGCGGTTTGAAAAGCGTGCAGAAGTTTTTCGACAACGCGTGACCCCGTGGGACTCAGTATTATGCGTTTCTAGAGGCACCGCTAGCCTGAGTATTTGGCCGAGCACTGACGCTTATTTAGGTCAAGAACACTGCGAGCAAGAACTTGAACATGGAGCTCAGAGATTCTATCTGCGCGCCCTTCCAGCACGTTAAAGCTGGAGCAAACTGACGGTCAAAATGCGGTAACGCTCGCTCCGTTAACAAATATGCCAAAATTGACGTTATGTACAATTCGCCGCAGCGTCTCAGACGCTATGACGAAGACGCGAGGCTTCAGGTTCGATTCCCTGTTTCAATGGCCCCATTCCGATGGGGGTGGAAAGCAAGAGCCCGGATGGATGCATTCATACACAGGGGCACGTTGAACAATGCCAGGTTGGTTGAACATTGAACGCACACAACCTCCACTACTTCGGATAAACTTGCCAGCAGTTGGAGCTTAAGCAAAGGAGAACGCACTCCGCGCCATTGGAATGTTCACTGAACGTGAGAACAGTAGGCGCTCGTATTATCAGCTGAAAATAGGCACAAGACTAAAGAACTTGCGTTAAATGGCCATTCAATGAAAATTGTAAGTATTAAAGATTCGGAATATTGCCAACAGTACTGAATAAGACCTAAATACCTCATATTAATATCTCGAATGACCACCCGCTGTTACTTTTCTGTGTCATACGGGGCATACAGGCATGACTTCAACAGAGAGCTAGAAAGAGTGAAGCAAAATTCTGCCATAGTAGCCGATAGACAACAAATAGTTTCTGATGATGACCTGTAGGCCATCTCGTATTGCGGTGTTTCTCCAGAGTGCTCATCCTGAGAAGGTAAGTTGGGTGCCCCCTAGTGACTGGCAAAGAAAATATTTTTTTTTTGTATGAACTGCTGAATTTGCGAAAGAAAACATATACTCAGTACTCGCTTCGGCAATTAGCTATATGAGAAATAACAATGTATGTGCGTTATTTATCGCTTGATTCGGTGCGGAACTTTCCGAACCCTTTGATTTATTAAGCGAACACTTCACGCGCATACTGCCAGAGTCATACACGGAGCTCTTGTCAACAAGAGAGAAGGAAATGTGTGCTGTGTTCTCTAGAACAATATGGCTGGATAGAAACATGTAAGCGGAAACTTTCAAGTAGCTTTAATTAGGGGGCTGAAGTTAGCGTCTCGCGGTAGCTACGCTTGTACCTACGTTTGCAGAATTATCTTGAAATCGTGAAGTGACAGCGTTGCATTTTTGATTTTGTTGTTTCTATTGCATCTCGCCGAGATATACGTGACGCCGTAGCAACGTCGCTCTTGTGTGACATTCGACGATAGGGATCACCGAGTGTGCAAGGCTGATTCTGTGTTGCGCCAGCATCACGACGCTCTTAGGATACGGAAGGAAGGGTGAACCGGTTCGTTACCTCCTCGGCTTCTAATTGGATCGTGGATGCGTAATCTGGCACCGTCCGGAATCCTTCGTAGAGGAAACATTGAGGTGGAGATATAGGCGATCAGCATTCAAGGTTTCTCTCCCGTTCCATTGACTTCGTTTCTCCGACCCCCTTTCAAAACACGACAAACACGAAGCCGGGCACGGAGGCAAGGTGAAGGAGGAAGGGGAAGGAAATGAAAGGAGGGAATTCGCTCTTTGAGAGTTCAGTGCCTCTTAGGAACGGCGTCAGTGCACTCGATCATAACGTCGCCAAGCAGCATTTTAGAAGAGAGCGCCATACACACCGGCAGCACCAGACATTGCTGACACTGTTGCGGAGATGACGCCGTGTCACGCATTACTTATAATTTGCCTGTTGGCAATTGTCTCTGCGGGAGATGTACCGCAGGTCTACACAGAGACAGGCCTCGTCTCTGGAGAACGGTTAACTGTCAACAAGCGCCAGGTGGACGCGTTCTTAGGAATACCGTATGCTACGCCTCCCCTTGGAGACCTGCGCTTCAAGAAACCAGAGCCCGCCAAGCCCTGGAAGGGAACGCGCAGTGCTACGAAGAAGCCACATCCCTGCGTCCAGACGGACTTGCCGTTGGCGGAAAAGCTTCCATTCAATTATTCCAGCGCGAGCGAGGACTGCCTTTACCTGAATGTGTGGAGACCGGCGAAGCATTGTGCAGCATCCTTATCAAAATGTGACGCTAAGCTGCCCGTCGTCGTCTTCATACATGGTGGAGGATTCCAATGGGGAGACTCGGCGCTGTTCTTGTACGACGGAAGCAACTTCGCGCCGACAGCGAACGTCGTGTTCGTGACATTCAACTACAGAGTCAGCATTTTCGGGTTTCTGTCGCTGGACAACAAGGAGCTTCCAGGAAATATGGGACTCTGGGACCAACATCTTTTACTCAAATGGGTTCGTGCCAACATCGGTTACTTCGGTGGTGACGCCGACGATGTAACTCTTTGGGGACAGAGTGCTGGAGGTGCTTCGGCCGGATTTCACGCTGTTTCGCCGCACAGCAAAGGACTGTTCAAGCGCCTCATCATGCAGAGCGGCACGCCAGCGCTCACAATCCTCAATGTGTCCCACAGGAGGGCGGCCAGGATGTCAGCGGTGGCAGACACCGTCGGGTGCTTTGACCATAAGCGTAGCTTGATGGAGCAGGTCGAAGACGTACTGTCCTGCATGAAACGGGTGGACGCGCGTAAGATACTCGATGCTGTCAATGCTGAAAAGCCACTGAACCAATTCTACCCGCCCACACACGGTGACGAGTTCCTTCCTGGTGACCCTCTTTCCGATGGCACCTGGAATCACCTGAACACCAAGGAACTGTTTACGGGACACACGGCAAACGAGGGCAACTTCCTCGTGCGCAATATACGGCGTTCGGCGCCCGTTCTCGAGAACATCCTGAAGGATGACTACCGCTTTATTACGACCATCGTTCTGTCGGTAATGTTCCAGATACCTGTGTCCTCCGGCAGGCATATTGTGAAAGAGTACTTCGGCGACTACGACGAAAAGCACAGCAAGAAAAAGGTGCTCGAGATCCTGGACGACATGTTCGGCGACGTTGTCTTCAACTGCCCCACGATGTTCTTTGCGGAAAAGGCGTCCCAGCAAGGCATCAATACGTACGCGTATATCTTTGCCCATGTTCCCTCCACTACGCCCTGGCCCAATCCAAAAGGCCCAACACATGCGGACGACATCCCTTTCATGCTGGGAACCCTAGATTTTTTTGCTGACCCGTCGAAGCTCACAGATGTCGTGACCGAGAAAGCCAAGCATCGTCTCGCTATCGGGGCAGCGAGAATCACACCAGAGGAACGTGAGCTTGCTAACCAACTCCAGGAGATGCTCTCCACGTACTTCAGAACAGGGTACGGTGAAAACAAGAAAAGCATGCCCAATTATAGTTTTTGCAGAGTTCGCAAACATGGGAATTCCCAATGTCAATGCGAGAACAAGTGTTGTTTTTTTGTTTCATGCTCAAAGTTTCCTCTACAGCTTCAAATGGTGATTAGCAATGTTTCTCTCAGAATGTTGAAGGTATCAGAAATAACTAGTTGTATTTAGTTGAAGTAGTCACTCTCGCTGTTCTTATTTACTATGCGATGTGGTGTCGCCTTGTTTAAGAATGGTTACCAGTTTCTAAGAGGCAAAACTATATATCAGTTCAAACGCTGTTACCGGGAAAGTAAAAATAATATTTCGATGTGTTGCCGCCTTGTTTAAGGATGGTCACCAGTTTCTACGAGGCAAAACTATATATCAGTTCAAATGCTGTTATCGGGAAAATAAAAATAATATTTCAACAACTTTTGACGGATATAACTTGGAAACGAACAGTTTTGTTTATTGTTATCCGGACAGCCAATGATGTTTTCCGAGCAAACAACAAGTCGTGAATGTGAATCAATCATGATGCGTGCTCGCTACGCATAGGTAATTAATGGTTTTCGACACGCTTCTCTTGTTCCTCATTACGTCATTCGCTCAAACGCAACCGAGGCAGACGGGTGCACAAGACGCCGTACGGACGCTATGATTGAGTTTTCGGACAACCGCCGTGCGCGTATGGTCCTGTGGAAAAGGTCTTCTACATCCTGAAGAAACAATTCAACGACTCACCGTGTTGTGTAGAGCAGCACAGTTGCTCGATCATGTCTTCGTCTTTAAGATTTTGCAGCAGTGGGTGGATATGTGCCAGTGTCTGCATCGTGACCTATCTCCTGAACTACGGCCTCGCCTCTCCCGTGGTTCGTATACACGCAGGATCTGTGAAGGGAAAACAAATACAAACCGATTATGGTGATGTCGACGCCTTCCTCGGAATCCCGTACGCGCAGCCACCAGTCGGGAACCTTCGTCTGTCTAGGCCGCGACCTGCTGAAGCCTGGAATGGAACCTACGCTGCGACCAAGTTTCCTGCTCCATGTTTTCAACCAGACCAGGTATTCAACAACGACGCGCGGCTAAACTATTCTTCGTCTTCTGAAGACTGCCTCTACATTAACGTCTGGCGGCCAGCAAGCGCCTGCATCAACGAATCGGCTTGCGAG
Source organism: Dermacentor andersoni (assembly GCF_023375885.2). NCBI lineage: Eukaryota > Metazoa > Arthropoda > Arachnida > Ixodida > Ixodidae > Dermacentor > Dermacentor andersoni. Next base: position 189,247,665 of record NC_092818.1, on the reverse strand, counting down.
ACTGCGGAGCTTCCTGTACTGGTGTTTCTGCACGGCGGAGGCTTCCAATTCGGGGATTCCGGACTGCGCATATACGACGGCACAAACTTCGTGGCACGGACGAACGTGGTCTTCGTTAGTCTAAACTACCGCGTGTACTTTTACGGGTTCCTCTCTGCAGAACGTCCAGCTCTTCCGGGAAACATGGGCCTCTGGGACCAGCTCATGGCGCTCAAGTGGGTGAAACGCAATATACGTCGTTTCGGCGGCAACGAGCGAGACGTGACGCTCAGTGGTCACAGCGCGGGCGCAATAGCGGCTGGCATGCACGCCCTTTCACCACAAAGCCGGGGCCTCTTCAGGAGGCTGCTCCTGCAGAGCGGCACTCCGCTCACGATGATCGTCGCGCTCTCGTACAGCGGAATCACTAAGTTCGTGAACACTGCGGTCACGCTAGGCTGCTACGACACTGGCCTAAGTCTGGACGCGCAGATTGGCAACGTCGTTGGCTGCCTCAAGCGCCTGGACCACGTCTCGATCCGCACCAGAATGGCGGCAGTGAACATCAAGCGTCAAATGTTTCTTCCGGTGTACGGCGACGACATGCTGCCTTTCCACCCGCTGGATGAGAAGAACACGGATATACACATCAGAGAGGTGTTTCTCGGGACTGTGCGGGACGAAGGGACCTTCATCGTGTACGCGCTTCGTGCCGCCATGCCTTACCTAATGCAGTTCTTCGACCTCGACTACAGGCTGGCCGTGACGCTAGGGCTCAAGTTTGCGTTCGACATCCCCACACACACGGGAAAGAGCATCGTGCGAGCCTACTTCGGAGATTACAGCGTCTCCCACGACGACGGCACGATTGTGGATATTCTTTCCGAGTTGATAGGCGACGCCGCGTTTGACTGCCCCACGAACCTGTTCGCCACGAAGGCGGCAGAGCAGGGCGCCCAGACGTACCGCTACCTGTTCGCATACAAGCCTTCGTACAGCTTCTGGCCCGACTGGGCTGGCATCGCTCACGGGTGCGAGTTGCCGCTGACCATGGGATCGCTGGGGTCGTTCAAGAGCGAGCCTCGATTCACTTCGGCCAGTGGAAAGTACGGGGACGAAATGAGGAACGGAAAGGCTTCGCAGGAGGATAAAATGTTCATGGAAGAGCTGCTGCAAATATGGTCCGCCTTCATTAGGGATGGGTATGTGAGTGAAAGGGGAGCACTGCTCGGAGAGCACCTGCGTCCTCGGTGTTCAGAGAACGGAAACACATCACACCATCCTATCCGACGGGCAACGTTTAACGCTCTACTGATTAAGTGGTATCCCAAACCGCCAGTCATCAATACTGATGACATGTGAAAAACATGCGGAAAATATAATCAGTCCCAGAGTAATATTAATATTCCATTATTTTATTTGCCATACTGCCACTCAGGAGGTGCCTTTACCATAATTTTTTCAAAAAATTCTCCTGTCCAATTCGCTAACTCAAAAAAAAAAAAGAGAAAGAAAAGAAAGAGAACTAGATGTTAGTTCAGTTGAAGAAATGATAAACGGCTTCGCTTCTGAGTCCCAATCCCCGTCACAGAATGTCTTGATAGCTCTTTAGAGAAGCGGCCCTAATATGTCACAGGAAAATCAAGCTGTTCGATGAATGGCGTTCTTCGACGTTTCATATTTATCGAAATGGTTTTTAGATTTTTAATGCTTACCCACACGTTTTTTTACATGATAAAAGGACGCCGATATAACCATTTGTTTCCAGGGGCGCAAGCATGAAACTTAAGATTATAGAAGGTAAAAAATAAATACAGATGGGTCTGTCGACAAATAATTCTATACCAAGCAAAGGCTGGCCTAAAGAACGTAAAGTACAACTGGTATGTCTCCTTCTCTATTAGGAAGCCAAAGATTCCACTGTCGAACGCTGAGTGGCCCAAGTACTCGGCCGAGAACCCGGAGTTCGTGTACCTGCAGCCCAACAACTACACCCGAGGCTTTGGTCCCAAGAAGGAACGTTGTGAATACTGGAGACCGTTCCTACTCAAGCAGTAAGTATCATCACTCGTGGTCATGTCTGTACTATAGTCGTCGGTATCACCGTGCTGTTGTCCCACCGGATGGGCACGAATTAGGGAGCCGCGGTCAGAGAAACATGCGGTACTTCCGGGAGACGGACTGTCATTTAAGAAGCTTTAGCTCGCGCCGAACTCCGATGCCACCTATTCAAATGCACGTAAAACGTAGAGCCGCTTTTCTGAGATAACCTGTGGGCCGATTTTAATAAAATGTGTTGTATTTGAGAGAGAATGTTAAATTCTAGCATCTAATGGAACCGAAATGTTAATTTAAGGCCCGAATTTTTTAAGAGCAACTTTCAAAAGTTGGTAAGGCTGAAAAAAAAAAAATGGAAGCACGAACTTTACAAATTCGTAGTTTTGTACTAAGAACAGATATCGCAGTTCCGTAAACTGCATCCATTAGAGCATCCAAAGCAGAAAAATTTGATTTACCAAGCTACATGTTACGTGAATTTCTTAGATCGCTTGTAAGGGTATTGCAAGAGTCCTTCTCGATATCAGTGGCCTACTTGAGAGCCATATATAATACAGCAAATTTTTACCCTTTAGATCTACTAATATATACAATTCCCAGAATTTTGTTATTGTTTTTCATTGCTGAGTTACATAGTTGCAAACTTCATAGTTTAGTTTCCTGGAAATTGGCGATATTCAACAATTTTTATTAAAAAATTGACGATGTAAATTAAAAATTTGCTACCAACAGTCACTAGATTTAAACTATTTCTTTAAAACGCAAGGAAGCTCATCGAATTTGATGCAACGATTGGGGAGCAAACCTATTTCTTCTTTCCCATGTATTTAGATCGGAAACCCTGAGCTAAAGCTTCCTATTAAGTGCTCCTCCTTGTTTCTTTGTTTACTCACTAGCTATGAAAATTAGGTGTGAGAGAGCGGGCGGCTTCAAGAGCTGCGTTGTCTTTGTAATGCAGGGTCATGTAGGTGGTGCCATCATTGCCGCTTGCTCGTCGCCCTCTTTAGCTATGATCTGCTCGTTGTCCGTGTAATACCACACGGAATTATGACATCCTATATATACATTCTCCTCAGCATTACGTTAGTTTGTATTCACAGCAATGCTATCCGCTGCATGCTTAGAAGTAGTAGTCAAGCTCTTGACTGGGAAGGCTTAAGAGTGAGGATCAACGGTGAATATCACAGCAACCTTCGGTTTGCAGATGACATTGACCTGTTCAGCAACACTGGGGACGAATTACCACATATGATAGAGGACCTTAACCGAGAAAGTGTAAAGTGGGGTTCAAAATTAATATGCAGAATACCAAGGTAATTTTCAATAGCCTGGCAAGGAAACAAGTATTGAGGACCGCCAGTCAACCTCTAGAGTTTGTACAGAAGCACGTTTACTTAGGCCAATTACTCACAGGGGAACCTGATCATGAGAAGCAAATTTACAGAAGAATAAAAATGAATTGGAGTGCATACGGCAGGCATTACCAAATCCTGACTGTTAGCTTACCCATGTCGTCGAAAAGACAAGTGTACAGTCATTGCATTCTACTGGTGCTAACATATGGGACAGAAATTTGGAGGTTAACAAAGAAGCTCCAAAAGAAGTTAAGAAGCGCGCAAAGAGCAACGGAACGAGAAATGTTAGGCGTAACGTTGAGAGACAGGAAAAGAGCGGTGTGGATAAGAAAGAAAACGGGGATAGTCGATATTCTAGTTTATAATAAGAGAAAAGAATGGAGCTCGGCAGGCCATGTAATGCGCACAGTAGATAACTTGTCGACCGTTAGAGTTACACAACGGACACCAAGGGTAGGGAAGCATAGTCGAAGAAGGCAGCAAACTAGGTGGAGTGATGAAATTAGGAAACTCGCAGACCCAAGTAGGAATCAGCTAACGCAAGACAGGGATAATTGGACATTGCAGAGAAAGGCCTTCGTCCTGTAGTGGACATAAAAGTAGGCTGGTGATGATAATCATCATGATTATATTAACAGGTATACCATTATATCGATCCCTTTACATCTCGTAGTCACCATAGAGTTCATAACGAGGAACTGCAATTAGTGTGCGTGCCACCTGCTAGAAAATAGCGACTGCCCAATGCATCGTGAGGGACAGTGAGGCTGGCCAGGACACGCACTTCCTGTATCATCTAAGGCTATCAGGTGAGTTCGAGTATGATGTTGAAATGTAAAAATATTGTGCTGGTGCAGGAGCGCAGACGTATCGACTGAGAAGACGTCACGGTGGTCCGAGCCGTCGTCCACGGACCCGTCGCCACCTGCCAAGCCAACACGACCTGCTGTGCAGTATACGGCTCCCAAGAGTGACGTCAGACTGGAGCTGTACTCTAGCTCGTACATTCCAGAGCCGTCTATCGTGCTGTTCACTTTCTTCGCCTTCATCATCTGGATTTGCATGGCGTAGTTATATCCCGATAGTAGTTATATTTCTCGATAAGTACCAGAGTCTAGAATCATCGTCCATCACTGAGCCAATCAACTCACTTCCTTTTGGTATCTTTGTAAGAGTGAGAAAATAATGAGGTAACGGCAGGGGGGTCAACTTGCAAAAACAAAATAAGTACAACTGTTTGTACTGTATAATGCATAGCGATCTTGATGTAGCGACTTCATGGACTTTATTAGGTAGTGCGCGGATGCCTGGTTCAAACATTTCAGAATGCGAAAGTTTTCGTCATCACGCAGCTTCCGCCTACTTTTGTACACATAGAAAAAGTAGTTCACTTTGTCTTCTTTAGTAACTTACAAAAGTAGGGGCAGCTGCGTGACAGCGATGTTCGTCTTTGGCGCTGTTTCATCCTGGAAAAATTTACGGTAATAAGGCAGGTGGTCAACAAATAGAAAAAAATTGAGAGCGAAAGAAAGGCAGAGAGGCTGTCCAGTCTGATACCCCTCACGTGGGGGAGTGAAAGAGATAGAGAGAAAGTGAGTACGAAAGTTCCAGATTAAGGCACGCGCACTTGAGGCACAGCGCTTCTACAGTCGAGCAGAGGCCCAGCTTCTCATCACCCAGAAAAGCATGTGAGTGCTTCTTCAATCAGTATTCAGTAGGAATATTAACTAGCATGATTACAGAAGCACTCAACATTTGTTCGTTTTTGGAGAGATAGTCCATTGTGAATGTTGTGGCCGGAGGCCAGCCATTTCCATCAATGTCTTCTTCGTATTTAGTGGTTTGTTATGGAATGTCTCATAACGCGTCATTTTTATGCTTGAAGCAGCTTCTTTATAGCAATAGACACAAATACTATCACGGACATATGTAAAGGTAACGTTTTATATCAGAAGTAAATATGTGATCCTAAGATAGGTTGCATGCCTAGCCGCTGAGGTGTGCTTCTCTCGTTAGACTTTCTCAGAATGGAGGTACATGCAAATTATATGTGTTACATAGGCAGTTCTGAAGTGTGAGATGGTGAGAGATTTCCAGTGTGTTCTGAGTCAAATCGGCGACGTGCTATTGCACTTTCAAGGTGCTGGAAAAGTGCTCTCCAAATGAAGGGAGCAGAGTGCGCACTTGGTGGAAGTCGCCGCACATGCTTCGCGAAATTATTGTTTCACCTGCTTGGCGACACCTCGAGGTGCATCGTTGGATAACCTTGCGACATAATTTGCTCTGCTGAGATCTAAGGGGTCTCTCTTTGCCACATCAAGGAGCGACGCTAGGAAATATAGAGGACTGCCTTTTTTAACGCCTACCCCTCTCAGAATACGGGCATTTATGGCCGTGACATTCATGTTGCCTACTACGCTGCACAAACGACCTCTCTGATAACCTATTCTGGCGAATTTTTCTCCATTACAGCTGTAACAAAAGTCTAAAGTATTGATCTGGGATCCCAGCTGTTTTTGCTATTTTTGCTCTCTTAAATTTTTATCTGCCGCTATCGCCTTTATTAGGTGGGGCTCGCATAGATGACTCATGCGTCGGAGTCTTAGGTGTTTGCTCTGCTAAGAATGCTATGTCGACTCTGTTGAAATATAACGATTGCAACGCTGCATGGTCGCAGGTAGCAGTTAAAGTGGGTGCTACAGCAAAGCCCTACTTAGTGAACCAATTGTGATTGCGACGTCGCACGTTCAAGACGACTATCCCGGCGGTCATTCCTAGGGGAATACATAGTAGAAATGTTGTCTCAGATGTTCCTAAACGCATTCAGTAGTTGTTTGTTCCAATTAGTTTTACCTGGTCCAATGATGAATTAGGCAGGATCAAAAATTCGTTGTCTAAGCTTCCCGTCTCCACAGAGACAGCCACAGAAATACGTGGAATGCATTGACCCGACCATGCCACTGGGCACGTGGAGGCTGACTATACCATAATGTCGACATCCGGCCTCATACTGAGCTCACAGTGCTAAAGAACTGTACACGGTGAGAAAAAGGTTTGCTGCGAAGCACCACACGTGCGCCAATGTCCTTACCTGCATGGCCCAACAGATGTGGCCCCATAAAATTCAGCTAAAGAAAATACATCGTTGGACCAATGTTGTGCTACATGGCCTATCCAATAGACGGCGGATTTAGCGAAGCCAATATGAGAGTTGCCCATTCATGATTCTCATTGCTTTCCCATTTGTGCCGTGAGACTTGCGCGGATTTACAATGTATCATATTTTGTAAATAAAGCACTTTTCCTTCGTTTTGCCTAGAAATAATGTTTCTTAAAACTTGTTCCCGCATTCCCGGTACAGCCATGTCTAATGGTGTTGAATGGTGACGAATGAGCTCCCATAAGGAAGCATTCGTACAATGTGAATGCGCTCGTACAAAGTGAATTGGTAAAATCAAGAACGGAAGCTAGCTTATTAGGTAAGCGTCGAACTTATAACTTAAATAATATATTTGGTTATTATAGATCATGGCTAGAGCACGATCCTGAAAAGGACTATTCGAGCGTTATTCGTGCTAATGCCTGCATCTCTTGTAGTCTTCTGTACTCAGTTAAGAGAGATTGCAGCCTTCATAAATAAATAAAAAATATAAAAGCTGAAGTCCTTCGAAGAAAGTTTAGAATTGTCCATACATACAACGTAGGAGACTGAGCATCACTATGTGTAATTTTGTTAGGTAGAAAATTAAGAGACAAAGAAAAGACTATACAGTTGCATATACAGGCGCACCGTAGCAATGGCCAGAAAGAACCACCTGCGCAAGGTTATGACGTCATCGTCGTAGTTCTCACAGCAATGCTCTTGATCAGTTGTAACTGTTCTGTAGCATTACCCTGGGCGGCAAAAACACCATACCGGAGCGTGTAAAATGAGTAAGCTGAAGCACAGTTGTAAGCCTTCAGACTAGAGACGTGGACAACGTCACTGGACGACATGAGATTTGACGATGTGGGATTGACGAAGGCAATTTCGAAGGTGACAGGAGTCACCTGATACAGCAGACGGTATGGTCCCTTGTACCAGGAAATGAGCTTTCACAGCGAAGCTATTTATGCGGGCCTTATGCTGTCGTTGTCGGACGTCACTAAGATTATCGTCATCAGCAATGGCTCGAGCGTCGTCGTCTTCTTCCACAGCTAGCTTCATTGCCTCTCGTCATTCCAGCGTACAATACGCGGATTGGGGAAAACCTACGAGTTTGATGACGAGCGGACTCATAAGCAAATATTAGGCATGGAAGAACCACGTACCAATAACGGTGATCTGCCGTAACATACATAGCCAACATGGCTGTTAGAGTGCTGTCGAAGCGCTCCGTGAGGCCCCTAATCTGGGGATGGTAAGAGATGGTCAGTCTATGCTGAGTAGAAGAGCAACAGATAATTTCAGCAATCATCCGGGTCTAATAGTGGTCAGTAAGCAACTGTCGCGGATCACCGTGAAGTAAGATCACGTCGCGTAGCTAGAAATGTGCAACATCTGTTGCACAACTGGCCGGCAGTGCCCCGGCGATCGAGTAGCGCGGCGTAATCAGTAGCCACGGCTTCCCATTTCTTTCCCAAGATAGATATGAGAAACGAAATTAGAAGGTCCAGTACAACTCGACAGAACGGTTCCGTGGTGACATCAATCGACTGAAGGTGACCAGCAGGCCGCAGTAAAGGCGTTTTGGGACGTTGACATGATTCGCGAGCGGCCTTGTAATGGCGGAAGCCTGGCCAAAAGAAACAATGACGGACACGTTCGTAGGTGCGAGATACACCAAGGTATCCGGCAGTGGTTGCACCATGAAGTTCGGTGATTACGCCCTGGTGTGAATGTCTAGAGATGACCATAAGGAGGTCAGGTCCGTCAGGAGAGAAATTACGGCTGTATAGAACACCTTACTAAGCATACTTTTCCTGGCGCAAAGTAGAAGAACATGAAGCAGGGCAGGAAAAAGGAGAGAGATGGAGGAGCACACACATCCAAGAGCACACACTGGTGGCGAGATGCATCATTACGCGATGATTTCAGGCGTTTGGTGATCACTCACACGGAAGGGTCACCCGGGAGTGCCAAGTCAGACGCGGACAAAATAGAGTGGGTGGTGCCCTAATCAGCGTCGTCAGGGTCGTCGACAGGTTATTGGCGCAAGCAACCCGCTTCCTGATGGAGGCGGCCAGGCTTATAGACAACCGAATATGAATATTCTTGTAGGTGCAGGCCCCAAAGCCCCATGAAGTGGCCGCTGCATAGCTCCGTGGCGAGGAAAAGGAGCGCACACCTCCACCATAAATGCTACGTAGAAAATTAAGAGGCAATGAATAGACTAGATGCAGTTTATTTACAGGCGCGCTATAGCAATATCCAGAATTGTTGATGTTGAATTGTTTTGAACATGCTGCGCAAGGTTACGATGGTGTCGTCATCGTCTTCACAGTCATGGCATGGTATAGATAGGCCTGTTCTTGATCAGTTGTAAGCGTTCCGTAGCCACATGCTTAGCGTTACAGGAGCAGCCTGCGGTGTCACTGGTTTTAGCTACTGTGAGACCATCTCATCTGCTGATACCACAAAAGGAAAGCTGGAGACACGACATTTAAAGATATAAGAAAGTCATCATCATCATCATCAGCCTAGTTACGCCCACTGCAGGGCAAAGGCCTCTCCCATACTTCTCCAACTGCCCCGGTCATGTACTAATTGTGGCCATGTTGTCCCTGCAAACGTCTTAATGTCATCTGCCCACCTAACTTTCTGCCGCCCCCTGCTACGCTTCCCTTCTCTTGGAATCCAGTCCGTAGCTCTTAGTGACCATCGGTTATCTTCCCTCCTCATTACATGTCCGGCCCATGCCCATTTCTTTTTCTTGATTTCAACTAAGATGTCGTTTACCCGCGTTTGTTGCCTCACCCAATCTGCTCTTTTCTTATCCCTTAACGTTACACCCATCATTCTTCTTTCCATAGCTCGTTGCGTCGTTCTCAATTTCAGCAGAACCCTTTTCGTAAGCCTCCAGGTTTCTGCCCCATATGTGAGTACTGGTAACACACAGCTGTTGTACACTTTCCTTTTGAGGGATAGTGGCAACCTACTGTTCATGATTTGAGAATGCCTGCCAAACGCACCCCAACCCATTCTTATTCTTCTGGTTATTTCAGTCTCATGATCCGGATCCGTGGTCACTACCTGCCCTAAGTAGATGTATTCCCTTACCACTTCCAGTGTTTCGCTACCTATCGTAAACTGCTGTTCTCTTCCGAGACTGTTAAACAGTACTTTAGTTTTCTGCAGATTAATTTTCAGACCCACCCTTCTGCTTTGTCTCTCCAGGTCAGTGAGCATGCATTGCAATTGGTCTCCTGAGTTACTAAGCAAGGCAATATCATCAGCGAATCGCAAGTTGCTAAGGTATTCTCCATCAACTTTTATCCCCAATTCTTCCCACTCCAGGCCTCTGAATACCTCCTGTAAACATGCTGTGAATAGCATTGGAGATATCGTATCTCCCTGTCTGACGCCTTTCCTTATAGGGATTTTGTTGCTTTCTTTGTGGAGGACTACGGTGGCTGTGGAGCCGCTATATATATCTGCCAGTATTTTTACATATGGCTCATCTACACCCTGATTCCGTAATGCCTCCATGACTGCTGAGGTTTCGACTGAATCAAACGCTTTCTCGTAATCAATGAAAGCTATATATAAGGGTTGGTTATATTCTGCACATTTCTCTATCACTTGATTGATAGTGTGAATATGGTCTATTGTTGAGTAGCCTTTACGGAATGCTGCCTGGTCCTTTGGTTGACAGAAGTCTAAGGTGTTCCTGATTCTATTTGCGATTACCTTAGTAAATACTTTGTAGGCAACGGACAGTAAGCTGATCGGTCTATAATTTTTCAAGTCTTTGGCGTCCCCTTTCTTATGGATTAGGATTATGTTAGCGTTCTTCCAAGATTCCGGTACGCTCGAGGTTATGAGGCATTGCGTATACAGGGTGGCCAGTTTCTCTAGAACAATCTGACCACCATCCTTCAACAAATCTGCTGTTACCTGATCCTCCCCCGCTGCCTTCCCCCTTTGCATAGCTCCTAAGGCTTTCTTTACTTCTTCTGGCGTTACCTGTGGGATTTCGAATTCCTCTAGGCTATTCTCTCTTCCACTATCGTCGTGGGTGCCACTGGTACTGTATAAATCTCTATAGAACTCCTCAGCCACTTGAACTATCTCGTCCATATTAGTAACGATATTGCCGGCTTTGTCTCTTAACGCACACATCTGATTCTTGCCTATTCCTTGTTTCTTCTTCACTGTTTTTAGGCTTCCTCCTTTCCTGAGAGCCTGTTCAATTCTATCCATATTATAGTTCCTGATGTCCGCTGTCTTACGCTTGTTGATTAACTTAGAAAGTTTTGCCAGTTCTATTCTAGCTGTAGGATTAGAGGCTTTCATACATTGGCGTTTCTTGATCAGATCTTTCGTCTCCTGCGATAGCTTACTGGTTTCCTGCCTAACGGCGTTACCACCGACTTCTATTGCGCACTCCTTGATGATGCCCATGAGATTGTCGTTCATTGCTTCAACGCTAAGGTCCTCTTCCTGAGTTAAAGCCGAATACCTGTTCTGTAGTTTGATCCGGAATTCCTCTAGTTTCCCTCTTACCGCTAACTCATTGATTGGCTTCTTGTGTACCAGTTTCTTTCGTTCCCTCCTCAAGTCTAGGCTAATTCGAGTTCTTACCATCCTGTGGTCACTGCAGCGTACCTTGCCGAGCACGTCTACATCTTGAATGATGCCAGGGTTCGCGCAGAGTATGAAGTCGATTTCATTTCTAGTCTCACCATTCGGGCTCCTCCACGTCCACTTTCGGCTAACCCGCTTGCGGAAAAAGGTATTCATTATACGCATATTATTCTGTTCTGCAAACTCTACTAATAATTCTCCTCTGCTATTCCTAGAGCCTATGCCATATTCCCCCACTGACTTGTCTCCAGCCTGCTTCTTGCCTACCCTGGCATTGAAGTCGCCCATCAGTATAGTGTATTTTGTTTTGACTTTACCCATCGCCGATTCTACGTCTTCATAAAAGCTTTCGACTTCCTGGTCATCATGACTAGATGTAGGAGTGTTCGTTAGTGTTCGTTAGTGAAGTAGTGTTCGTTAAACATCTCTTTTTGTGACACGTCTTCTTAAATAACGTTCCATTTACAGCGTCTGTACCAACTGAGCAATGATAATTATTATTGAATTAACGGCTATGCCAGAAAGGTATAGCTATTGGAAAACCATGCGACTATATGCAAACAGCGCTCGTCTTGTGTCCTTTCACTCCGTCATCTTGTTCGCGCTGTTCCCATTATGAATGTATACCAACTCGGCCAACTTTCCACTTTAATACAGTACAATTTTTGTACATGGGGCCGTGTTTTTTTTTTTTTTTTTTTGTAGAAGTATGCGAACAATCTTAAGGTCCCCGACCTGAAGGTCTCTAAAGGTTCCCTGTAAACCTCTGGATTGCATGAGTGCTTTGCGCTTCTTTAGGTTTCTCTCATTTGTATTCCTAAGCCGTGACCTCTTTCCCCTTGCAGTGTACCTTACTGGAGATATCTCGGGTTAACATTAGGGCGTGTTTACTCTTTCTCTTCTTGCTATTATAGCTGGAAGGCGTCGTTTTAAGACGGCGTTGATAAGCGGCGTCGAGTTCACAAGAAGAATTGCAGTGACTCTGTCATTGATGATGTGCCTTACAAAACAAAAAAAGAAAGGTTGTTTCAGCGCCAAATGCGCACTGAACGCAACTATGAACTGTCAGAACGCAGTTCAAGGTATCGGAAGGTGGTTCAACACACATCAAGAAACATTACTATACACACCGAAATTGAGCAGCCACAATCGCAAAGGGTAGGCCGAGTATTGCACTGAGTCCGAAAAATGGACCATGCACCTTGTAGCCTTGTCATCGACAGCTGCAGCTGCGTGTGGTGATTTCGCGTTGCTTTGTTCAGGGGGCTTTTGGTTGCGCCGAAGTCTGCTTTTACGTGTATAGAAGGCGTGGGAGAGGCAGGACAGAATAATACAAGCAGGGTGCTTCAACTGTCGCTCTTTACATGACAGTGAATATGTAACATTGTATATTCTTGCATAGTGCCGCATATATAGTACCACACCATTGTACTCGCGTACACTTGCACATCATCTTTTATATCTGCGTAGCTTTCACCAGCTCTGCCATTACAAGTTATTCATAAATAGCGGGAAGAAAGGCGTAGCTTTACACAGTCGCATTTGCTTGTCTTCTATTACATAGCGAGAGAGTGACTCGGAGGGACCAGAAGCGCGCGACTGGTCGAGCACACAAACGGACAGTGTTCTTGTAAAATATTTGTACCACAAAAGGTTAGGGAAGCGCACAAAGCCTCTCATACAGCACGGAGTTTCACGCCGTCCATTGTTCGCAATTACAAACAAATTTGTAATTTGTAATTTGCACGCACAACTTTAGGCTAGATCAGTTGTGCTGAACGGTAGACTGATTCAAATAATTCTGAAGAGAAACACTGTTCAGAATTTTAACATAGACGTTACGACTGTAAGTCTTCCTTTTTAAAGGGCGAATTTTGTATAATATGTATGGGTGCCTATTTATTTATTTATTTATTTATTTATTTATTTATTTATTTATTTATTTATTTATTATATAATATAGGAGTATTTCTTGTTGGGCTGGTTGATAACAGTTGGTAGTGGAGCTCGTTTTGTCTTGCCTTCAATCTCCATGCGTGTCAGTTTGCGTCCCTCTTCTAACAGAAATACATAGAGATGGTAAGTTTGACGTTTTGACGTCGTTGTTTCTGACACCCGGCAAAATTAAGACACTGAAGAGGACTTGGGCAGGTCGTGTGATACGTACGACACACAGCCAGTGGTTTATTGCAACAGTGGAACTAATGCCATCAGAAACGAAACGTAGAGACGAGCGGCAGAGCTATCAAGAGCTTTGTAGGTATAAGACTAGGTTTGGCTGACACAACACAGCGACAATTGGGAATCTCTGGGATATGGCTATGCGCTGCAGTGGAATCAATTAGACTGCTGCAGCTGCTTCCCTGTTACTTAATAGATAACGGTTAATTGTTGTCTCACTTTTTGTCCCAAAAAATATTTGCGTGTAATTGGATCGACTTTAATAGAAGTCCTGCAGGAGGCACGTCAGCGCGCAGTGGGCGTCTCCCACGCAGGGACCGACAGGGAGTAGCTGGCGGCCGCTGCGCGAGCCTGCTGGATGGCCCATTGCTGATCTTCTAGGAGCGGGCTTCGTATCGTCTTCTCCCACTTGTCGAAGGTAGAGTCGGGCGGAGCGTTTCTGCACTCCCGGAGCACGTGTGCGAGTGTCGCCGTGACCCCGCACGAGGAGCACGCATCGTCTGGGTAGACGTCCGGGTAGATGATGTGTAAGGTGGCGGGGTTCGGATAGGTATCTGTCTGTAATAAGCGTAGCGTTAGCGCCTGTGGCCTGTTTAGTTTGGGGTGCGGGGGCAGAAAGAGACGTCGTCCCAAGTAAAAGTGTTTGGTTATTTCATTGTAGGTTACTGGGGCGTCCCTGTTCGCCTCCAACTCATCGAGACGTGGTTGCCCGGGGGTGACGGCGCGGTCGGTAAGCGCGCGCGCAGCGTCGTGGGCTGTCTCGTTGAGGTTGGGCGGGGCGCCTGGGATCCGACCCAGGTAGGCGGGAAACCAGACGACGGTGTGGTGTTTGAGGGTGCTTGAATCAGCGCCGCGGAGAATGCGTAACGCCTTGACGGAGACGACTCCTCTCTCGAACGCTTTGATGGCCGGTCTCGAGTCGCTGAATATTGTCGTTCGCTTATCGTCGAGCATTGCCAGGGCTATGGCCACTTGCTCCGCCACCTCGGGATCACGTGTGCGTACCGTTGCGGCGTTTAAAGGCCGTTGCGAGGACGAGACGGCTACCGCGGCGAAGGCTCGGTTGCATCGGTAGGCGGCGGCGTCCACGAAAGCGACGTCGTCCGCTTTCTCGTTTATTCGTTTGAGGAACGCGGTGGCCCGGGCTAGGCGCCTGCATCGATTGTGTTCTGGATGGACGTTTCGCGGAATGGGTGCGATTGTGATCAGGTCGCGGAGCTCGCGGGGAACCCAGCTCCGGTGAATGCTGGGTGTTCGGTGGAAAGTACCCCAGCTCGCTCAAGATGTAACGGCCAGTCTTCGTCATCGTCAAACGTATCGTCTGCGCTCTCTCCTGAGCCTCAGCGATCTCTTCGAGGGTATTGTGCACCCCGAGCTGGAGGAGTCGAAACGTCGGCGTCGTGATCGGGAGCCCAAGGGCCCACTTCACTGCCTTTCGTATGAGTGCATTGAGCTTGTCACGCTCCTATTGTTTCCACTTATGCATTGCTGCGACGTAGGTGAAGTGGCATAGGACGAACGCGTGTACGAGACGCAGCAGATTGTCTTCTTTGAGGCCGTGGTAACGTTGGCCACCCTGCGTACAAGTCGTATTGCTTTGTCCGTCTTTGTCGTCAGCTTGTGGACCGTTTGGATGTTTGATCCGCCCGCCTCGATAATCATTCCCAGTACTCGGATGGAATCGACCCTGGGGATTGGGCGACCGTCTCTGGTGCGGACAGTGATGTTGCGCTCGGTCGGTGGTTTCCATCCCTTAGGCCTTTTGCCTTGTCGTTTTGGGCTGTACAACAACAGCTCCGATTTGGCGGAGGAGCACTTGAGGCCCGTGTGGTCGAGGTAGGATTCGGCAGTTTGGATTGCCTCCTGCAGAGCGGATTCGATGAAGCCGTCCGACCCCGCGGAGCACCAGATGGTGAAGTCGTCCGCGTATACCGTATGGTTGAGGCCTTGTATCTTCGACAGGCGTTCGGAGAGCCCAATCATCACCAGGTTGAACAGCGTCGGCGAAAGGACGGAGCCCTGGGGGGTGCCACGCTGTCCGAGCTCGACTTCTTCCGACGTGAGGTCTCCGGCACGGAGCACGGCCTTGCGACGGGTTAGGAAGGAGCGGACGAACTCGTAGAACCGGCGCCCGAGCCCTAAGGCCGTGATCGCCTTTAGTATTGCCGAGTGCTGGATGTTATCGAAAGCCTTCTCCAGGTCAAGGCCGAGTATGGCGCGGGTGCCCCAAGTAGCCCCGGCGTCTATGATCTGGTGTTTCAGGAGAAGCATCGTATCCTGAGTAGAGAGCCCGGGTCGGAAGCCGATCATGTGGTGTGTGTAACAGTCCTGGTCTTCGAGATACCGGCCGACTCTGTTGAGTACGACATGCTCGGCCACCTTACCCACGCACGACGTGAGCGAAATGGGGCGAAGGTCATCGAGGCCAGGCGCCTTGCCCGGTTTCGGAATTAGGATCGTTTGGGCGAGTTTCCAGGCATCAGGTAACTCGCCCCGCCTCCATACGTCATTGATGGCGCCCGTGAGGTACACGACCGAGGGGTCGTCTAAGTTCCGCAGGAGCTTGTTGGTTATGCCATCGGGGCCCGGGGCGGAACGGCCGTTTAGTTCGTGGAGAGCCCGGCGTATCTCTTCGACGGAAAATTCGGCGTCTAGGAGGCTGTTGTCGGTACCTGTGTAATCAGGATGTAGGGTCGGCGGGCCTGTGGGTATATTATCTTACAATCTGCTTGTGACTTACGACGTACATATCCAGCAGGCTTAAAATGCTTACTTATATCAAGTACCTAGAACTATGTCGTAACTTTGTTTAGCACAACGCTCCGCGTTTCTGACGCATTTCTCAAGGTCCGCAAATGTGCCTTTCAGAAGTTCCCGTCACACAGTTATGTAGCCTTACTGACATAACCTCACATTACCAAAGTTTTCCGTGTTCTGTGGCCTTGGTTAGCCAATTCAGTCAAGGCTCCATTTTGCTATAGACTGACCTCGGCATAAGCAAAATGAGGAAGACGGCAACTACGGAAGTGTATGCTCGTTATGCCCTGCGTGGCCTGTGAAGCGCGGCCTGGTTTACCACCAATGACTGATAGTCACAAATCTAAACAACGTATAAAGCCACTCCATGCGGTAACCTTCTTGTCTACAGCAAATGGAACTAAAGGGGCTCCAGCCACGATTCTGTTATGGCTTATTGGCTTGGGCAGCGTGACACAAATCAGACGTTAAAGAAACCTGAGCACGCTCGCATGCTCGCACGCACATATACACAACGAAACAAAGAGGATGTGAGCTGCACCTACAAAACTTTTATTGAAAACGCACACACACACGTACACATACAACCAAAAGCTATAAAATACACAAAGGTAAGGCAACTATGATGACAAATTAACTGCGCGAGCAAAAAACGTACGCACCGGAAACAACGACAGACCTGGCACTGATTTATGACTACGCGGTTTTCTTTTCCATGCCGACGTTATATATGTGGTCACAAAAAGAAAAAGCAAGAGTGAATGCAAGAAAACTTAGCACGAGTATCAAAGGTAGCCACACAAAGCAAAACTAAATGTTAAATAATAGGAATAAGAAAAGTCCCTTTGCCTAAGCGATATGCATATAACTCCAGGGAAAACACGAGGAAGGCGGGAGATGGAAATTCAAGACGATGAGCAAAACGAGAACAAGGCAAAAGCGAGAGACAGCGTTTCTGCAAGTGGACTTGTCGAAAAAGATAGCGCGTAACATAAAAATAATAGTACATAGCTCTATAGTTTCTAAAGAAACCAAGACTACTAACGCTGTGTGCTCGTCTTTTGCTCGCGCTGTTAGTTTGTTACCACGAGAGAGAGAGAGAGAGAGAGAGAGAGAGAGAAAGAAAGAACAGGTGAAAGGAGACAGGTTAACAGGACTAGCTATCCAGTTTGCTACTTTACGCTGGGGGAAGAGGAAAGAGTTTAAAATGTGAGAATAGACGCAAACACGTGGAGAAAATCTGTCCGCATTAGTACAACAAAGACAACTGATAATGGATATGTACAGCTTTTCATTCAGTTCCCAAGCTTCATGAAAAAGCATTGTCTCTTTTTGAGCAACACGGGGCTGACGTCGGTTGGAACCAGGGTCCAATAATTCTGTTTTCTGTGGGTCGACCCTGTCAAGCTGGTCACGCGTGGTGTAGAGCGCTTTTCTTAGTGCAGTAAAACGCAGGCGATGACATAGAACGTTTGCAATGGTATCTCTGCATCCACAAACATCACCTTCACATACACATATTCACATTTGTTAACATGATTTCCCCAATTATATAGCCTATGCACACACTTGACTTAATCGGGCATATATTTGACAAACTCACGTAATAGCAAGTCACGACGGCGTGCGGCAAAATATATAAACAAGAGTCGTGGCTGGTCACTTTTACGAAACGTATACATGTATCATTTAATGACCAAGTTACGCAAATAAAAAAAATTAAATTATGGGGTTTTAAGTGCCAAAATTACTGTCTGATTATGAGGCACGCCGTGGTGGAGGACTCCGGAAATTTCGACCACCTGGGGTTCTTTAACGTGCACCTAAATCTAAGCACACGGGTGTCGCATTTCGCCCCCATCGAAATGTGGCCGCCGTGGCCGGGATTCGATCCCGCGACCTCGTGCTCAGCAGCCCAACACCATAGCCACTGAGCAATCACGGCGGATACCAAGTTACGCAAGGCAAAACTTTGTTGGGCAATATGTTTGTTACTACTACCGTTGCAGCGTATACAGGTGATGGTACACGAACGGTAATAACAAGTTTGAGTGTTACATGCGTGTCACTGGTTACATGTGACGGATGTAACAAAAGGAAATGAAGGTTTAACCGAGTCAAAGAGACTCAGGCGACCAGATCGGCCAGTACATGCTTCAGAGTAACGCAAGGTATAGGCTACGGCCTCACGAAAAGAAAATTATTGTCAAGTGCATTTAAACGTGCACATATTTTCACTGCGCGACGCCCAAATAACGAGACCACTCAGAGACGAACGCATGCGCCACCTAAGGATACGTAACCCTAAATAAAAGAAGCTAAAAAGTTAACGCCTGGGGCTATCTGTGCAATAAACTAGGATACGATTATGAAGAACGCCGTGGAGTGGGGGACTCCGGAATAATTTTGACTCCCTGGGGTTCTTTATCGTGCACCGCATGCGAGGTACCACGGGCATTTTTGCATTTCGCCTCCATCGAAGTGCTGCCGCCACGGCAGTAACTTGATCGCTCGCCCTCGGGCATAGAAGCGCAGCGTCAAAGCCACTATGTACAAAGTCACTATGGTGGGTCTGCAACCCTGCTATTGAAATTAACTAAACGCGTACATCTTTCTGAATCACATATAACAATAGCTGGCACAGATGACAACTCGCCTTCGACGCTGCTTTGCTAAAAGCTACGTACAAACCGAAACGGATTGATTGAATATGTGCTTAAGATTTACGAACTGTTGATTTGATGGCAGCGATGCAACGTTCAATGAGATTTGGGGAGAGCAAACATGTTCAAATTAAACATAGATCGCGCTTTATTTCTTTGTACTCCATTTTATAGCCCCTTAATAATTCTTATTGATAATTAGCAAACAAAATGCCACATTTGTTCTTCAAGAACTGTTAAGATGAAAACAAAAAGGAGCTCCCTTGAGAAATTACTGCGTAACAATGAACCTTTGTTTGCCTTCGTCTTGAACATAACCAACATGCCAAAACAGCCAGCCGCATAAGAAAAAAAAAAAACAGGAAAGGAGAAAGAAAGAAAGAAAGAAAGAAAGAAAGAAAGAAAGAAAGAAAGAAAGACAAGCAAAAAAAAAAAAAGAGGACACGGTGCAAGCTGTTTTTCCGAATGAAAAATATTCAACAATATGATGAAGGCAGCACGTTGCTTGCGATATTACATCCAATACACTCAAGAGGGACCAGAAGCTGAAAATAATAAAAAGCGAAAAAGAAGACTCGAATAGTTTCCCGACTCCAAGATCTGTAGACTACAGCTCAGGCGCTCACAACGTCCACCTATAAGGTAGAACGCCCCAGTGGCCACATTTTTGAAGCGAGAGTGTTCTAGCACTTCAGCGCTCGTGTCGCTTCGTGCAAGAGAAAGAATTTGCGAAACTTGAGACCTGCTTTCCTGCCGCGGTTCGAAAGACCGAAGGGTGTCATAAAAAAGTAAAACGCTATGCCAAAGCGAGCACAAACAACTGACACGCACGTAGGCGTAGGAATGTGGCTTCGAATGGGGCTAGGAGAGGTAATGAGCAATATGAAAACAAATCTGGTCACGTATTTGCACGCGGGCTCGAAAGCCGACGCCAAGCATTTGAAAAGAGAAAATCGGAGCGAAGCAAGCTTTGATTGTTGTAACACTTTATGCGATTTTTCGGAGGAAAGAAGCCCAGATCTTCAATGGCGGTGCATAGCTAGGCTAAACGAAGAATGGCATTGGGAAGGATAGCTTGAAAACCCCGGACCTAGAAAGCGCAGCAGCGCGCATGTCATCACGGAGCTGTATTTTTTTCCATTCCGCGTTATTGCTGGAGGCATATCGCTCGGACAAAGAACATTCTATTCAACATTTTTTTTTTTTTTTTTTGCAAATGGGGGTGCAGAAGCGTTGCGGAAAAGGGACACCTGGACAGGAAATACGCTCACTTGCGACTGGCAGTGCATGCGCAATACGTGCCTAGTGGTTTGTGTCTGAAGATATACTTAGTTGCCAGTGAACGTCTTTCCTGTCCAGGTCTCCTTTTTCCGCAACGCTTCTGCGCTCCCCTTTGCAAAAATCGGGTCAAACCAACTAGCCCAACAGTTTACTCTTCAACATTCTTCAACAGTTTACTCTTCAAAAACTATGTTTTTTGAATTTCTTTTCTCGACTACTTCTGTTACGCCCCCTTCTAGGTCTTTCGACCGCAGTATATCGTAAATAAATAAATAAATACCTCCCGTTGCAATTGAAGGAATTCAGCGGCTGGTAAAATTAGCGAGAAGAGGCAAGTAACAGTACTCGAGAGGTAATCAATGGAGCGTTTACAATAGTCACTCACAAAGAAAAATGCTTACGTAGCATAGTTTCCGGTGTATAAGTTGTACCTTTGTATAAGACGCGCCCCTACTTTGTTCGACTTTCGAAGAAAAATGAATGTTTTATAAAACGCACCTGCGTATAATATACACCTATTTTAGTTCGGTCGGCCCGATCAAACGTGATTACGCTTGCTTCTACTCTCATGACGAAATATCATGCTCATCCTTTTCAGGGAAAAAAATTTCCGTAAACAACGTTTCTACGAGAGTCAAAATCTAGCGGAACAATACTTGAACGAATGCTTCTCTTAGGCGCAGGAAACCGGCATTTACTGCATTTTACATCGAAGTTATGAAAGGTGCCACTGTCAAAAAGTCCAGCCATTATGGCCAGCGGCATCACTAGGCACGTCGAGACAACGCGCTCAGTGAGTACAGTCCGGCCGTGCGCTGGGCTAACTAACGTCGCGTCCTTTGAATTTTCAAAGGCAGTGATTTCATTCAGAACGCTACCGCGCACGGTTTCTTGTACTCCTGAAAAAAAGAAAAAGATGTACATATTGGTTGCGCCAAGGCGCTTGGTTTATTGCGTATGGAAGAGGTGCACTGTGTAAAAGCACCAAAAAAAATTAAAGAAAAATGAAGAAAATCACGTATTGTACACCGGAAAATACGGTATCTCTTTTTTCTTACTTTCTTACGTCGGTAATAATGGGCATTTTACCGATAGCGATGTCCTATAGTTGTCCCTCGCTTTTGTACACGTTACGCGTGTTCGGTTACCACAAATCTGTAACATATGAGCCCAGTAGCTCAGTTTATCATCCGTTTTTCCGCTGATGAATGTTTGAAAGCCCTGGAATGGAGACGCGATGGCTCTGGATTGTGCGGCGCG
Organism: Dermacentor andersoni; assembly: GCF_023375885.2. Taxonomy (NCBI): domain Eukaryota; kingdom Metazoa; phylum Arthropoda; class Arachnida; order Ixodida; family Ixodidae; genus Dermacentor; species Dermacentor andersoni. The sequence goes on along the minus strand of NC_092818.1, from coordinate 189,226,345 downwards.
AGTCTAGCGTAGGACACTCGTGCTTGATTACGATAGTTCAAAGAACGCAAGCTAGGTGGCGTCACAAGTCCAGCTCCGCACCACCACGAATCTGCTCACGCGTGACCATGAAAACCGGAACAGGAAAACTTGAGCAGACAAGGGCGAAACGATTGAGAATAGAGGGCCAGGGACGCTACGCGAACGGCGGCAGCGATCAGCGTCGAGGGCAAATAACCTGCTGCAGTGATTACGTAATCGACCATGCGTAGGAATTCCGGCGGCAAGGCGAACGTCTTCAACGCAGCAATAACCATAAGTAAAGGAAGAAGGGGGAAAATTTAAAAGAAAATTAAGTTGGGGTTGTCCAATTAAATGTGCCGATATACGGTGCGTGACCCTGAGCAGATGCAACTCCGCTCTGTGTCTGCGTTACTAAAGAGAAACGTAGTACTAGTTAGTGCTCCCGATATCCGCCACCGTAACCTCCGAGATGGTTGTTATGTATGCTGTGAATGGTAGGCAGCAGATGGAATTCTTTAGGGACGCTCGAGGCGCATTGATGCCGCAACCGCCATCGAGCTGCCCCGCTTGAGACGGCGCATTTTGCGACCCGCGCGTGGTAGGTTCGAGGGTCGCCAGATACGGGAGGGGGCGTTTGGATGGAGCAACGAGGAAGCGAAGAGACTCGATCAGCTCGGTGACGCAGCCAGGGCAGCATTCTGCATTTCGCTGCTGGCATGAGCACTGTGGGCACTCGCACTTAAAACGCACTAGCGTTCCTGCTGAGCTGCTGTGCGCATGCACTGGTCCAAACTTAACTGACAGCAAACGTCGAGCTAACGTTGTTTTACTGGACACTGACTAACGCGCCGACGGTTTCCCGTCGGTCTCATCTGGTGCACAACCTTGGTGCGACGCCTGAAACGTGTGCGATCGCCATGGGTGCATGGATGGATGCTATGAGCGTTCCCTTTGAAACAGGGTGGCGGGTTGCGCCACCTAGCTCGTGCTATTATGTTGCCTAATGTCTTACTTTCCTTAACAAAAAAAGAAAAGAGAAAAAAAAAACGCGAAGAATTTTTACCACAAAACTTTCTGGACCCCTGTTGGGAACTTTGTTTTTGTGCGCTTCCGTTCTTTGTCGCTTCCCTACTTCCACCAATTTTTTAATCGCCTCTTACTAATCTCTATTGCGGACACGTTTACTTTCCCCCTACTCTCGCGGAATCCAAGGGCTGATACCTTCACATTCTAATAAAATATACTCCATCGTTTCCCTAGCTTTACCACAGAAAGCACACGTTTCTTCTTCCTTCCTATATCTTGCTTTATAAGAGCATGTTCTAAGGCATCCTGATCTCTCTTCGAAAAGCGAACAGCTTCCCTTTGAGTTATCATAAATTGTTTTTTTCCTGATTTCGTTTTTTTCCTTTTAAGTAGATACTCATGGCAGGTTTCTTTTCCATTGCCACCACCCATGATACTGTCTCAGCCTCCCGGACTTTCCACTTGACGTTCCTTATTGCCATGTTGCTCACCATACCAGTCGCATACTTTCTGGTGAGATTCCTAGTTTTTTTCCTCGACTGTTAATCAACGATTTTCCTGCACAAATATCTGCGCACTCTCCCAGCCCATTTACTTGCTCCCACATTCCTCAGCGTTCTTCATAATCAATTTTACTTTGAGCTTCCCTCACTTCCCTCACCATATCACCCTGCACAGCTTCATTGCTAGTCTTCTTGTGAGCGCCCAATGCGAGGCGTTCCACTGACCTTTGTTGCCATCGAGACCTTATTGCACCGCTGACTTCAAGCAAACAACCGCATTTCCAAATGCAAGTCTTGGAACCATTTCACATTTCCACACACCCCGGAGCACCACGAACCTATTGTATCCCCATAGGCCTCTGTGTTTAATTATGGCCGCATTTCTGTTCCGCTTTGCTGTTATTGTTTTTCCCCGTGTTTCCATATATCTATTGCCTTCGTTTGTCGATATACCAAGGTATTTATATTATTTTACCTGAGCTATTTCATGGCGCTGTACCGACACTGTCTGTTGACTGTTTTGATTGAATACCGTAACACTTGATTTTCTAACGCTAAATTTCGGACCTAAATTCTCGCCTTCCTGTCCAAAGATATTAGCCAAGCGTTGCAAATCACTTTGATTGTTAGCTATCAACACAATGTCGCCCATATAAGACAAACCTCGAAGCTGCTGCTCTACTGTTGTACCCGCCTGTTTGTATGAGAGATTGAATACGATATTAATTCCTTCCAGCGCCCTCTCCATCCTCACCATGTACATCATAAACAGCAGGGGGGATAAAGGGCACCCCTGCCTCAGTCCCTTGTTGATATCAAGTTTCTCCTCGCTCCTCATCCCTTCCAATTCAACGCAAACGGTATTTTCTAGCTAAATATCTCTGAAAAGCTGTATACAATTGTCGCCCAAGCCTTCCCCTTAAAGAATATCACATAAAATGTTGCGGTCTAGGTTGTCATACACTCCTGTAATGTCTAAAAAATCCACCTTAACGGTCCGCTTTCTACTCTGGATATTTCAACACACTGAGTAAGTACAAATAAGTTATCATGCAGACAGACGCCTATGGATCCTGAAGCCATTCCGAAGTTCTTCCGATATGCCATTATTCTCTGCCCATGCTTGCAGCTTTTATTTAATCGCCTGCATTGCTAACCTGCATATTACCGATGGAATTCTCAACCGTCTATATGCGTGAATTCTATCTTTTGACCCTTACCGTTAAAAATTAAGTTCATTCTACTTTGTCGCCAACTACCTGGTAATCGTCTCTTTTAATGTTTTTTCTACTGCTTTCAGCAGAGCTTCCTTACTGTTTCGTCCTAGCTCATTTATCAGCCTAACGGGAACCTCGTTTAGCCCTGTGGCTATGCGCTTAGAAATTTTCGCTTCGGCTTTCTTCCAGTTGAAATTTGTCGGAACCAGCTCCTTTTCCATCTGGTTCTCTTTCATGCTTTTTTTCCCTCAAATGCAACCAGGTCGTTGCCTTGTAAATATTCGGCTGTTATTTTTTCGAATTTAATTTAATGCCCCGTCCCCTTCCAGTTTGTTTCCATCTTCATCTAGGATATGCTCATGATTAACGTTATTTGGGCACCATTTGGAACGAGGACTGGGAAACGACAGACGCAAGCGCATTAAACCACGCGCAATTAACCAATAGCACAAACCAGTACCCTTATAGAATATGTTAGTGTATTGTGCTTACTTCCTGGCCAATAAGATTATGTGGTTCCAAAATATTCTACGTGCGGCTTTTATTTTCCCAGGTATTTCTGACAACCAACGTTCACTTTCACCTTTTATCTTCGGTTGAAGAAGTATTTGAAGCATATATTTTTTCTCCCGGTATATTTCCCATTTTCTGTCTACGTCATGCTTAGGCAACTGCGCTTTTTATGCTTGCCTGTGCTCTCGTGATGTTTTCTGTCGTTCAGCGATTGCTTCTAGTATCTCCCTGTTCCACCAGCTTCTCGGTTTCTTTCTTTCCTTTCCAACGAGCATGTTGCTTCTCTTTCCGTATTTGTGTCGTAATTACACTTTGAAGCTCACTATATTCCCGCTCTTTCCTTGGTCACTTTCCAAGTTCTTCCTCGACCCTTCTGACTACACCTCATCAAGTCAACGCTGCGAGACACTTGGCGACTCCCAGGGAGCTTCTGGCAGTCGACATGCGCGTCATGTCGTGCCAACATGTAGCACGTGCCGTATAATTAGAGCCTCGAGTTGGAGCGCAACGCTATACCTTGCTATCGCTGTCAGTGCTTCGCAGCAGAAGAGTACGCATTTGGACTGGTTGGTTTATGATCACGAGCAGTAAAACAGCGCTAAACAACAGGACGAGGAGAGGGACACCAAGGCTTCGCCCTTGGGGAAAACTGTCAACTTTTTTTGTTCGTTTCGCTTTAAATGATAATACAGAACTAATCGACGCCTTCTTATGTTCATCCTCCTGAAGCTTGTTTGACTAGTTAGTTATATGGTTACAAATACATCGGTCGACACTTGGCGAACAATGGGAGCATCAGCCTGAAGCCAACGTTTTGAGAAAAGGAATTGCCTTGGTCATGGTTGTAACTTCTCTCCTCGGAAAGGTTAGATAGCTCCACCTCCACCAAACAGGAGGAAGTCGATCAAGCGGGCAAGCATTGTTAATTATTAAAAATGAATGTGTTTCAAAGGAGGAATTAGAGTAAGCGGGAGTACGATGCAGGTGTTTCTTTAGTGGTGGTTGCAGGCGGTTCTCGCAACAAAATACCCAACGTACCAAAACTAACGAGCAAGCAAGAAAGCGTCGACAAGGGCATATAAAGAAAAAAGACTCTGTCTCGTCTTAGTAAAAAATTAAATTATGGGGCTTTACGTGCCAAAACCACTTTCTGATTATGAGGCATGCCGTAGTGGGGGACTCCGGAAATTTCGACCACCTGGGGTTCTTTAACGTGCACCTAAATCTAAGTACACGGGTGTTTTCGTATTTCGCCCCCATCGAAATGCGGCCGCCGTGGCCGGGATTCGATCCCGTGACCTCGTGCTCAGCAGCCTAACACCATAGCCACTGAGCAACCACGGCGGGTTCGTCTTAGTAAATCTAAATTCGTTGTCTCTATAGTTTTACCACAAAACAGCAAGTAAGCAAAGCTCAATTTTTCTGCAACTGTTGGCTCAAGAAGCAATTACCGGCGTAGATGGCTCAGTATATCTGAGGCGCTCTGCTACTGAGCACGAAGTCGCGGGTTTCATTCGCGCTTTCGGCGGCAACATTGTGATGGAGGACGAATCCGAAAACGCTCGTGTACTCAAATTTATGCGCACGTCAAAGAACAACTGGTGGTGGAAATTAAACCGTAGTCCTCCGCTACATGTCCTCCGCTCCAGTACGGTAAACCGCATGATTAGATTTTGTGTGGAATAATACATATGACGAATAAAATTATGCAGATAAAATGCACATGTTAGACTCTGTGTAAAGCAAGTCTTTAGTGAAGCAGTCAACTAAATTCCATAAACTATATGCGATGCGTACCGTTTTGTTTATTCAGTCCCATGTAACGGGCAACCTTATGCAATATTGTCCCGTAGTAGTGACGGTGAAGAAGGCAGCAAAACTTTGATTATAGAGACTAAAGTTTGATTGGGTGAACTTGTGCCTTCAAAAGCAGGCTACACTCAAAAGAACAACGATAGCGGCGAACACACTCGGCGATCGTCGAAAATCTGATCAGCGAGTCAAGCTCGTCGGCTTTTATACATCAGTCCTCGAATGTTCCAGAGTAATCGCTGGGACCCGCGTGCCTTCCACAAAGTTCTACATTAGTCACGTCGCACACACATGCGATCAGATTACACAACGTTCGGTCACAGAGAGCGGATGGAAGCATCGATAACATTCCAGAAACTTCCGATACATGCAGGCGCGTCCTGCGCTGTGCTATAGCATTTGTTAGGCGGTGAAACGTGTCGCCCGATAAAGACAAACACGTACACGTGTCAATATTTATGTTTAGGCACCGCACAGGTCATAGCTTTCTTCTTACACGACGTTTACAATCATGCGCTACACTGTTTGCAAGCTATGGCGAAATGCTAACATCAAACCAAGCGGGTGCGCATGGTGGGACTTCAACACGGCAATCTCACGACGACGAAACCGATGTCTGATGGTTTCCAAAAAAAAAGAAAGAATGGTCATCAGAGGTGTAGGCACAAGGTATGACACATATGTACATATATTTAAGGACCTCACAGCTCTTGTGTCAAAGTGACACATGCCTATTACTGAGGATTCGATGTACAGCTGCCCTGTGGTGCACACCGAATGGTACAACAAAGTGGTAGCCTAAATATAAGAAATTCAGGATACCAAAGGAAAGCTATTGTAGACCCCAAGGAAATCTAACGAATATCAGGTGGTAATCTGTTAAAGGTTTTATAGATACTTACAGTACAGATACTTATAGATTTGTGCAGGTTTTGTGTCGTGGCTTATTTTCGTATTATGCAGAAAGAAAATGCGGTCACTGAAACTTATTGATCGGTCGAAACTTCTTGCTATATAGCCAGAGAATTCGGTAGCAGATACCCAGATGCTAGAGCATCTTTTAGGCTAAATATGGGAAAGTTAACAAAATCAATGGAACCATTGATTATGATGCACGCTTCTATCATAAAATCTGCGTGCTTTAATGATTACTACTAGTGGACATAATATGTGACGGTTTTATGGCGTGGGTCTTTCTTTCTTTCTTTTTAACGCAGGACACACATGGTAACACTAACACTGTTTTGTTCGTCAATTCTGTGCTATGTAAGCCGGTTTGTGCCGTGATGCGCGATACTGACCGACCGAAGAATGCAAAATCAAAGTGGGGTATAGATGGGGTATAAGTGGGGTCGCTTTCAAACCCTTCACTGCTATTGCTTGGCGGTTGTGAAGACCTAACAGTAAGGGAACATTGCCTACAATATTTAAACACGTTCCTCATGGTGTAGTTTTACACATGTATAAGTTGTCTATACTTAACCATTCATGAAAACAAGAGATACAGCAATCTGAACTAAATGACAAAACTACAAAAGGAGCCAAAAGAAAACTGTCGTGGAACCAATGGTATAGCGGGGAGAAAAGTTATCCAGCCACCATGTATAGGGAAATAAAAGAAAAAGAATGGCTGCGCCATTCGGTTTACCACTCTATCTAACATTGTTTGTGCCATGGGGTGCGATTAGTAAGTCAAATGTAGATGATAATCAATGTGCCATAATGGATGGATGGATGGATACAAATTTCTTGTACGTCCGACAAAGTTTAACGCGACCCGGGCTCAGGTCTCCCACGGGGGAACGTCAAGGCCCTGCCTCAACGCCTCCTCACGGGCTTGCTGGACTGCCCACGTCTGGATTCCGAGGTCTGAGCTGCGCAGAGCGGCGGGCCCACCTCGACGACAGGGTGCACCTATGTACCTATGTACCGTGCACTTATGGGTTTTCCTTGGCATTCATTCGGGACAATGAAACACCTAATAATGCGTGCTAGTTTAATTTCTCATTGCTTATAGGAGGGATGGCAATGTACCATAAGCAATGAGAAATTAAACTAGTACGCATTATTAGGTGTTTCATTGTCCCGAATGAATGCCAAGGAAAACCCATAGGTGCACGGTACACAATTCTCTTTTGCATTCCGCCTTTATGGGAATGCGGTCGCTGTGGCCGGCAGCCAAATTCGCGGCCTCACGTTAAGTACCAGAGCGCCATAGCGCACCACAGCGGGTGTGACAACGCACTTCACTATTGAATGTCAACATTTGTGAATATAGACCACCTTTTTCGATACCTCGCAATTAACCTTAAGGGTACAATAGTGATAAGAAGTGTTTATATGTGCCCAAATATTTGATTTTAATTCGATAACCATTCGGCCCCTTGTAGAGGTTAGCTGGAAGCCTATTTTCATCAGAATGTAACGGTGTTCTGTTTTGTATAACTTTCTAACACTCCTACCGTAATGTCGACCTGTTACTTTGCTTAATCAAGAATGGGGCTGATAGATGGAGTAGCACACTGTGGTATAAATGTTATAGACAGGGATAAGGTGCCTCAGAAAGGCTGGCCAATGTTTTGAAAGGAGGACCTATCTTCGTCAAAGGCGCAGACAGGTTGACAAAGATAAGTCCTCCTATCGAAACGTTGGCCAACCTTTATAAGGCACCTTATCCCTGTTTATAAGCTTTACTGTATTTAAGCATTTTTCTTCACGAATTCGCTACTACAGGCGCGTAACAGCTTTCAGGTGTCGGAATAGGCGTTTACCTTCAAGTACAAAAGCAATCAGTAAGCGCAAAGCATTTGGCCTTGCCAAAGGCAACGTAGTTTATTCAGAATTAACAGGAAAGAGAAAAGAAGCGAAATAACAGTTTGAGAGAACTGAAATTTTAAGATCTTATTCAAAACATATGTGAGTAATAAAAGCAGGAGGTGAAGGTAATAGCTACGACTGCGTCAGCGCTTACTGCGAGCGTTCATTCATATATACTATACTGGCCTTAGTATACGTCCACACCGCCTGCTCGGTGTTACTTCGCCTTGAAAGGTTTTATCTAGAGAACCAAGAGCAACAAAAAAAAATATAGACATAACCAGCCGTGTTTGTGATCAAGAACGATAACGATTCCGTCCCGCAGGGTACACAGTGGTGGCCATTGCCCATAACGAAATATATAAGAAGCGAATAGATAGCTGGCCCTGGAAGCTACACTTTAGGTCGCTTTTCTATCTCGCCTATGTAGATGCCTCACGCTGATCGTGGCAGGATGCCATCTTCTGTCGAGCTACCCGCCCTGGTCGGTACCGACGGCGCGTGACCTCCGAGTACGAGGGGGCTGGTCGGCTCCATGCTGCTAAGGAGGTTTGCTGAGAAGTGCGGTTGTTTGTAACCGCGCGGAAAACGGACATAGTAAGCAGAACCAGCGAAGGAATGAACCTGCATCACAATAACTTCTCATGTTATCTCGGAACTGGGGCTATTTAGTGCTTCTTTGTGCGTATTTATATACACACAATACACACAAAGAAGGACTAACTAGCGCCAGTTCTGATAACATGAGAGGTTATTATATATATATATATATATATATATATATATATATATATATATATATATATATATGCACGCACTTGTAGGTTGAGGAAGCACGTACGAAAAAGAAACGATGCTTTTTTGCCTACATAATACATGAAACGGTAAGGCGTGCTTAAATAAGTACACGGCATAGGGGCCCCCTTTATGCGCTTATCTACTGTCAATGCACTTTGTAGCCGTAAGGACCCTGCACACGTGACGAATCAATAGTACATGTCAAACGTGAAAAAAAAAAAATGTACGACGAAATAGCTGTACAGGCTCGTAGAGCAACACTACATACAAAAAGAAACAGGGTTTACACAAAAGATGACATCAGACATCAGAACCAGTTTTATTTTTCGTCAAGGAAAGGAAAAATGGACCCCAGACAAAAAGCTACTCATTGAACAGCTTGACGAGGCCTGAGGCCCTACAGGCAGTGGCAACAGCGGCAAAACAGCAGTGTATGTTGTACACCCATACTAGAAGAAAAAAATAAAGCAACTCGAGAAACAAAAAAACGAAAAAAAAGGAAGAAAGAAACTGTTCGCACCAAGCTGTGACAAACGAGAAAAAAAATATTTGCATATACATACACCAATAACAAACCAATATTGTACACTGACATGTTATATTCACACGTACACACGCAAACACCCGTAGAAGTGGCGCGCATACGCCCCTATATATACATATATGTACATCTACATATACATTTGCATATATACACGTACATGGCATATATACACACACTAGGTTGACACTAGGTTGCTTTCAAAGCGAAGCTTTCTTTGCCTCTTCCTTCGACTTTCCCACTGCTGCTGCTGCTGTGGGCTGCTGTGGCTGCTGCTGTCGGGCAGCAGGGGTGGTTCAGAGCGTGCATGTAGACGACAAGCGCGAGTAAGAGAGAAAAGGCGACGGGAGAAGCTCGTTTTCACCCCACCACGTCGAATGTGCACAATGCCCTCTAGAGCTCCCTGGCCGTCGCCACCTTAGCCGCTTGACAGCTGTAATTATCCATGACTCCTCTCAGAAGTATTGCAGAAACTGCAGCGTTTCCCTTTATACTAACGTGCGAGACCAGAGTGGACGCAGATAGAACTGTAGAGAGGAGAAGAGGAGGAGAAGAGGCAGTTCCTATATAAGAGAGGGGGGATGGTGACGTGAGAAGAAGTAGTTTAAAGAAAAAAACCAGTCAAAAATCACAAAGGACAAGATGAGAGGTTCACACCACAACGACTGGACTATCAACTGAGCTCTATTAGAAACGGCGTAGTCCCAGCAAGACCAGCAGAGCATGCGCGACCATATCATCGCTAATCACAGAGCATAAAAAGATAAGATATCGCATCTATCGTGACCGACCTAGAAATGCAAATTCTTTTTCAAGTAAGCGCACCGAGGTTGTACTAATGCAGTCGTCACCTAATAAATTGATGTAGTACGCTTCCAGGATTTCTCGCTCTTCTTTGCCCTTGCCCCTACCAAGAATCGTTACATTGGTGAACAAAGGGTAACAGCCACATTCATTGCAATGGCGAGGCAAGTTTGCTCCGTTATCTGACCCCAGGGAGGAGTGGTGCTCATGCAGGCGGTCATTAATACATCGACCGGTTTGGCCTATGTAAAATATTTCGCATGTGAGAGGGAACTTATACACAACCACTGTGACACATGCCGTAAAACGGTTTTCATGCTGCGTTGTGCAAACGTGGTCCCTTGCCCTGCCTCGAGAAATGCGCGAGCACAGACCCGAAAGCTTACAAGGGGCAGAAAACACAACACTTACTCCCTGCTTGGCGGCCACCTTTTTGATGTTGTGGTTCACTTTATGCACATACTGCATGACTTCAAGTTTCCTACGTTCAGTTGCCCCAACATCTGCCAGCTTCGTATGTTCCTTCTTTAGCCTCTGAAGCAGTGATTCAGCCACCGCTTTCAGAAGGGGCTGAGGGAACCCTGTGGATTCTAAACGTTGGAATTGCGCGTCAAAGCTACTTTTAATAGCGTGGTAACAGCTTCTTTCGAGTGCTTTGCGGAAACAATTCACTGCAATCCCTCTTTTTACACTCTTTGAATGTGCAGACCCAAATGGTAAAAGAGCTTTCTTGCCCCTAGGTGAAAACATCCAGCATAAATGCCCGTCATCAAAGAATGTTAGTTACAGTTCTAGGAGCCTGATAGAATGATTGCTAGGAAGTTCATGAGTGAAATTAAGAGTGCGTGACGAAGCTTTAAAAGCAGTCAATACATCGTCTACTGCTGCGGGCAGAGTGTCATTAGGTAAAAGCTCTACAAGTACCAAAATGGTCCACATACCTAAAAACGTTGCACACACGCTTGTTTTGAAGAAAGCCTTGAAGTTTCCTGTCAATTTTTGCTAAAGGAATCTGGGAAAGCACTGGAGCAACACTAAAGCCAATACATATTCCTTTTTTCTGAAAGAACAAGGAGCCTTTGAATTCAACGACAGTGGATGACAGATGAAAGGATAAGAGCTCTAGAAAGGCACCCCCCCGATGCGTTCTGGAAGTTTACCACATGCGTTCTGGAAGTTTACAGGACTGCAGTGATCAATAAGTTCACGTACAGCTTCAAGGAGTTCATCAAAGAGTTCATGTACCAGCTGGTCCGGACTTCAACCCTCCTTCGAAGGAGAAGTTTATTTTACCACATAAGTACACTTAGTATACAAATCGGTGGGCAGCTTGACTAGTCCCACCTCCCCGTGAACACACACACACACACACACACACACACACACACACACACACACACACACACACACACACACACACACACACACGCACACGCACACGCACACGCACACGCACACGCACACGCACACGCACACGCACACGCACACGCACACGCACACGCACACACACACACACACGCACACGCACACACGCACACACACACACACACACACACACACACACACACACACACACACACACACACACACACACACACACACACACAAAGACAACTTTGAAATGGCAAAGACATATTTTTAAAGTGACAAAACAAAAAGTTAACATTCACAGAAATTTTTGCAGTAATGTGCTCTTGGATATATGACGTATGTTTACATCACTTAGATTGTATTTGTTAAGTGTTGAGGGAAGACAGTAGGAGAGTGCTTGAAGGTCATAGTTAGTCCGAGGGCGCGGGACTTCCCAGTGTTCAGTGTATCGATTTATGCGAAAAGGATTCCGCTGCAAGTTCGCGATGTTTATGATATGATTAGTACCCTTAACCATGTCACGTTTAAAAGAACACATAAGTTTATACTCGTAAAGGTGGTCCACTCGTAAAATTTTAAACTTGCGGAATATATCACGCGTATGTGCATTGTAAAGCAAATCTGAAATAGCACGTAAGGCGTTCTTTTGATGTGAAACTAAATTACCTAATGATTTCTTAGTACTATTTGACCAGACGAGGTTACAATAGCGCAGGTGAGAAGTAAATAGTGCGTTATAAACCACAAGTTTCTGTGGTATTGGTGGTAGCCTCTGGCATCTGCGCAACATACCTAACGCTTTACTAAGTTTATTTCGTAAGTAATCGGTGTGGTGGTCCCATAGCATCAATTCATGAAAGATAACACCCAATGTTTTTGCTGTAGCGGAAAGTTCTATTTTTGTGTCATTGAGTATGAGGCACTGGGTGAGATCACAAGGCGTGGACTTCGCTCTGAAGAGGACCACTTTTGTCTTGGAGCAGTTTAACTGGAGAGAATTTTTTACAGACCAGTTATATATTTTGTCAAGTATTTCATTTGCAAAATTCATGAGTTCATCCTCCTTAGTTCCTGAGAAGAATAAACTAGTATCACCCGCGTAAATAATATAGTTAATCAAATCATCAATATTCATAATGTCATTTATATAAATGATAACTAGAAGTGGTCCCAATATGCTACCTTGAGGCATACCTTGCTTAATAAGTTTAATTGAAGATAATTTTCTATTTATTCATGCGCATTACTTTCTGTTAGTTATGTAACTTCTAATTAAATCTAAAACTATTCCGCGTGTACCATAACAGTTGATTTTTTCTAATAGTGTTCCATGGTTAATTCTGTCAAAAGCTTTTGAGGAATCAAGGAATACTCGCAGCGTTAGTTTCCTTGTCTCTATATTTTTCAAATTTAGTTCTTTTTGTTTAATAATAGCAGTTTCAGTCGAGCAGCCCGACCTGAAGCCATATTGATATGGTGTTAAAACAGAATACTTGGTAAAAAAAGTAGTCATCCTAAGGAGAATAATTTTTTTCTAAACTTTTTGAATACAGTGGAAGAGAGAGAGAGAGAGAGCAAATGATAAAGGAAAGGTAGGGAGGTTAACCAGGACTGAGCCCGGTTGGCTACCCTACACTAGGGAAAGGGAAAAAGGGACGGAAAGATTAAAAGAAGAAGAGAAAGTCTACTGGGTATATCGTTCGGTCACTCAGTTCGGATCACAGACGCTGACTCAATCCAGTTGCCTTCAAATATCGCAGCAGAGCTTTTGTGGCCTTTTGTAGCTGCGATATGCGAGGCCATGGTCCCAAGATCTTCTTCAAGGTTAACGGTGTGCTATCTAGCTGATTGAGAGCTGTGCAGAGGTCATGTCTTTCGTTTTGAAAAGATGGGCAGTAGCACAGTAGATGTTCTATAGTTTCCTCGGCACCGCAGGCATTACAGTCGGCGCTATCAGTCATTCCAATCAAAAACGTTTATGCATTGGTGAATGCGACGCCCAAGCGTAAGCGGCACAGCATTGTTTCTTCATTTCGCAGAAGCCCTGGTAACAGCCGCAGTTGCATAGAGGGGTCGAGGGAATGCAATCGTTCTTGGGTGAATTCAGGTGTGTGCCACTTCTCTAATGTCATACGGTGTGCTACCTTGCTTAGGTGTTGGGCTGCGTCGGTCCGCGATAAAGGTACAGAAACAAGGGTTGCTCCTTCGTGTGCTTTCCTAGCAGCTTCGTCAGCGAGGTCGTTGCCGGAGATACCGCAATGGCCAGGCAGCCACTGAAACACGACATCGTGTCCTTTCGCTATCATACGATGGTGCATTTCTCGTATCTCCGACACTAGTTGTTCACAAGACCCGCGACGAAGAGATGACAGAAGACATTGTAAGGCCGCCTTCGAATCGCAGAATACTGCCCACCGATTAGCGGGTTGGTTGTTAATGTAATCAACGGCACCTCGGAGGGCAACAAGCTCCGATCCGGGCGATGTTGTCATATGAGAAATCTTGTATCGGACGCTAATTGATCGTGATGGTATAACCACTGCGCCGGTGGAGCTGGTCTGAGTGGAAGAGCCATCCGTATATATGTGGACTCGGTCAAAGTAGAAAGTGTTCAAACAATCCAGAGCTGCTTGCTTCAGGGCCAAGGTAGGCAGGTCGGTCTTCTTCCTTATCCCTGGAACCGTGAGACGTACTTGAGGTTGTTCTAAACACCACAAAGCTGAGGTTGAACGTGCTGAGGGTGTGAAGCCCGATGGTAGACAGGCACGATGGATGCTGACCTCGTTGGAGAAGGACGCCTGTGGTCGTCGTTCTGGCAGGCAGGCAAGAGAGCTTGATTGCATGCGTGAAACATGACGAACATGGGCCCTAAGCGTGTCGATGCTGATGTAAGTCGCGATCGGATGGTCTCGAGCCATTATGATGGTTCCTGCTGTTGAGGCGCTCCGCGGAAGTCCTAGGCAAACACGTAGTGCCTGTGCTTGCACGCTCTGTAGTTCTCGAAGATTTGACTTGCATGTTTTAGCAAGCACGGGAGAACTGTAACGTAGCAATCCGATGAAAAGTGCTCGATATAACTGTAGCATGGAGCCCACTGAGACTCCCCATGTTTTCCCGGCGATAAACTTGAAGACATTAACAATAGATGTGAGCTTCTTCTTCAAGCGGGCAACATGAGGGCTCCAAGAGAGGTCCCGGTCCACAATGACACCCAAAAACCGATGATTTCTCTTGTAGAAATCTCTTATAGAAGTACAGTGGAAGAATTGAGATTGGTCTATAGCTACTTAAATTTTCCCTTTTTCCGCCTTTGTACACCACAGCTACACCTGCAATTTTCATCTGTTGAGGAAAGGCACGGAAAACCCACCACTATACGAAAGCGGTTACGGGGAAACAGGATAAGCTTAAGTTCAAGGTACGGTACGGTACGTTGCGGCTATTTCTCAAAAATAAACGCCACGCAAATCTGTCATGCGGGCAACTTACGCAGGGCGTGCAGAAGCAGAGCCGCATTAATTAAAGCACACCGCAGGGTCCAGGAGACACTATGGAAGTGGTCGGCCGTCAAATCCGCACTTCTGTGCCCGCCGCGTTAGCTTTGCGGCTATGGTATTGCTAGAGGTCGTGGATTTGATCCCAATCGCGGCAGCCGCATTCCGACGGGGGCGAAATAGAAAACGCGCGTGCACTGAGATTTTGGGACGCGTTAAAGAACATCACGGTGTCAAAATTAATCCGGAGTCCGCCACTACGGTGGCGTGTCTCATAATCTGCGTGCGGTTTGGCACGTACAGTTCCATTATCTAATTTCAGTTTAACACTTCTGCCACAATGCGATGTGCCATGTGAGGAAATGACAACGCTCAACCCTCTCAGAGGTTATAAAATATGGCGCACAACAACGCCTCAAGCAAACACCTCTCCCTGTGTGTTATGTGTAATACGCAGACAAACAGCAGTGGTGCACGCAAGGTAATGTTTACCATCAACTCACCACTCCCGTGTTATCCTAAACGTCGAAGAAATTAAGGTTTAGCAATAACATCACCGCTAACTTTCGTCAATCAAAGCATCCAGCACGGAAAGCTTCGCTTACATCGATTCCAACAGTGCGCGAGATTTGCATACTTTTTCTTTCTCTTTTCTTTTTTCCTTCTTTCATTTTTAAATATTTAACCACGTCTCATTTTGTTCTGTAAACTCTGTTCTTGCTGTATGTAGTGTTGCTCTATATGAGAACCTGTTACAACCATGCCGAAGCGCGTTTTTTGTTGTTGTTACGTTTGACATGTACTATTGATTCGTCACGAGCGCTAACTCCTTACAGCAACAATGTGTATTGACACAGAATAAGCGCACAGGGGGGCCTCCTATACATGTACGTATTTAAGCGCAACGCCTTATTGTTTCATGTATTCCCTGACTAAGGCCGCATTATTCTTTTGCCTACGTGCGCCCTCAACGTACAAGCGCATATATATATATATATATATATATATATATATATATATATATATATAATTCATTTAGTGAGCACAAATAATTTCCCCTATGTTGTCGTTGTTGTCTGTGTCAATCTTTGTTGGTACTTATGATACGGTAAAAGAAGCCGGGCCCCTCAGTTAAACCTCTTTTTTTCTCGTTTATTACATAACCAAGATCTCGAATCCGGCTACATCGATGCCTTCAGGTCGCATGCGTGGGTTCATTGACCTTTTGCCTCCACCCGAGAAGATCACGTGCTCGTGACGCCTGCGGCAGAAAGGATATTCCGCATTAGCCGCCTAGGTTAGTGAGTGATGGCACTGGCAAACACTCTCAGTGTTCTAGTAGGAAATATAAATACCCAAGAAAGTGGATGGGAAAATGGCGCCGCGGTAGCTGAATTGGTAGAGCACTGCACGCATAATGTGAAGACGTGGGATCGTTCCCCACCTTGCGGCAAGTTTTTTCATCCACTTTCATTTCCATTAAGTTTAGTTCGCAGCACACCACAATGGTTCGCACTGTTCACAGTCTTGGGGTGAAATGAACGGCTACCACAGCTTCCATCTCCCAGAATAGTGTTAGCATAATCTTACCAGCAGATGGTTGAAGTTCAAATTTCTTAACTTCTTGTGATTATGAGTGTTTCCAAACCATGCTCGCAGCCTTACTTTCCGGTTGGTGATGTACCCAAGTTTCATCTACAGTAACAATTTGTTGTAAAAATCCATCTCCCTCGCCAAGATAACGGGCCAAATGCTTACGAGAGATGTCCAACCTTTGTGCCTTATGCTGCGCTGACAATTTTTTCGGGGCCCACCTTGGACACACTTTCCGAAAATTTAGCCTGTCATGTAAGATGGATTACGCTGAACCATGACTGATATGTCAAGTATTGGCGATTTAGTCCACTGTGATTCGTCTGTTTTCCCTCACCATACCCTCAAAGACTTCCAAATTGTCCTCAGTCGTTGACGTCGATGGCCTGCCCGATCTGTCCTCCCATAAAGAATTCTTTCCTGTTTGAAATGCTCTATCCATTCGTAGATCTTGCTTCGCGATAAACAACTGTCACCATACTGCGCTTGCACTCGACGAATAATTTCCCCAGGTTTAACACATTCCGCAAACAAAAAGCGAATCACTGCCCTCTTTTCCTGCTTGGTGCAGATCGACAATGGAGCTGCCATGTTTAACGGTCTTCTACAATCTAATGGCTAACGTGGGAATTAGAGTGACACGTTCCATAGAAGTGTTGCAGACGACACTAATTCAGCGCTGGATACTAACAGTGTTACCAGACCCTAGTGCGAGAAATTGGAAAAGTCTATTTTTTATTTCCCTCATTCCAAAATGTGACCCTCGGTACCAGAAATAGGTGGTACGACTAAGTACTCAGTTGGGGGGGGGGGGGTTATTACATAACCATGTGTTGGGCTCACTTATATCGCTCCGCCATCTACCGTTACAGCTGTAACGACCTTCGCAATTGTCCAGGAACCTGGACAATGGGCACATTGGCAGAGTTTGCCAGCTACACCAGCAAGTCGTCAAGCGAACTAAATTGGCCTAATTTCACCAAAAAACAACTATTTGTGTGCGTCTACGGGAAATCACTGTATTTGCATTTATATTCACTCTGCTACCCAATTTCAGGTACGTGTTCGTCAGCAATATACCGTACAGCCACGTTTATTGTAAACGCGATGGGCGCTACATGCTTAGTCACCGTAAGTATTGAA
This sequence comes from Dermacentor andersoni, assembly GCF_023375885.2. NCBI lineage: Eukaryota > Metazoa > Arthropoda > Arachnida > Ixodida > Ixodidae > Dermacentor > Dermacentor andersoni. The sequence continues at coordinate 189,208,710 of NC_092818.1, read as the reverse complement.
TAGGTTGTAAAACGGTGAATTCTGCCCAGCTGATGAAGTGCCCCACGTTCAGCCAACGTAATTGACGACACAGCGCCAAAACAGATGACGACGAAGAAAGGTTGGGATATGCACGCGAGCGCTGGCTCTCAAATGCATCTCTATTTGTGAAAAACTAGTATATATGCACTGAGCAACTTGACAAAAGAAATTTGGTCAACATAAGAGCTTTTAGAGGGAGCACACATTTTGTTTAGCTTGTATCGCTCCTGCATAGATCTTTCGATGTTCTTATGTTTCCTTGTCTTCGTTTTCGCACATGTTTCTTCTTTTTTTTTTTTTTTACCAGAACGAAGTCTAGATTCCGATTTCCCGCGTTGGTGTATAAGGTAGGCCCTACCGCGCATGCATAGCCTCTTATATTTATCGGATTTCTTTTTGTGAAATTGTTCAGTGTATATCATACATTTGTTTTTCACGAATAAACATGCAGTTGACAGTCAGCGATCTTGTGTGCACCCACCTTCCTTCGTACTCGTCTGTTTTAGCACTGTTTAGTGAAGTATAATATTTCGACCGACAATTACGACGGCAAATAGTCCGAGTCTCGCTATATATAACAGTAGGCTTCGAAAAAGTTAACTTGTGGGCTTTTTTGTGCCCTAACTACGATCTGATTATGAGGCTGGACGCATTTCAGTGCTATGGATTAATTTTCCCCACATTTAAAGTACACCAGTGCGCGGTACACGAGCAATTTATGCATTGCTCCCATTTCGGAATGCGGCCGCCGCAGCCGCGATCACTGCCGTGAAGTCGAGCTCAGAAGAGAGAGAGAGAGAGCAAATGATAAAGGAAAGGTAGGGAGGTTAACCAGGACTGAGCCCGGTTGGCTACCTTACACTGGGGAAAGGGAAAAGGGGACGGAAAGATTAAAAGAAGAAGAAGAAGAAGAGCCACATCATCGCCATTGGGCTATCGCAGCGGATGCGCATAAAAAACGACGGCACGCTAATATATATAGCCATACAACATTCGTCTGAAATGCTTTAATACGGTTACGTTGCCATACTTTGAATGGTATTATGCAAATCAGTGCATGAGTGGACGCACAATCGAAGTGCTGAAAAGACGCGGATTGAACGTTGTGAGCAGAGGCATGAAACAGCACAATAAAGGGAAAACAGAAAGAGGAGACCGTGTTTCCAGTGATACATCAAGGTAGACGTGCGTCGGAACAAATATACAAGGTATCAGCTGCTCGGGGAACGTAGGGTGCAAATGCCTGTAAAAAATTGAAACGAGGATAACTGCATCTTCGTATGGTCATCACGAGAAAGCAATTTGCTGGGTGTTTAATGTAATCATTCTTTGAAGCATGGCACGCTACCAAGGGCAGCTCAAATTTTCTCCTGCGCAGCCTACGTAGAGTGGGACGGTCGGATTTAGAGGATTTGGCAATGAGCAATGGCCTCGATGGGCTAGATCAAGCGCACGAATTCTCCGTTTTCATTCCTTCAAGATGCAGGTCGCCTAAATATTTAAAATGCGTACTGTCCTTGCTTCTGGATTCGCTAATATCAAAAAAGAAATGATTCCCCATCTGAATCTATTGCGTTTCACCAGAGCATTCGTGCACATGGACGTCTTTCTACATTCAACGCCATGCTCTATAGATGGGGCCGGTGCCACAAACCATGGAGCACTAAGATAACTATCTCGCTTGCGAGTACTTTATCGTCTGGAGATCGGCATAGGTTGGGGCACGCGCTCGCACCGACAGGCAAATTCGCGTTCTTCAATTGCCTCTACCAAAAACTGCGACTCACAGAAGGGACCTTGCACCCGCTTCGAGCAGTGTGGCTACGATAATCTGCGACTATATCGCTGCCAGAGACTACCCTCAGAGCCGACGCAGGTTGTGTGTTTGCCAAGTGACCCCCCATCACCACTGCAGCGAGGGCCCGTATTTTATGCCGCACTGAGGCTGAATATACATTACACAGCCTTACACTCATCCCCCCAAAATAAAACCACAGCCACAGAAGGCTGACATCGGGTGTTTTAAACACAGAGATGTTACAGGTAAGCTATCCCCCATTTGCATGTATCATTGAAGTCACATTCATGCAGCAATGCTTGATGAACCGGATTACAGTAATCTTCCTCCATGTAATACAAGTGCCAAATGTTCAAATACTGTTGCTTGAAACGTGGGCCTTTATAGCTGGATCCTAAAAAATGTTTGACAATATTGTACGAACCTTGACATCAATTAATTACGACGCGCTGGATACGTAAACTTCTGCAGTGGACATTTTACCACCGAAAAAGAAAGCTTAGCAGCTGCTTTGACATCAAAGCGCCGGTGTTCAGACCAGCTCGTACTGCCTGTGCTGCCATACCTGTACTGCTATACGTGTACTGCCATGTCACCTGTCAACGCGCCCAATTTTCACTATTATAAGGATTTTGTTGTGTTTTATAGGTACGAACACATGGGAAGAGGTCCTTAGAAACGCTTTGGGATCGTTCTTCCGGTGTCAATTATGCGATTTCGCATTCGCTTGTTGTAGAAAAGATATAAATTAGTTTGCTCCTTTTGTCCCTTAACATGACAATTACTTATTTGTTTTTGTTTGATGAAATTTCTTTGCTAGTTTGACCTTTCAGGTGGCCGAACTGGCGTGCACCTTTCAGCACACAACGCTTACAGGTGAAGCAAAGAGCGGCCTAAAACATGTCATGTTCATTCTTCTCTCGAGATGGAGTGCTAATCACTGAATGCGACAAAGCCTTGGAGAGTTGTGGCTAACGCTTTCAAAATAGTATGCAAGTATACAACACATAATCTGAATCATTTAAGAACACAGCCTATGTTTGTCGGATGGAATCGTTTTGGAGAGAAAAAAATGTCCAAATAATGCTACCCACTTGATTCGGGTTCCCATCGTAGACGGTATTTTCAAGTGAGAAAATCAAGACAATTATTGCTTCCTCGCTTCATGAGCAGCTGCTTTCATCCATGTTAGGATTATATACGGCAGGTAGTCTTTAATGTTATCACACCAACTTCCCTGTTGCTATTTCACTTGAATGTTGCCAACTGGTGCACAGCCTTTGCGCATTACTTAAAATAAACGTTAGGAAAAAATACAATGTGATAATGCAGCATCTACTTAATGACACATACGGCGTGATCACCTTTGTGTTTTCCGGAATTTTTAAAGAAATCACACGTTCCAGACAACATAGTTTTAGCCCTTCAGCTGGATTAGTAACAGGGGCGGACATTACTTGCTTGAGAAATCGAAACACATATCCAACTAATCTTAAAAATGCACTAAATAACTTCTCGATTACTTTACGGTTCCTATTACAACTTAAGAATTGCAGCCGGTGTGTTTGAAAGGCGCGTTCACTTGGAAAGAATTTCTAGATTGACACCAGTTTGCATATATTCAATGCAATTCAATTCAGTCTATTTTTCTCTTAGGCAGAGAAGGAGACAGCACTAAAAGCTCGTAAGCTTGCCAGAGGTCCTGCCCCCTTTATCAACTTGGCAGTACAGCACACAGGCAGAGACAGACAGACAGACAATGAACACAGGCAGAGATTTTCAATTTTTGAATGCGCCATGAAACTCGCCGTAAAATACACTAGTGTAGTTACCTTCTTTAACAAAACATTCTTTTATGCACTTAAGCACAAAAGTGACTGGAACGCCCATGTATTCCGTCCCGAACTTGGGGAAATAACATCTCGAAACTGGTGTAATCCTGACTTGGAAAGCATATTTAACGCCAGCGAACAAGGACAAAAGGGAGATGACACCACAATGCGCTAGCGCATTGTGGTGTCTTTTTTCTTTGGTCTTTGTTCGCTGGCGTTAAATATATTTTCCAAGTCAGTTTATCAACACGCCCAACAAATGGCAATGGTGTAATCCTGGATATTTATTTCAAGTGAATGCATCTTGCCAGCTCACCGGCTACAGTTAGTAAATTGCAATTTGTGCAGTAAAATAATTAAGAAGTTAATTAGTGTTGTTTTGTTAGTTGAATATGCGTCTCGATTTCTCGTGCTATTAGTGTCTCCCTTTTCGAATAATCCAGCTCAAGACAAGAATTGTGTTAACGGCCACAGGCGATTTTTAAAAATTTCGGTAAACTTGGAAATGATTACCGCGTAGAGAGGGTATACAGCAAGTAAAGTGTTATGCAACTATTTAGTTACCTACAGAATGTTTGTTAGTTCATTTATTTTACACACAAGGAAAGACACGTCTTTTTCATCGCGTTTTTCTTGCCATAAAATAATTGTCCGCGTACCGGGTCCCGTTCGCAAAATAATCTTATTCGAATCATATCATGTCCTCTGCAGAGTGGGCGTCCAATGAAACTAAGCGCATGTGTTACGATGTCGAGCTCTACATTTTAACTGCGACTACAACATTACACGCAAACCATCTGCAGCTAGGAGGGTAACTGTAAATTCACTAAGACTTAATTGGGAGCCACACGGAATTCATATCAACGCAACACTCCTCATTTATGCCTAACGTTGCCCTGTCTCGTATAATGAGACTGATGATGTAGGAGCACCTTTCGTCACCGTACAATCTTGCTCGGTTATCTTATCCCTGTCCTTAGCAATTATGTTCCTTAGCGTGAATATATACAAAGGCCCGAGAAGGCCCTCTTATGTCTTTATGCTACTTCATGCCACAGTGCTACGAATGCACTGAAACAAATGCTCATGTTGTAGCTAAAGAAATGCATATTGCAGGTATTGAAATCATTCAAAATATTCATTTTAAAAGGCGGGCAACAAGAAAATAATATAATGAAGGCCTGCTTTAACAATAAGAATACAAGTAACTGCACTGCCTCAACTGAGTTCCCAATTGATTAAATGAAACAAGTCTTCTCTGCGAGCGCCATCCGTAGCATGACTCCACTCATTTTAGTGGCAAAGTGTCCTGATGCCTGATGTCGCTGATGTCTGCTTCCTTATATCGGTAGCACCAATATAGCTTGTACGGCAGGTCCACGTTATTTCTACATACCACAAGAACGTCTATATGGAAAAATGACATAGTACTCGCCCTTGCACATGGTTGTGTCGGAGCAGTTTCCTTCAAACAGTCGAAACAGTTCGCCTTATTATACTAGTGGCTCAAGAAAGTTAGAAACACTAGCTTCGCAGAAAAGCGCAGGGATACTGAGAACATCCGAATTCGCCTCGGTTCTTACGGAGGCGCACGCGTCTAATGGTTTAAGGCTAAGTAGAAGCGCGAATAACTGCAGACAAAAGAAAGCTATGGACGAGAACGAACGCGCTCGCAGCGCATTCCAGTCCACGAAAATTAAGTCAGATGCACTATTTCTTCAGCAGGTGCAGATACACCACTTCGCAGAGCACAAAGAAACGCGCAACGAAACCTCCCTGCGATATTGTGTCCCCGCAGCTGTGCATGCTTGAAGTTTGTTTATGGAAATTTCTACAGGTTAATCTGCCTTTCATTCTGCTGAGCTCTCTCAGTCCTTATCTTTAGTGCAGGAAAAAGTACGTTTTCATTCTGTTATTGAGTTTGAGCAAATGTCAACGGGGTTTGTGCTATGATGGAAAACCGTCATAAAGGGCCGGTAGTTGAGAATCGGCGAACCATGGTCTTGCGGCTGCGGCGAAGCACCGACGACCGCCGAAACTCATGTGTGACGTTCCTCTCTCCTGCTTTGAACGTGTCACTGACGCCCAACTTCAATGTAGGCTTATGAAAGTTGCAGCATATTATTGGCTGTACACGAAAATGGGTAAATATTTCGTTTAATCTGTTGGCTTCTTGTACAATGTTAGTCGACCCTTGTCGAAATTAATTTTTCCTGGCCGCGTCGATGCTTCCATTAGCGTACACCTTTGAATGCTAGTCACAACTACATTACTTATAAATAGTTTCGCATTCCTCTTTATTACCACGTTCACAGCGATGTACTAGTTCCGAATTCTCACCTTCACTTCAAGCAATTCAGAATTCTCATCTTTTCGAGAAATTTTGGCTCCCTGGAGATATAGAGAGGCGAGAGAGAGAGAAGAAAGGTAGGAAAGGAGAGTAACTGTAGAACAGAAGCCTGCTACCTTGTACTCAGACAGGGTGCAGGAGGGTGTAGAAAGAAAAGTGACACCGAGAAAGAGATAGACACGGAGTATAAGCGCACAGACGCACGATCAAGCCGGTCCAATAATCACACACAACACGTAATCTCTAGCACAAAGAACACTAATTAAACCTAAATCCGTTTGTTTAGGTTTGCTGACTTTAAGTATTCCATCTGTGCCTCCATCACCTTCTTGAAATGTAGCTTCTAATAGGCACTTATAGCAGCGTCATCCTGCACAGGTAGCATCGTTACGGCGTATGGTGAAGGCATCATAAAGCTAACTTTGCGTCTGTTACTTCTGACCAAAGCGTGTGCAGTAGTTAAGCTTTGATGCTTACGTTCACAATGTAAGAGTTGTCCTCTAAAATCGATCCCGTGCCCGCTATGCACCTACGAGGCATTCGGCGCATTGCGCTCTGTATACGTTGCCCAGCTTCGCAAGGCCGATGATGTAAGATAGCACCGGCGTCTTTTCTCGGCCTCTAGATCACTAACTTTGGGACACTTGCCATCGCGCTTCCCCATCACGCCATTGCGGAAGGACACAGCGGTCCACTGAACCAGTTTAAGAACATTGCATCGGTTGGATGAGATATAGGGCAATTACGGCTTCACCTTCTCCTCCCGTCTCGGGTGCACTCACCGGAGCTAAGCACGACAGTTTCATGCTGTGCAGCGAGAGCCTAGTGTGTGCCGCGGCATGTGGGGCATGCGACTGCACTAGTCAAAGCTCGTGTTAAGTGCAGCTTCCATATAATACAAGCAGTGTGTATGTCGGTCCTCTCACGCTTGGTGCGCGCTGCTTACTTGCGTTCGGTAGGGTGAAAGAAAGGAGCGTGTCGTTGACAATGGGACCTATCTCGAACCGAATGTTCGTGCTTTTCGTTGTGCGTATTTTTCAACTGTGCTGCGTCGATGCCCGTGAACGTCCTGTGGTCAAAACAAATTACGGAGTCGTCGAAGGCATCCAATTGAATGCGGGTAGCGAAAAAGTGGACTCTTTTCTCGGTATTCCCTACGCCACACCCCCAGTGGGTAAGCTTCGCTTCGAAAGACCGCTACCAGCCAAGCCCTGGAAAGGCAAGTACAACGCAAGCAGCAAACCTGCACCATGCATGCAGAGCGACTTTCCAATCTACCAGGACATTGTGCTCGACTACACGCATTCCAGCGAGGACTGTCTGTACTACAACGTTTGGCGACCGACGCGTAGCTGCCCCAACGACACAGAGACGTGCGACGCCAAGCTTCCCGTCATGGTGTTCATACACGGCGGCGGGTTCCAGTTCGGGGACTCGTCGTTGTTTCTTTACGATCTCAGCAACTTGGCTGTGAGCTCCAACATCATAACAGTGAGTTTTAACTACAGACTCAATTTCTTCGGCTTCCTAACAACGGAGACGGCCGACCTGCCTGGAAACATGGGCATGTGGGATCAAGTGCTCTTTCTCAAATGGGTCAACGAGAACATCGCTTACTTCGGTGGCGACCCTAGTGAGGTCACGGTGGCGGGTCACAGTGCAGGGGGCGTCTCCGCCGGACTACTGGCTGCGTCGCCTTCGACCAAAGGGCTCATCAAGCGAATCATTATGCAGAGTGGAACTCCTCTTACACTTCTTGCTGGATCAACTTACTATAGTCCTGATAAGTTCTATGACGTATCACGTACTCTCGGCTGTCATAACGGCGAGGCGAAGAAGAAGGACCTGGACCTTCCTAAGACGATAAAGTGTCTGAAGAAGCTGAATGCCCGCAAAATAATCAGGGCGCTGCTCCGTTTGACTTTAGGAGAGCGCATCTTCTCGCCGCAGGAAGGTGATGAATTCTTCCCGTACGACCCTCTAGCGATCGACACGTGGAAAAATATCCACGTCAAGGAAGTGTTCACCGGCAGCAACCTGAACGAAGGCACGGGTTTCCTGCACTACGTTCTCAAGTACCACCATGACCTCCGGGACAACCTTAAGGTGGATTATCGGGCGACCATTACGGCTATGTTGTCGCTTTTTGCCGACGTGCCACTGGTAACTGGGAGAAAAATGACAAAGGCCTACTTCGGTGGTTACGAGGTAAAGCACAATGACCAAGAAGTCATACAGCTCCTTTCCGAAATGATGGGCGACATCGTCTTCAAGTGCCCGACGCACCTTTTCGCTGAGCTCACAGCGCTTCAAGGACTACCTTCATACAGGTACTGTGCTTTTACCATGAAGTGGGCAATATATTTCTCCTAAGAGCAGTTACCGAGGCAGATATCATAAAGAAGTAGACATAAAGGAAGTTCTTCGCAAAATTATGATAGCCATGGGCTATTCGTTTATTCTTGTGGCTAAGACAAAGATGATGCAATAGCTTGTTCGATCTCTGAGAGCTGTGTTCTGCAGGAATACACAAATTAAAAGACAAAAAAAGAAACGAAATAAGAAGTAAGATTGCGTACACCGGTTTCAGTACAATTATTTAGCCACATGGAAACAAAATTAGCTGTCAGGTCTGTCTCAGATTTGGGGCGTCAAACGCACCGCTGGCACATCAAAATATGGGTTAATGATGGTGCGCAATATTTGAAAAGAGAGGAGGAAAGAAATGTGTACGATAAAAAAAATATGTGGTCACCCACAGCAGCAGGAAGCAAGATAACAGAAGTAGGGTGAAAGTAAACTTAAAGTTAAAAATAGAGAACATCTTTATTTCATTTTTTGCGTATTTGTTATTTTGTTCCTGGCGTAAACCATGGCGGTAGCCGTTAAGCCGTCGCGGTAGACTTTCAAGAACGACAACTGGTCAAAATGAAACCGGAGTCCCTCACTTCGGCTTGTCTCATATTCATATTGTAGTTTTGGCGCGGTAAACGCTAGAAATTAAATGATTTAATTGTGCTGCGCCGTATCTGAAAAAAAAAGGAACTCCTACCTTCAAAGTACTTTGGGAAACTGCAGCTGGCGTGAGATATAATCTTTCCTGGCGTCATGAGTGCCACGTATAGCTCGAGCCAGTTGCTGGTTGTGCTTGTACATAATTATGCACCTTAAAGGTAGTCAGTGCGTGAGTTCTAGGGAGAGTGACAGAGTACATGAACGCTAATACAAGGAGCAGACGTCTTGAGCTGTTAAGCTCTGTCTCTTTTTTTAAAAATGTCATATCAAGCCTCATTCCTTATGCACTTGCTAGCAAAGCTAATTAATTTTTTTCGTTTCAGATTGACATATACTCAACTAGTGGATCAGGGTACAAAAGTCATTTCAAATTAGTAGGAATGTGCTAAGCACTATATTGGATAAATACGTGTCATTTCATACTTATATCAGCACCGCATTTTCCCAGGTTTGTTCTCTTGAAACTACAATGGACACTCAATTGCGCTACCGGCTAAAAAAAAACTTATTTGAAAGCCCATTTAGCCAGTCCAGCCTAGGTCTATCATTATATGAGTTTTCGGTATTTTGAATTGCAATATCCTGGAGCTGGCCTTGCAGGCCTTCCAACACCGCCGATGCACGAGTTTTATTCACGGCACATACGGTTTTCATTGTTGAAACTCTACAGCAGGAAGCTAGAGGATAGTATTTTTACTCTGTGCTGTTGGCTAGGTATCTGCAAACTTTAAGGATGGTGCTAAATTCTTTGACTATCACTGTTATCATGCATTCCTCTATCCAGACATGTACCCAAGAGAGGGCCCGGGGGGCGCGGGCCCCCTCCCCCCGAAATTAAGACGCATACCCCCCGCCCCCCCTTCCCGCCCACGCCACCCCTTCTCACGCACATTCCTAAAGCGCCGCCAAATCAATGTTGAAACTTGACAGCTATTCGGCGGTCAACATTTTGCTGCCTTTTTCGTTCCTTTTAGATGGTGGTAGTTATATCAGCATCTCGTGGGGTGTGAAGGCCAGTTTTCTCATACATTCGGTGCCCGCGTGATTAACTCGAAATGCATTCAGTTGTCACCGTCTTTTCGACGCTCACGCGCATAGCTGTTGCTTCGTCAGTTCAACCTTGTTTGTTTAGACTGACCCAGGGACCAGGAAATAGATTCGGTTCATGGTCGGCTGGTCTGTATGCATGTGGGACGAATTGCGGCCAGAGAAAATGCCAGTTCCGTTCAACTTTTCCTTTTGTTTCATTATTTCCTCGAGTGTAACCATTACCCGTGATATGGGTTAGATAAGGTGGAAAATAAAATAATGCGAGACAGCGTCCATCATCAAACCCTGCCATAACCCTTAAATTCATAGGCAATATGACTGTCACCCCTTAAATCGTCTGATTTTTCCCTAATTGTAGAGCTCTTCTCGTGCAAAATTTCCAACTGGAAACAAGAGTTGCAAGGAGTTGAGAAATGAGGCGATCTACTAAAGGAGAGAGCCAAGGCAACAACCAAACAGGAACAAAAAGCGAAAACTATCAAATTTAACCGTTGTTTATGAAAATATTTATGGATCAACATCTTTTTATTTAAAAAGGAAGTAGAACAGAAAAAGGAAGTGGAGAACAATTCCGTGTGTTTTGAATGACGCTTCTACAGTTATCATTCGAGCCGCCTGACGTAGCCACTTCTCTGCTGTGCTTATGTAGGTGTTTTTCTAACCTTCCGCAGCGGGCGTAGTAAGTCTAGAAGCGCAGCGTCATGCACCCTTCGCGGTTGTACAGGACTGACAGCCACGCATCGTTACGTAACTTTCTTACTAATAATACAAGTCGGTTGTAGCACTTGGTAGAGCATAAACGAGGGATCCAAAAGAACTGTGATCGTTCCACAAATATGTATTTCTGCATAATTCTTCCAGAGCTAATTCAAAAAACGTTACTATAGTAGGATACAAATTAAGTCTGCAGTGAAGCCCCGCCCATGCCCTCATAACCGCCAGCCACTGTTCCTTCGCTAGGCTGCACATAATTCGTACTTCAAACCTTTCCTCTTACCCAAATGAGGCGGTAACCACAAAAATACAATTATTAGTGCGTACTTTTATTCCTTTTCCCTCGCCTATTATAGTGGAATGGCCAAAGCCTAATTCTTTGTTGAACTGAAATAACATGCTTGCTCTGCTGCAACTATGTATTGTCAAGTTTCACTTCAGTTCGCACTGAAGTTTCAGAGTAAAACGGGTACAGAAGTGAAATGAACTGCACCACAGACTTTTGAAGAGGGAAATGCACAGACTCCATACACGTTGTCCATGCCTATTGCACACCTTATTGCGTCCGCAGATGAAAAGACTCTTCAAGAACAGCAGACGCTCCGGAGGTATCAAGTAGGACGCCATTTTGAAAAGGCCGCATGACGACGATTTTGTTTGCGTCTGTGATTGGCTGGCGAAGTAACGCAACTCCGCGCGGGTTGTGTGCCTTGGTTGCCAACTGCTGTTTTTTTAAGTTGTATTCTACTAAGGTAATCATTTTTAACACTTTGTGCTTCTTGTTCTTGGCAGTGTTCTTCCTGCGCTTATTTCCTGCGCAAGTCCATTTAGGGTAGTTCCTTGTTTGCCAAGTAGAGGAGAGGTGTATCGCACAGGCGTACCTGTAAAATATACCTTATTTAATTTCTCTTTTGGGAGTTTACGCGTTGTAATGGCGAATGGTGGACGTTATTCCCATTTGTTCTAGTAAAAGTACCCCCCCCCCCCCCTCATTTCCATAGAAGTTACCTTGGAGTGCCCCCCCCCCCCCCTCCGAAAAAAAAAAAATCCTGGGTACGTGCCTGCCTCTATCTGAAGAGGACACCACTGAAGAGGCTCTGCATGCGCTTGGTATACGGCGCTGCTTCAAGCTTAGGTGGCAGGTACTCTTGAGGTGATGCCAGCGTTCGGTTATTTTTTTGTTTATTGACGTGATATAAGAAGACGCTGACGCACATATACGACTCAGGCTATTCCTTGGCTTTTGAATATGTGGTATATACAAAATACACTTGCAAGGTGCAGCCTGTTACAACATACAAGATAGTTACAACAAAGTTCCGTTGTAACATACAAGTCAAACTAAATATAGGGGTTTACAAAGCGTTCTTAAAGCAATAATCAGAACAACGGTGTCGCATATGAAATAAACACTCAAACAACGAAGCTAACCAAAGTAATATCGCAATATGCTCTTTCGCACAAAAAAGAAATGTTATAAACAGTGTTGCATAGGCTTAATAATGGCCAACAATGCTGCTGTACAAAGATGTGGTTTCACCAGCATTCCAAAAGTTCCTATTTTATGTTGATTCGCTTACTGAATTTAACGTTTCATTACGTTCAGATAGAAAAATAGAAAACCTTATTTTCTGCTTACGACTGGGCGCCGCCTATACAAAGCGCTTTTTATACAGAAACTGCCGCGCTGAATTTCCTCAGTGTGATTGTGGCGTTGTTGACGAATCCGCATATCACCTTCTTCTGGAATGTCCGCACCACGACACACCAACACGCATTAATGGCATTAGGCCATAGATTTGTCTGTTTGAAGAAATGATTGGGACCGTGGCCAACAAGAGCAATGCAAATGCTTTAATAGCATCTAAACATTCTGAAAGCACCACGTCAGAGTGTGCTAAAGTGCACTCGTACGTACCGTTCGCGTCAGGTTTAGCGCGGAGCGTGGTGTTATAGTAACATTAGCATCATACATTGGACTCGCACTCCGTTTGCATGAATAATATTATATAGAATAGCTAGAATAATTTATTTTTCCCTAGACATTATCGAAGTAAACAGGCTCTCATAAAACCTTCGCGGTGTTATTGTGAGGCTGTTCTCGACGCAATTTAACTGCGTATTTTTCCTGCACCATGTAACTAAAGCTTATCTGCTCCTGCAGGTACTTGTTTACCTACAGGCCATCCTACAGCATATTCCCAAAATATTTCGGTGTGGTGCACTCTGAAGAACTGCCGTTTGCTTTGGGAAGTTTGATCTTTTCTACCGATCCAACAAGAGCCAGCATCGCTACAGACAGCCTTCCCAGGGGCTTTCTGGGAAGGAGTTACACCACCAATGAGACGGCATTTATGCGACAACTGATGCAAGTGTGGGGATCGTTCGTGTCTACAGGGTAAGTGTGAGTTTTTGCACTGGAACTCTCTGCTTTGATTGCAACTGAGGTAATGAGAACACCACTCCAGCGTGGAACAGCGGGCACCAAAAGACGACGTTTGTATTAAGTTGATATTTGCTAAAGTACTATATGTTGAGCCCGATGAGTATCTACTCATTTCAATTCGTGGAACAACAACAACTCACTCAACCACACAGACCATATGTACACCCGGCGACAAAATATTCCGGGTTACGAGATCTGAGAAAAAGCTGAATATCTTTGCAACCGCACAACGCTGTCTGCTATTCGCATTTCGGGCCTCGACTAGAATATGCTAACAACACTGTCGTATACAGTTTTACGGGCTACTGCTACAGGCTGAACGGGACTTGAACGTTTTCGGAGATCCTGTGGTCCGTATACTTTTGTCGCCGGGTGTACATGCTATTCTCAGAAGTTAAAAAAAAAATCCGGTAAAACCTAAGCACCTTTTATGAGTTACGAATGCGCGAGCAGTAGTGCCAATTTGAACGCCGACGAGCGGTCCTTCGAGTCTTATGCTGCGAGTTACGATGCGAGTTTTATGCTGCTGCTGCTGCCCGAGCCAGCAAGCAGCAGCAGCAGCCTACGATGCCAATGCCACATGCGACAGACGACTTGCGCGACTATAGATCGAGGAAGCAACAGCGGCAACCAGAGCCGGCATGCGCACACAGCAGCTGAGCCCAGTGAGGGTGAGAGAGATGCGAACCGCGCGCCGGCTTTCGACGGGAAGGGTGATGTGGTGTCACGGCGATGCCCTCTCACATCGGGCAAAACTTGGCGCGCCAACGTGCCTCTGTTGGAGCCTTTCACCTTCTCTGCTCGGTGGAGGCGCACTCGTGACTGGCGTCGCAGCTAATGGGAATTAACCAGCCGTTTCGCTGCTACTAACGACAGGCGCCGGCTCTTTCGCTCATTGGACCACTTGCCACTTTCGCATATAGAAACCTTCCCACCGGGGAGTTGTCATATGGTGCGTAGCATTCTTTGTAATGATCACAGGTCAAGCCTATTCTCTACCCTTGAAACAAAGACTGCCGCATTTTAAAAGATAAGCAATTACAAAGAATACCACGCACACTTTGACGATCTCACCAGTAAGCTCGTTTTTAACACCAATCTTGCGTTTGGCAAATGAAAGAAATGTGGTCGTAGTGCTTTCTTTCTCGCATAATTTGCCCGCCGACAGGCTCGCGTGCGTTTCAAAGCGTCCGCTTCAGAAGCTTCTTCCTATTGTTGCAGACGCAATTCTCTTTTTGCTTGCGTTTTCCGCGCGTTCCTTCCTGCGCAAGACCTCGATCGCTTACATTATAACCACGATAGTTCTAACTACGCTTCGCTAAGGCCGAATTTAGACACGCTTTAGGCCTCTCAACCAGCTCGCTTGACCGCGAGAAATCCGTAAGGGTGCTTTAGGCTGCTTGACGATGCATGGGTCCATGGCGGAATAGTTTCGATATCGGGCTTGTCTACTAGACGTCGTGTGTTCGAATTCTGCCAACGGACAATTTTAATGGTGTTTATGTAATTGTTTATAAAACAGAAAATTAAGGTGATGCGCTCACATAGCCGTTTGAAGCCAGAATGGAAGACGTTTAGGCAAACTATACGCACAAAAAAAAAAAAGAAAGAAATAACCGTCCCTCCCATGATGGCTGACAAAATTTCGCGTCGTAGGTTCGTGCGCCCACATGTAGGTCGTGGTAAGCGCACGGATCCTGTGCTTTCCCAGAAATTCATCCATCCAATCCATGACGGTACGGGCCTCTTGGGACACGAAACAGAGGGTGGAACGCATTATAACATTGTTAGGTTGAATGTCGCGACGAGCACACGAGGCAGTTTAAAGCGCAGGATGTCCACCAGCACCAAATTATATTCATCTATTAACCAATGATGGGTCGACATAGGTGGAATGCAAGAGCCATTCCATGAGAATACGATTTCCAAGAAGGAATTCCCCTGCAAATCGGGTGCATGTGTAATGCTCGAGTTCTTTAGAGTGCGTTACAGGCCTCCTTAAAAGAATTTTTCCGATGACGTCGTTACCGAAACAGGTTGCGACGTGCTTCGCGGATGAAAAACTGTCCGGTGTACAGGTGTCAGGCGATCATCACTACGCACATCAGCGAGATGGCTATACCTTATCTACCTAATGATTTGGAAAGCAGGCACAAAAATGCTTGAAAGCTTTATTTTAGTAAAGTAATTGATGCTCTTCAAGACGTGTATTTGCTACCACAGCTACCATTTACTTCATCAATGAGCAATTTCGTAGACAATATGCCCGGCATCCAAGAAACCTAGAAGGCTATGAAGATAGGTAATGTCCACGGTGTAACAAAGATCTCTTACACCATGGCAGTGCCTTAAAGTGTTAATGCGGTCGTAATTTGTCGTTTTGTGCCTACCTAATGGTTATGAAAGTAGGCATAAAAGAATTAGAGATGATTGCTCCATTTAAGCTATTGTTCTAAGGTGACAGTTATTTGTGGCATTGACAATATTTGGGTATCACTTATTTTGTCACTAAGTAATTTTATGGACCACATACCCGCACGATGAACATCTAGAAAGGTAGTAGAGATGGCAGTGCTTGGAAGTGTCTTGGTTTCAGACTCAGTCGGCGTTCCCGGTAGATGACAACTGTCGGCCGCTTAACCTCAAACATTTAAAGCAATGAAAGGGGCTGGTTCCTGCACTCTCATGATTATGTTGCGCTGGTTATGACACTGACAGAAACAACATAACAAAGAAAGGAACAAGGGCGCAGACGGACGAAGCGAGAACAAGTGCTCATCCGTGTTTGTCCCTCGGCGTCCTTCTTCCCTTCCTTGTTATATTGCTTTTGCCAGTGTCATACTCAGCGTAACATAATCATGAGCATGTTCGAACATGTGTATGGGCGAGCGTATGATGCCGCCAGAGGTCTAACTGCGCACTCTCGCCACATACGGAGTGACCAGCGCGGCGGGTATATCTATAACGCCTGGTATCCGCCTGGATGCAGCACCACGGGATTCACGTGCTTGCTACCGCTTCCACTGCTTTACTCTTCGAGCTAACCTGTAAATAATAAAAGCCTGCCTATTTATGTATTCTGGAAGAATAATTTGTTGGGTTAGTTAATTTTTCATAGGTGAACAAGTAAATTAGCAAAGTAAAAGACACAGACGCAAGGAAGGGAGACATAAACAAGCGCTACTTTCATTCTTTTCATTTTATTTTATTACCTTAAAGACCCCTTGCGGGGTATTACATAAGGGGTGGGTGGTACAAAAATAGAGGAGGTTGCCCACTATGTTATTTTATAGAGAAAAGACTTGTTTATAGAGAGAACACTCACAACTGTTTAATGACAGGGAAGGATTCTTCACATGCATCCTCATGTCACGCATGCACATGCGGAACAATATGAACGGGCACGTGTACATCGAAGGCGGTTGCGCAAGAAGGCGAACTCCGAATGAAGCAGGGCGATAGACGGCTTACGTACACACCGACTTGCGCAACCACCTTTGCTGTACACGTGCCCGCTCATATTGCTCCGCATGTGCATGCGTGACAAGAGGGTGCATGTTAAGAATCCTTCCCTGCTTTTAAACAGTTGTGAGCAGCGCTTGTTTTAAGGCAAAAACCCTAAGTGTCTCATAGGTCGAAAAATCCGTTCTCTGGCGTTATCGAAAAATTGACCGTCCGGCGTTATGGCACCAAAATTGATGGTGCCACCCACGACCAAGGCGAAATTAATTAAGGCGCAGTTAATTAAGATATAGTTAATTAAGGCACTCGAACCCACGAGCTTTGGTGGGCGAAAATAAGCAATAAGAAGTAACAACGCCTTCGACTGAAAATGTGAAGTAAATTATTGAATGTCTCTTGAGTGTGGAAACTTTCGCCTTCGTCCTCTTTGGCGTGTGCCGGAGTGGCTGTAAATTTTCGTCACCATTTCTTGTGTCTGTATGTTTTATTGGACTAATTTACTCGTTCCGCTGCACATTTATGGAGCTGTATTTGTGGATGTGCAACAAAACTGCCCACTGGTTCTAGAATACATGTTTAACTTTCATGGTACAACCAAATAGCTTAGAAGGATGCACCAATTTTTTTAAACCTTATTGTTCCGCTTCACTGTGTTCTTTTCCTCATTGCAGTGGAAGACTCGAGGGTATTTTTTACCATCTCTAGTTAATTAGCCTGTATTCATTACTAACTACAGTGCGAAAAAAATGACAACGGACAAGAATGAAGTGAACGCACAGCGCTTCAGTTCGTTCTTGTCCGCTGTTTTTCTTTTTGAGCTCCAGCTAATATTGAATCCGCACCAATTCACTCTGATTTCAGTTCTTATGCCTTTAGCGCGTGCTCAAGGATAGGTACACGCCCATTACTGCATTATGTCCCTTTTGTAATGCGGCCGCCATGACCGGGATTCATACCAGTGATCTGTGCTCAGAAGATACTGTAGATTTTTGTACTTAGTGTTCTTCCTTGTGAAACGTCTCACTGAGGTAGATTTTGACGCCATTTGACTCGCCATTTAGAAACTCCTCTTACTAATTGAATGCCCTGTAGACGATGCTGTAAGGTAATGCAAATAAATAAATAAATAAATAAATAAATAAATAAATAAATAAATAAATAAATAAATTCCAAAGCCATTTTTTGCTCGATTCATTGTAATGGAAATACATGTCAGGGTTGACATACCCGTCAAAACTGTGCGAACTTTCAACCCCGACATTTCATACCGGCAAATACCCTGGTTTGTGGCCGAGATGTTTGTTTTGTGTGTATGTCCGCATGTGACCAAGGTTCACAAAAATATGGAGACTTGAACTTTGTCGAATTGTTGGTGCCAGGCTGAGTCAATTTTTGTTCGACCGCAGTTGGTCCTGTTTACGCCGTACATATTTGTCATGAAACTGAAAAAAAAGCAAGAAAACAAGAGAAAGAACCAGCATACCCCGAGGGCAATAATAACTGCCCCTTAGGTTACGCAGTGGCTGATTCACACAAGAGTATGAGTTCTATTTATTAATTTCTTTTATCATTTCCTTTATAATTATTGAACATTTTTGTAGATAAACGATTTAACAACACAAACTAAAACTGAACGTTTTCATTATCCTACAGAAAACCATTGATACCTCTTAGAGACGACCAGTGGCCAAGCTATACGAAAACAAGACAAGACATCGTTCAGCTCATGCCCTTCAACTACACCATAACGCTTGACAAATCGCAGGACAAATGCGAGCTCTACAGGCCTTTCATGATCAGGTGGGTGGTAGGCATCCAGGATTTGTGATGCTCCATTGCAGAACAGTAAGTGATCCGGGAAGATTTTGTCAGTTGCCGATAAGTTGCCTCGTACAAGTGGCTTGTTTGCAGCTGTGATATATATATATATATATATATATATATATATATATATATATATATATATATATATATATATATATATATATATATATATACACAGTGTCCTGAGTATTTGGCTGCGCGTGTACAAAACAAGATTTTGCACCCACCGCTCCACTGTTCTTGTTCAAATTTTCCAGAACAATCGCATTTGGTTGTCGACATGATTTAGTATAACACTTGGCACGATTAGTCACCTATTTTTTAAGACAGGAATGAGAAACTATTTTTGCCTATAGGAAAAATGGCGTCTGAAAAGCCGGCCTTGGCACAGACTTGTGTCGGCGCCTGCCGGCAGTAGCAGGAAGGAGCTGCTTCTCAGACGAAACGGCATCTTGAAATCGGCCGCTCACGCGGCACCAGCTCCTTCCTGCTGCTGTCGGCAGGCGGCGACACAAGTTTTCGGCCAGAGGACCGACGAAGGCCGGCCCTCCGGCCGAGACGTCGGTAAAAACATATGCCATAACGTTCGTCTTTTTTCTTTTTTGAATGTTTATATATATATATATATATATATATATATATATATATACATATATATATATATATATATATATATATATATATATATATATATATATATATATATATATATATATATATATTCCTAAAGTACGCGAGAGAGTGCATAGGCGGCATCACCAATAGAAGCCGACTACTTCAAAGTGCGAGCTATGAAAAAATAATAAGCATACTAGTAACTCGATCTGTATATGAGCACAATAAGCACAACCCTATATACGGGCTATGTGTTGCGTAAAAAAATCATAACGAAACTAAAAGTTGCATTATTTCACATCCTAAGCTTGCAGTCTGAACTTGGCTATGTGAGCACCGCATGAACTGATTGTCACTTTGATACTGTGCGGCAATGGCTGTTCAAAGCTTTAAATTTCTTGCCACAAACCACGTTTCCTTTAGTATTCTTGATGAGTGCTACATTATACCTATAACGAGGCGCCTTCATGATAAATCTGGAAGCCACCTCAGGAGCGACCGCTGTCGTCCAGCTCAGTGGCGGCACGTGGCACGTGCGCATCATCCTCATTGTTTCTCACCCCCCCCCCCCCACAAAAAAAAAAAAAGAAGAAGGACAAAAACAAAAAAAAAAAAATACAAGAGAAAGCACGAGATATTAAGGAGGGTGGCCCCACTGAATGTCCGAGCCAGTGAGGACTGAATACTGGTGCAAAGCATGGTCATGCCTTTCGTTAGGAAAGCAGTGGCATAGGAGCTTTCTACAAACAATGTGGCATTATGTAAATCTCGATGGTGTTCATAGCGCCCACACATTGTGAAAATAGGCAACAGGCAGAGAGTGAAAGAGCGCTGTTTGACTCTTCCTAATGTCCACATTATGTAAGCGCTCCGAACACTATGGAAATGAACCGTTACCAACTCGTCCAAGCTTCAACACTTGGACGATATATTTAAGTATTGTCGTACTGGACTGGAATGAAGCGTGAACACTAAAACGTCTTGTATAAAGTCTGAGCCTGCTCTGTTCACATGACAAAATAATACCGACATCTGGTGGGGAGAATTTGTTCTAAGAGCATTTGATTTCGCCGTAAAATTTATTGTATACACACTGCAAAATGACATCACGAACTTACCTGTCGCACAACGCCCATAGGTGTACACGCGGCTGTCCAATGGCCGCACGTCGCTGTGATTTCGTGAAGGGGTACGACATTCATGATTGCGTTCATCACCTTGTAAAGAGATTTGCGGCAGAATCTACAGAGGAGGGCATGGCAGGCCCCATAGTCTGGTTTTTGCAGGCTGTGTGTCAGAGCTGCGCAGGCATGCGACAGATGCTACGATGTTTTACGAATGGGCACGTGAGTCATTGTCTTTAATAATTACAAAGGCGAAAGTACACGAGAAGCGCACTCTGATGTGTCTTAATCCGTGCGGCTGCCGCAAATTCAAGTTAAGAAAAACGTCAATAGCTTTGTTTCTAGCACAGAACAATGTTTTTTATTTCTGGAGTTTTAAGCGCGAGCATGGCGCCGATTTGTGGCCACTCCGGCTTCTTCTCCTCGGCCGTGCATATTATGCAGTTTTTCGTTCATGATGAGCGCAGCATAGAGCGGTGGTTTTCCTCTACCTGAACGCTGACGACAACATGTTTCTTTACAATGCAACGGAAAATTACCCTTACATACATGATCTGTGCTTCCCTTGCAGGAAAGGCGCTGGAAAGAAGCCTCCTCTCAGGATTGCTTCTCCTGGAAATGCCGCCTCGAGCGGCAAACCGATCACTCCAGCCGTGGCGAGTGGCGCTAACCGAAAGACCGACAATGTTGCTGCAGCGCTCGCAGCATGCTGCCTCATGGTAGCCATGCGACACCTGTTTGCAACAATGTTGTAAATGTGACACGAGTGCATCTATTGTGTGCTAGTATGAGAGTTTATGTGAAGGACAACAGAAAAATTATAACAGCTCTGCAGCAGGAAGTGCACTGCAGTGAAAAAGGTCGACAATGAACGCGAGCAAAAGGAACGATAGGTGGGCTAGTTGGTAATGCATAATAATAAAAAGTTAGAGCGCGAAAAACACTGAGTTGTGAGCGAGCGCGTGCGGTGTATGTTTCTTCTTCTACGTCCTTTGTGTTTTTAGCGTTCTAAGTTTTTATTATAATGAACACGAGCTTGTGGAATGTGCATGAACGGTTTCCATGTATGCAAAAGTTCCACAAAAGCTTTCCTTCGTTAACGCACGGTGGCGCGGTCCTCGGAGAAATCTGAATGTCGTCGTTCTGAAGAAAACATCAGCCACATTTTTAACAATCAGTTTTATTCTACACACATAAAAGAAGAATGAGAAACTAAATGGATCGTTACGAAGCACTGCCCTAGTTTCCGCACAAAAAAAATAATGTAGGTAGAATACTTCTTACAGACGAGCTGAAAAAAAAAAAAGACGACAGCTGGCTTTGTCTGCGCACAGGTGGTTCCGCGCAGTTATAAGACGCGTTCTGCTTACGACGAGGAAATTTAGTTAAGAAATCAGCGAGTTTGTTTAAAGGGCCCATAACCATGCAGTATATAGAAACAACTTTTTAAGGACGTTTGCTCGTCGAAAGATGCCTTAAATCCTACGCTATCCTTGACTGATGCAGTATACGTAGGCTGTGTTCTCAGCTTTCCCTTCTTCCCTCAGTGCTTGCCTTAACCTTGGCCTGCTCCTAGTATGCGCAGGACATCCGGCAGATATGAAGCGCATTCGAATTTTCAGAGCATCGCTGGGTTTCTAGTTGCTATACGCGGCGACACCAACCTGCAACGCGTGTGTACTCTGTACATCTGCTGAAATCAATATGCAAGGAGCTATTTCTTGAAAGTTATCTGCAGTGTGCTTTCCCTGTAGGCATCGAGGCGCTAACGGTGACGTTAGCGGTGACTGCATGAGAAGTCTGCTCACCACCGAAAAGCGATAACACATTTTAAGTTGAACTTGTAGATTCCATATCAAATTTTTCTAGAGTATTTTACCAATGTAGCCACACTTGGAAATATCGATAACTGCACTTTTCCATTTCCTGCGGGCATGAGACATTGCAATATCAGAACAGTTCGTTCATGAGGAGGAGGAGGGTTGTTGCTTACTGCAGGCGAACTTATTCTTGCAAAAGCTCGCGTTAATTGACCAGCCCGAGAGCCACTTATCACGTGCGGTAGAGATTGATGCCGGCCGTGGCACAAGCAGGAAATGCTAACGACGAGGAAGGATTTGAACCGGGGCGCAAGACACCGTGCGTAATCCCTCCCACTTCGCCATGCTAGACCACCTGCACGGTTCATCATTCGCGGTTCACCACATTGTCGCGAAGAAAATTGAAGAATAGCCGAAATACCTCCCTCATGAATATCTAGCGTCCTCGAGGAAACAAAATGTCACTTGAGCTTGTGTGCAGGGTCACTCTACGCTTGAGTTCACCCATGAAGACCTGAAGTTCTGTATGAAACTCACTATTACGCGGCATTAACCGCGTGTAACCAAGCGAGTACGCAAAACCGAAGCCGCTCTCCTGTGTTGCACCCACACAGCGTCAGCGCCAACATCAGCGTAGCGGTGAAAGGACTTAGCGCATCAGTGTCGTGGGGGCACTGTCTAGCTATTAGTGACGTTGCCCATAATATGTAAGAGTTTCTTCAACGTGTTGGTTTTATCTGTTACCTAACCAAAACGTGGCTAAAATGCGTGCCATTGAAAATCAATGATCAAATACTCTGCAAGGCTCTTCACTTCCATCTGCGTTGAATTCTCGCACGTGATTCTGACACCGACGACGCACACAACGTCGCTGTTCGCAAGCAAATATGGATCTCCTTTTGTTATTGGCCTTGTATGCCTCGTAATATTGCAGACTTCAGTCTAATTTCCATCAATAAACTAACGTTGTCTTGAAGGTTATATATTATGTTTTTCAAAGAAGGTTAATTCAAGTGTTGCAATATCCTGCACAGTTGCAGTCAAAATAGACTCATCAACCTATTATAACCTCCATAAAAGCAAGAGTTTCGCACTGTGGTTGTTATGAACTTTCTGCGGACTATGAGATCTAACTTGTACATGTGCTCCGTAAACTTTCTGTGAACAATGTGTGAACGCATTCTATCATTGTGGAAAGTTCTGCACGCACTAAACGAAGAAAACAGGAAAAGGGCACAACGGCCAGCGCAGACTTCGACACTGTCTATAACGAAAGCATCCTCTTTTGCATAACTCACGTTCCTTGAGAGGCTCCTTGCCAATGCGAGCCTGTCCGGCATATATAGTGAAGGTTCCCTGCAAAACTTGGGGCTTACCTGAGCATATCTTTCTGCTCTTCCTCCACTAGTGCGACTCCGAGAACCAGGAGCTTTCCTGGCTCAGATTCTTTCCTCTCTTTCTTGACTTGACGCCACAACACTTCTGGTAAGTTCATTTCAGAATCATACCACACATGGTATCATGGCACAATCGTAACACACGTGGTACAATGAACTTAACAATTAGCAATGAACTTAACAGGAGTGTTGTGGCGTCAAGCGCGGGCGTTTTTGCCTAACAAAGAGAGGAAAGAAGCTAAGCCAGGAAAGCTCCTGGTTCTAGGAGACACACCAGTGGAAGAAGAGGAGAAAAAAATCCTCAGGTTAGGCCCCAACTTCTGCGTGGAAACTTCACTACAGATGCCAGACAGGCTCGCATTGGCAAGGATCATCTCAAGGAACGTGAGTTATGCAAAAGAGGATGCTTTCGTTATAGACAGTGTTGAAGTCTGCGCTGGTCTCTGTGTCCTTTTCTTGTTGTCTTCGTTCAGTGCGCGAAAAACGTTCCATAACGAAGTCAAACCATCTAGCCCGCCTTTCAGTCTTATCGCATTCCTAGATAACGTTTTTTTTTTCATTTGAGTTACATTTTTCTCTATTCCTAGTATGGGTCTATTTTATCTGCTGCATAGCTAAGCGAAGAGAGGCCGTTGGCATAGTGCCATATTCTTCAATACCCACAATAATTTGTGTTAGTCACCACGACTAAAAGGAATTACCTACGTTATCACTGGCTTGATGTTCACAACCAAGGGCACCAAATATAAGTACAACGTCGACCGCAGTCATGGGGTACAATTCATATTATGTTGGCCTTCGTCTCGTAACGCGGTGCACGGATAGCTTTGTTGTTATAGAGTTAAGACTAAAAATGCAAAGTTCGAAATTTTCCCGACAGCGAAAAGAGCGATGCAGCATGTGACATATGTGGCAGTATGTGACAAACCTGAACTAATCAACGACGCTATGAAAAAACAGGCAACAAAGCGAGTCAGCCATAGATTTTTGTGCTAATAGGGAATAAAATCTGGAGCAAGCGCCTGCATGCGCTGCCAGTACGGCGGCTATGCCTGCATTGGAACGATGGACACTGCATTGATTAGACTATGGGGACAGAACCACGCACCTTCCGCAACCGTGGCCCAGTGGGTTGGACGCCCGGCACGTACCTGCTTAAAGCACCGGCACAACAAGCATCCCTCCGGCCAGGCGTCCGCGTTTCCAGGTATGCGTTGCTTGGGAGAGGTTCATACAGACCGCTATGTCTGCTGTACATGAGCAAGAGAAACAAAAGACCCAAACTACTCGACAAGGCGTCTGGAAGTATACCATGCCGCCAACTTGCCATCAGGTGGGTGTCCTTCCTAGCGTCCGGAAGTCACGCAGTTGCCTAGCACCCTGCCGGGAGCGGCTCGTGCTTATTTTACCGAGGTATACCCAGCGGCAGCACTCATCTGCCTCCCATAGCTGCAGCGGATTTTCGGCTATTTCATCAAAGCTGTGGTGGGACAAGGGGCGCCGAGAGACCTCCGCAAATTTCTACAGGGCCCCCTTCCAAGCAGAGAAGCCATATAAACAGCCGAGTGATGAGTCGTGGTGCATCTCTGCCCATTAGAAAAAGCGGCGGGTTTCCGACGGCTCTCTGATTCCGTGGATTCTTTATTCCGTGAGAATCTGCCATCAACTGTTTAAGAAAATGAGTACAGACGTGATCCTGGCCCAGCACCCGCGTTTCCTTATGGGGCGTGCGCCTGGGAGAGGCCTCGTAAACCCCGCTTCGGGATAGTTATAGCTTGACAGTTTCCAACAATTCCAGCCTGAGAAGGTGGTACTCGATACATGATACTACTTTTCACGTGGTTCACAGGTCCCCACAGGTTCTTCTGTGGTGTTCCTACTTTGGAGTTGTTCGTACCCTCGCTTCGTAGAGGAACATGAGACAAAGGATTTTTTAACCCTGAGATATCGTCGCTGCACTGGCAAAACCCAATGCAGTGTCTCTGAAGCATCGGTCTGAGAGGAAACACTCGGTGTGGAGCGTTTGGTGCTTAATGCGCCGAAACGAATGTGAAAATACGAGAGGAAGAGCCGGCACGACACTCGATGCATCGAGTTACGGAGACACATATGGCGTTACATGCCATGCTGGGTGCTAGAATATTCAAAAATGCTTAGCATTTCCTCATTACTGGAATGTCGAATAAGGCTTTCACATTGTGCTGATTTCGTCAATCTAGCTCTTCTGATCGACACCTTTCATTTAACCTCTTTCATTTAGTCACTTTTGTCCGGTTCGAAACTACCGAACAATCCCTTCAATATGCTATTTAAACGGCGCAGGCAGCAACAGAGGCGAACTTTTGTTCATGTTCTATTTTAAGGGGGGGAATAAAATTATACCGCAAAAACGTTGCCAGCAGAAAGCACTGAGATGCACCGAGAGAAAGGAGACACACGGCACACCGCTTGACTAATAACATGGCATTGAATATTGGCTTCGACACGTCATTACAATTCAAAGTATAAGCAACTAGCCCAACCTACGGCGTTACATAATATACAAAAACGAAGAGTACAAAAGAAAATGAATATATAGCATGTAACGCTGACAGTCTGTTCTTTAAGCTGACAGACAAATTTTTGCGCAGCTGGCCGTTCTCTTCTTCTGTTAGTAGAATTGATGGTGCACGGATGCATGATTACCCGCTCCAGTCCACGGCTTCTAATATTTGGCCTGCTAACTTCTCAATGCCCTTGTATCGTTCTCTAGAATCTTGATGTCGTGAAAGCGGCGTGTGGCGTCTCTTTTCTTGCAGCTGTCCTTGTCCTTCGCTTCAAACGATCATCTCTAAACTATATCGAATATTTAAACTGGGGCATTAAAATCTCGAAACTGCACAGTGGATGATTCCGGAGTAATTTTGACCCCCTAATTTTCTTTAACGTTCACGTAAAGAACGGTACACGAGCGTTTCTTTATTTTTTTCATTCCGCCTTCATCGGAGTGCGGCCGCTGCGACCAGGATTGAACCCGCGAACTCGCGCTCAGCAGCGCAATGCATTGCCACCGAGATACCACGGCGGGTTCTTTTAAAATAATTTGTCGTCAAAAATTGTTTGCATGGCAATGATTTGGCTTTATTTATTCTCTAATTCCTATCATTAAGCTCTTTGGAAACATGATAAACAAAAAATAATGTTTATGATACCAAGAACAGCGTATTCGTGGCGCGTGTCACTGCTGAATATCCACTCCTACCGGTAAGTATGCTCGAAGGTGCTGGTAACTTCAGTACTGCGCTGACATATTGAGAATAATTACTTGTTGAGTAAGGCACTAAAAAATCACACTTCTATGCAGTTTAATTATTTTATATTCATACGTATTTCTGACACAGTAACAATGGCGCAAGTGGCTGAGGGCATAATGAGACGAGCTTTATCAGCGGGTTCATGGCTGATATTAAACTGCAGGTCCTTGCCAACTTGAAGTCAACATGACGCGTTCTCTTGTTCCTATGCTCTGCACGATGTTTCCAGCCAAGCTCAGTGCCGTTCGCGTGTTTGTGTCATCACTGTGCCTACAATAACTTTCACCCAACGCTTGTAGTGACATGCCATATCATGAGCCAGGTAAACATATCCAGCTTCCACGAGCGGCAACATTCCCTCTGTCTCCACCAAGCTCAGTGCAACGGACAAGGTGGGCTGGCAATGGCTGCCGGGTCACTTTCGCACCGTTAGTAATGACCTTGTTGATGACGTTGTCCGGTCCCCCCATGAAGCAGCCAGTATTGTTCCCATGCCATCGTCGTAAAGAATGCTGCGAGGGGTCTTCATTTGCTTGCTCACACCGTGACTTCCAGGAATACCACGAGAGTCTTGAACTGCTGCCTACACAAACGTTTTCTTTGTTTCGATAAGGGCCGCTTTAAGACAAACAAAAAGGAACGTAACACCGCACCGTGCAAGGAGTCCAGTAAGGCTGTGTAATTACAGTAATCTTGACTCCACTTGCTGAAGACAGCACGCCGGTAACTGCCTCCACGCATTTGATCATTCGCTGGGGTTACAGCTTCCACTCTACTGTTGCAGCTGAAATGCAACACTTCTGCGCCGCTTTTGGCTAGACAAGGCTTTTAAGAAAGCTTACGAATTCCTCATTGGAATAGGAGGCACACGTATGTGCGACTTATGTGGCTGAAGAGTGGCAGAAGAACACTTCGTGAGTTTTTGTGCACGTTACGATGCCAAACGCAACCTTGGGACTGTGCTAAACCGGCTGAATTCTAGACAATTTTCAGAGATAGATTCTTGGACTGTGGCTTTATGAGTCACTGGGTCCGAAAGCAACGAAGATATTGCTGCAATATCTGAAATCAACTGGCAACGGTGACTGTTTGTAGGACTGTTGTGCGTACCACTGGCCCTCTCCGCCTCTTTATTTTTATACTCTTACAACACTTGCCCCTGTGTACAGTAGCACGTCGGACGCGCGCTGAAGAGACAGCAGATAGAAAAATTAATCAAAAAGATCGGATTAATTTTTCTATCTGCTTTCATGTCTAGGGAAGTATCGCATTCAGAGACTATAGCAGCTGGTTAAGATACCCTTTTTGAATAAAATCTACCTGTAGAAGTTGTTATAGGACAATCCATTTTCGTTTCTTTGTGCCAGCACTACAGTTGTATAAAGCTTTTCGTAATGTAATCGTTTAGCGTATTAGAGAGTAACCGGGCAAAACATATTCATAAAGTATTACCCATGGTTCCGTCGAGGTGGCTCATCGACTTTGTCATTTCACCTCCAAGCACATGCTTCGACGTTTCCCGATGTTGATAGAGTGCAATGAACGTGTGTTTGCTCCCTTTTAAGCACACTTCGAAACTCCACTGTGGTCAGAATGAATGCTCTGGGCTAGACTATCATGACTTAGGAAGTCCGGAGGCAGCATTTGGAAGAAAACCACCATTATTTACTGAATATTGTGACTTGTTAAAAAGAATACAAATTAAATAACTACAACTTGTGGCCTTCACAGAGAATTCAACAATAATCGAAAGGTCTAGAATAAAACATGTTCGTGTAAGCAGTGCTTACATGCAAACGAACAAATATTACAACATGCAGAAGAGAATTGAGAGCAGCCACGAATCTACTAACTAGTCCAGAAGACTATAATGAAGCCCCCCGTCATTACACAGTGGTTGAACGAATACAGTGACGCCCACTAATATAAAGCTAGGCACTGCCTACACAAAACATTTCTTACATAGAATTGGCCGTGCGGGAACACCCGAATGTGATTGTGGATTTGTAGACGAATATATATATCACCTCCTTCTAGATTGCCCACATCACGACACACGTAGTCGCCGACTTAAATCAATCCTAATTACATTAGACCGCAGACCTTTCAGCTTAAAGAAACTTTTGGGTCCTTGGCCAACATCGTCCTTGCAGAAGAGCGCTTTAAAAGAATTAAAACTTTTCTCGAGGACAGCGGTATTGTTGGCCGTTATTAACGCTTTTAATGTTCCTTTCGTTTCAATGTCGCTGTATATATGTGTGTGTTTGTGGATTATGTTATGTTGACTGATCTGTTGTGACAATATGTGATAATGCATTTACACGATGTATGTACCGCCCGCTGACTAGAGACTGTGTTATTAGGCGGCAGTATCATTTGTATTTTTCAAACATTTTTCTACGCAACCGTGGAGACATTTAGCACGTATATTGTATGTACCATGCGTTTATTACGTCGTCATGTTACTTTGAAAACGTTGCCTGACAAGTCCTGGTGCTTGTGTGAAAAAGGTTATTTGATATGAAATCTTGAGCCACGTATGTTGTAAGATAGAACCGTTCAAGAGCTAAGGAGTATCCGCTGCCTTAAATTCTGCGTCAATACTCTCCTTATGTCATATCAATAAAAAAAAAGCTGGTTCTCGCTATTCACCCAGAGCTCATTTCGCATACACGTGGCTAGCGGACACACTCGCGCCATGTTTTCCTCAAATAGCGCGAGCGCGAAGCTAACTGCCCTCGCCGATCACCGAGACGAAGCTCCAAGGCGCAAAGCGCGAAGTAGCGCGCGTCGTTCCACCCTTGCCTGACATGGAATCGCCATTACCCGTTCTGCTCCGGACTCGTGCACGGTCACAACCTCGGCGAAGGTCGTGTTCAAGGCTAACGCGGCGCACCGCATTCAAAAGCAAGCCGTCCCAAGGTCTTTCCGCGCCACCGCCTCGAGCTGCCTTGATGTTGCCGTCGAGGCGTTCATGACAAACACCATCTGTTGCCCCGAGTTTCACTCCGCTGCATTTCCAATTTTTTTTCTTTCCTTTTATTTACTTTTTGTCTCCTCACGACGTTTCCCTGCAATGTTTTGCGCTCGGTTGCCAGAAGGGCGGGAACGTCGAACCTCGTCGAAACAAAACGAAAGTGAAGGTCCTTAAACCTGGTCGAGGCGACCTGGTCGCAATGCTGCATAGCGCACAGCACAGAAACCCAAGAGCCAAATTGAGCAATTAGACATGGAGTACTGTACAAAATACTACTCGTACTTCTACCATTATTACTGCTACTACTGTCACTGTCAATACTGCAATGCAGCCACTAGATATACCACCACTAACCACCACCACTATCACCACCGCGAATTATGAGCGCGTTGACGAAGGCCTGATCCATTCAGCACTTGACGGGAGAAGATGGGAGAGTGGGTTCACCTGTGTGGCCAAAAAAAGCAAGTAACATTGGTACGGCTGATTCGACCGCTTTCGGCAACGTGGTAATTGTATGGCCTTCAACCGAACCACCGGGCAGACCGGCGTGCTCTTTAGTTGTTTGTGATGCCACGTGATCACCACCTCCGCTTTCGGTGACGTCAATAGCCTCCTTTTTCCCGTCTAATACGGCACTGAACTTTCCGTGCGTTTTGAACGAATCGCACAAGAGACTATAGTTTGTTTATTATTTGCGGCACTCTGGAGGAATTGGTACTTCGTTGTGTAACTATGACGTTAACTGCCTAAAAAAACAAATATCAAACCGGCATACAATATATTTCTGTTAATACACATATATATCCCGATAAATCATTCATTGCCGAATTCTGCTTATTGCGACAACTTCAGTCTCAGTGATTAGAATGCAGCTTATTAGAAGAAGAAAAAGGGGCTTTCGAACTGACCAATGTGGCAAACGCTTCTGGGTTTGGACAATAGATAATAATCTGTCTTCTCTGAACTCTAGAATCCCTACATATATTTGTAAACAGTCCCGCTCCGCATTGGATTTAAGTTTCGTAAGTTTGTCCTTCACTAGGTCATCCCGGACAGCCTAGGACTGTGCCACCAGCAGTGACCACTTTCCAATAATGGTTGAAATTGCTTGCCTGATTATGCCCTGATGCTTTCAGGTGCGCGTATTTGTACATTATAATAAATTTAACTCCGATCTTAAGGTACACTTGGCTGCTTATTCTGAAGAGTACGAAGACACCAAGGCTATGAAACTTTGTGCGGTAATTAAAAGAACATACAAAAAGGCTGAATTTGGTGTTACATCTGCAAAGAAAACATCTTATAACCCTTGGTGGAATACAGACTGCTCGCGAGACCACCGACGCCGACAGGCAGCTTGGAAGCAGCTCCTGTACAACCAGTGCCCCAGAAATTGATCTGATTACAAGTTTCACGCTGCTGTATTTAAACGTACAGTGGGTCAAGCTAAAGAAGATTATGATAGCAAACACTATGATTTCCTTTCTAAATCTAAAAACAAGAAATCGTTGTTTAGATATATGAGATATCGGAAAATTCTGCCATCGCCAACTAATATTGATTAGGTCAACCTGTCTCCCGATGAAATGAGCAAATCTCTTCAAATCCTTGCTAAAGGCTTGAAGAGTAGATTCACGTCATCGATGTCCTATAAACTGCAAAAAATTAGCCCCGTCATCATTGTGTACTGAAGTTACATTGACTGAATTAGCTCAAGTGATTCGAAACTTACCCTTGTCATCCCTGGTCCTGATGGAATCACCATCACATGATAAAAATTTTATTCGACCTATCTCCTGGAGACCTTCTAAACGTTATAAACTAATCCTTACACAAAGCCTGGATACCTTACGATTGGAAAGTAGCTAAAGTAATCCCGATACCTAAAAAACCAGGAGTAGGTTATAACATAGAAAACATCAGACCTATCTCTCTTACTTCTAATATGGTCAAGCTCATAGAGAGCGTATTACATTACAGAATTACTATCTGGATGCCGGATAATTTAATATTAAGTCCAAATCAAATAGGCTTCAGAGCTAATTGCTCAATATGGTGTGCCCATGCTGATTTAGAGAGCCGCATCCAACTTGCCCGGAAAAGGAGAGAATATTCTGCTTTGGTGAAATTAGATATAGCTAAAGCTTATGACAGCGTTGAACGTTCAATTTTACTAGATATTCTGCAGCGTCGTGATTTCCGAAATTATATTACCGCGTGGTTGGCAGAATTTTTGCGATCAAGA
The DNA here is from genome assembly GCF_023375885.2 of Dermacentor andersoni. Taxonomy (NCBI): domain Eukaryota; kingdom Metazoa; phylum Arthropoda; class Arachnida; order Ixodida; family Ixodidae; genus Dermacentor; species Dermacentor andersoni. The sequence goes on along the minus strand of NC_092818.1, from coordinate 189,176,724 downwards.
GAATTTTATTGCTTCAAGGATGGATGTTCATCGTCTAAATTCAGACAGACTCGCGGTGTTCCCCAAGGAGCGGTCATATCCCCAATATTATTTAATATATTGATGAGCTCCATCCCCACTTCTCAGGACGTGCACGTTTACGTGTATGCAGATGACATTGCATTCTTTGCGGCCGACACTGAGATTAACACTCTATGTCAAAAATTACAAACATACATGAGTATGCTAGAGGTATGGTTTCCGACAATTTGCAGGTAATTAAATGTAAGCAAAAGCCCAATTTTAGTGTTCCCGGTCATGGATCTGGTTTCAATTTCTATAGCTTATAAGCAAGAACCCATTCGACAGGTGGAGTCTAAAATATTTGGGAATCACATATAATATAACGCTCAACTGGAGTCAACACATAGAAAGTGTAGCGGGTAAGGCGCAACGTGCTTTAGGTATTCTGCGTAGAATGAGTAACCGATGGACTATGTAGGGATTCACTGTTGATGATTTATAAAATGTATATGCGATCCCATATTGGAATTTCGGTGTGTCTTGTTCTCAGGTGGTCCTGCTTATAGAATAAAGCCTCCGGTTATATTGGAGCGTGAGGCCCTACGCCTGTGTCTGGGGCTCCCCAGGTTTGTGGCTATTAATGTTATCTATCAAGAAGCGCGCCTTCCAACATTGCCCTGCAGATTTCGCATCTTAACAATTCAAGCCTTTCTGAAATTTTACAGCTTGCCGCTTTGACGATCTGAATACGCCTTTATTAATGATCCAAATTCCTTCTTCCTTGCTCATTGGCCTCGCTTTCCCACTCCACAGATTATATTTGTACCAAAACAATTAGATAGCCTGAATGTGAACATTCGAGAGGTAATTCCATCAACCGAATCAAATCAGAATATTAGGATATATTTTGATGACATTTCCCCCCAAATTCTAAGTTGCAATCAGCCACTTTTTTAAATGCCCTGTTGCAAGATTACCTAGCACACGTACAATCAAATAACATAATAGCTAGAGACGCTTCAGTGAACAACGAAAAGGCGGGCGTAGGCATTTTCTCGCTTCTGCTAGGCTGATCATTCTCCTTGAGACTTCCAGATTTCACAACCGTTTTTGAAGCTGAAGATTTAGCAGTGATTTTAGCGCTTCTGAAACTCCCTTCAAACTCAATAAGTGCGGTTATTATAACAGATTATAACCTAACGTTTCTAACATTAGTTCCTCCACAGTTGAATTCTCTAAAGCTATTATGGGTACCTGGCCACCGTGGCTTACATTCAAATGAAATGGCAGGCTCATGAGCGCGAACATTCCTGCGTGGACCTATAATGCTGGTTATTCCAGTAGTGGCGCACATAACAGCAATTAGATATAGAAAATATTCAATTCATAGAGATCTCAATGAATTAATAACAACATGGACAGAATATCAGCACCTAAAATTTTCGTGGAAAATCCAGTGGTGCCCATCAAGACGATCAGAAGTAGTGATTGCGAGATTACGCTGCTGTGTTCCTCCATTAAACCTATATTTACACAGGACTAGTCTGACGCTATCGCCTCTGTGTCCATACTGCCAAGAAATATAATCATTTCATCCCTACTTTTTGGTATGTCTGCGATACAAATTGTTAAGGAAAAGACATCTAAAACTTCCGCTTGCTAAATTAGGGTTAATGTTATCATCAGAAATCATACTGTCTTTTGGTGTGTCAATTATAGGGGTCAGCAACAGAGACGTGTTTGATGCTGTTTGCGCTTATATACAATTAGCAAAACGAATGACTTTTTGATTGTTCTCTTGTAATGTAATTTATTAGTTTTTGTATGTTTCCTTATCTTTCTTTCTTATTTTTTTTTTCATCGAATAAGTAACCCTTCAAAAGAATAGGTAATTTTTTCAGCACGCAATTCTTGGCCAATCCCCCAGTGTGGGTATGAGCCATAATATGAGGCCGCCATCATCATCATCATCATTACAGAATGGGCCGGCAGTTTTTGTTGTGGTGGCCTCAGGTGGCGGCTCGAAGCCCTTGGACTAGGGCGGCATCTTCGGCTTGCCGGCGGCTTCGGCTTGCCCAGAGCTGGTCTGCCAAGTCTAAACTTTTGAGAGCCGCCTCCCAGCGGCGGCGACGCCAACGGAGAAGGTCCCCGGTGGCTACCGCAGTCGGGACGGCGTCGGAAAGAAGCGAGCTCGAGGCTTCCCGTACTCTGGCAACGGCCGCTATTGTGGACTCGTCGCGAACGGAGGTGGTTTCATTACCGTTGTTGCCGGTACATTCACAGAGCATGTGTCGCCAGCGTTGCTCTTCTTCCGTAAACTTTACACGCATCAGTTGGATATAAACCCGGGTAGCAGTGATGTAAGATGGCGAGGCTAGGGTAGGTGTGTGTCTGGAGAAAGCGTAATGTTACGGACTCGTTCCTGTTTATCGTACGGTGGCGGGAATGTGCGTCTTTCGAGTCTGTAGTGTAGGGTGAGGTCCCTGAACGTGGTTAGGCGACCTTTTAAAAAAAATAATTCGTTACTGTTGCTTCAGTGAAAGGGATCATCGTGCCGTGTCATACACGACATCCTGTCGTATTCCCTTACGTCTGTCACAACCGACACTAAACTTTTCTGAAGGCGTCAACCAACGAGCGACATTTTACAAGTTTTCCTTTTTTTCTGGATACGAAGTTCGGCACCAAACGGTTTGGATGGCACAATATGTCGTCATTGATTTAGTTCAGTGCCCGAAGGCTCCTGGAAAACGCAAACGCTCCACAGCGAGTTTAACATGGTTAAAGAAATGCGAAAGCACCAAATAACTTTCGCATTTGTACGTTTGTACCATTTGCACCTTTGTAACATTCTACACTTTGTACCGTTTGTAACTTTCGTACCTGGTGTGACACGCGGAACAAGAGGGACTGAGACACGCATGGCATTACGTGCCACGTTGTGCGCTGAAATATGCAAAACTATAAAAATTTATTCATTACTAGAAAGTCAAATACGGCTTTCAATCCTTGCTGATTTCGTAAACCTAGCTCTTCTGGCGGGCCTTTTTCGTATAACCTAACTCTTTCCCTGTAATAAGATCATCGAACAATCCCTTCAATCTGCTATTTACACACAACCTGCAGGAACACAGATGAACTTTTCTTCGTGTTCCATTTGAAGCGAATAAAATTACATTACAGAAAGGTTTCCAGTAGAAAACACTGGGATGAATAAGTGGAAAGGAGACACACGAGACACCACTGGACAAACAACAGAACATTGAATATTGGCTTGGACACATTATATGAATTGAAAGTATAACCAGCTAGACGAATATATGGTGTTACATAATATCGCAGAAATACCCACCACACATAAAAAAAAGAAAGAAAGAAAACAACAGTGCTTCTTTGCTTGTCATGCTGATAGTCTGTTTTGTCGGCTGAAAGAGTATTTCTTGCGCAATTACCCTTTCTCTTCGTCTGTTACTATCATTTACGGTGTACTGATGCATGAACACCCGCTCCAGTCTATGCCACGGCTTCTAAAATTTGGCATGTCAGCTTGTCACTGCTATTTTTCTAAAGTCGTGATGTCGTGAAAGCGGTTGGCCGCATGTCTTCTTCCCAGCAGTCCATGTCAGTGGTTTCTGTTTCAAAACGTTTTGCAATGTGCACACAGTGAGTTCAGGCAAACAGCATTCAAAAATTAGACAGTGACTTAGAACTCGGAGACACAGTGCCTCCGTGGAATGGTTGGCATGCTTTAGAGGAAAACAACAATTATGCAAATAGAAAGCACACATTGGAACCTATGCCAAGCGAATCTTCCGTGAAGCAGCTCACTAAATGCTATCCAACTGTTCATCTACGGCGTAGAGTTTTGCAGCATAGTGATTACGTACCTGTTTCGGCAAGATGCGGAGACCCCCAACGCACGACCTGCGTGACCGCGGATAGGTCAAAATCAATTCAGAGTCCCGCACCTGGCATGCCTCATAATCGAACCGTGGTCTTGGCACGCAAAACCTCAGAATTCAACGTTGCGGGTAATTATAGCTATCTAGCAACGATTACGGTCCCGCTAAGGTTATCAGATGGAGTAACGCGCTTGCATAAGGCGAGCAGTTGTTGGACGCAAGCCTGTGTGAGATGACAGCAGCAAGAAAACGAAGGTGCCGAGGCGTACGATAGCGATAGCATTATTTCTATTCTGGGCATTCGAAGCGAGTTTAAGACATGCCGATGGTTGGGTCGTACATAGTTGTAGGTATTGGACGGGCTTAAGTGGAATGAACCCGGATTGCGACGTCATCTGCGACTGTTACAAAACCGCACGTACCTATATCTAGGCTGTGCTGTATATGTTAAAACGACGATAGAATTAGTACTTCGGCGAAAGAAAAGAATGACAAGAATTTCACTCCGTGAAGATGGAATGGCAGCGAAAGATGACGACAGTCAAAGCTCTCAAACGAAAAGCAAAAGTGCTTTCGCTGCCATTCCGTCTTCACAGAGTGGAATGGTTGTCATTTCTTGCGCTGCGAGTCTGGCGTCGTCGCTTGGTCGGAGGTGCCTGGCCTCGCGATTGTCGTTTTCGTTCAGCATCGCGGGAATGTTCTTCGTCGGTGGTCGTTTCGCGCCGGCGCACTTTAAATTCTCCTTGCTGTTCCCTGCGGCGCCCCTCGTACGCATGTTGTTTTTCGGCTGTACGAATTATACGTGTTCACCCCATTGATAACGCAGCTTTCTTTAGCGCCGATACATCTCATACTTATATACTGCGACAACCTTGACGTCACCCTATTGTTCATGGCGGGTGTTGCAATCTCTTCCGCATTTTGACATCTGCGCCACCGCACTCCACCCGTACGTGATCACACACAAAGCAAACAATGAAGCCCATTGTGTATGGCTTTGTTAGAAATAGCTAAGTCCGTTTCTGTTGGCGGACGCCGAAATATCTCCAGTAGGATTGTCATAAACAGCTTTCGCTGTAAAAAAAAAGAAAAAAAAAGCCAATAAACTTTACAACCTTTGCCACTTGCGCAGATCATAAAGGTGGTACAACGTCGCAAAATTCTTACGTAGCGTTAGCTGCCATGCGGAAAGGAATAGGGAATTTGGGCTGATCCACGAAGCGGGTGCATTCTAACACCTTTTCAACGCGCTAACAGTCACGAGGAGCCTGCACTAAACTAAGCAAGGGCACTTCCGAAAAAAGCTGAACATCCTCATTCGCGTTTTTTTTTTTTTACTTTCTTTAATATGAATACAATGTTCAAAGGAATATAGAAGACTTGCGTATTTTGTTTGAACTGGGCAAGTGAAAATAAACTTACATAGAACAGTGAAAATACGACAAAAAACGCCGCTGTGTGCCAGATTTCACGGTTGTTTCGCTTTTCTCTTCCGTGTTTGGGAAAATGCTAAGCCATCGCACGTTGAAGGGACGCTGAATTCACAGTACCAGTTCCAGGTTGCCGAAAACGCTGTCAAAGGCTGCCGCACTACTTGGCATGGTAGCGCATATACAGAAGCTCCGCCCCTGTAGCTTACCTTTCATTACCTGAGAAAACAGCGCGTTGGCTTTCGCACGACAAAACTATTCGTGCAAGCGTGGTCTAGCAACAATAGGCCAGGCTTATTGTGGTTAGGCCAGGCTCCCACGCATACCTTTCTGCCAAAGCCAATAAATAAATAAATAAATAAATAAATAAATAAATCAATCAATCAATCAATCAATCAATCAGTCAGTCAGTCAGTCAGTCAGTCAGTCAGTCAGTCAGTCAGTCAGTCAGTCAATCAATCAATCAATCAATCAATCAATCAATCAATCAATCAATCAATCAATCAATCAATCAATCAATCAATCAATCCCATTACTTCACATTTCAGCAATTGTACGCATTTTACCAGCACACAGTAAACAATCAATATATATATATATCAACGAGAAGAAAGGGAAGAGATTGACGCCATTTTTATTACTCATATCATAGGAAGCCACCAAAGACACCAAGAACAACATAGAGGAAATTACTTGTACTTACTAATTGAATTAAAGAAATGATAAATTAATGAAAATAAGTGTGGATGAAAAATCTACTGGCCGCAGATGTGTTATGAACCCACGACGTCGCAGTACTCGCGCAATGCTCTTCCCAATTGAGCTACCGCGGCACCATTTTCTCAAGACTAAGGAACATGGTTCGAGCAATGTGCACGCAAAGTTCAAAGCGTGTGGGTTAACCGTGCCCATTGCAATAACATGGTTGTAACGACGCGTTTGAGCACGGGACACAGAAAATATGTGCAGCTTGTTTTATTTCTTGACATAGAATATATAGCTGCTGTCAAGGATCAAAACAACAAGAATAAACTGGGCAGTCATCTGCATCACACAAGGAAGCCAGGATACAGAATAACTTCTAAGTGTCGCCATCAAGATACGCCAGTTCCTTTGTCGAAAGAGAAACTGAGGCTTCACTGATACAATCAACACCACGCTTCTTGATCTCAAGCGCTTCCAATATCTCCCTTGTCAGTTGATCATCAGCTCTGTTCAAAACATAGGTTCTATCAAAATCTGGGATGCACTTGGGAGCCCTACAATGCGCACTTATATGACCGGAGAGCTGGTTTTTCATCTTATATCGATGCTCACGCAATCTGTCATTCAGGCGTCTGCCCGTTTGGCCTGCAGCTTTAATGGAAACACGTAGCCAATATGCACAACGCGGATTACACCTTGCTTACGTTTGGTGAATACGAGGATCAGGTGATGCGTGGACCAAATTTAAAGTCTGTTGGTTAATTGCTTCCTTTGCAAAAAACATATGGTCTTCAATTCATGCTGCGAAGGTGGTTGGACAGTGAAGCAGTAAACGACAACAAGAACGATTACCCGTTGAGACACAGGTTGAAATTATTCACGTGGCAATACGCACATACATTTTACCTAATATTAGACTAGGACGTTTCGACGGCCTGTGTCTTGGCTTGCGCCGCTACTTCGTGCACCTACACAGAGTGGACGAGAGAGAAGAGAAATTCACCGCGCCTCGTATGCACGCTGCTCCTCAGTATACGTCCTCACTATATATGTCTTCACTATACGTGACCTTTCCATAGTACTGGCACAACACAAATCAGTTGCAAGGTAGGTTTTTCTTTCACGTACGAAAGTGTAGTTACGTCACTGCCTGCTTTGCATGCTACAGTCTAGCTGCCGTCGCCGCGGCAGCTTGCGCAACAGTAATCTTTACCGGGAAACGTATGCCGTGGAGAGTGCTACGTGCTTCGCACCGGATGTAGGCGCAGGAGCGCCTTATCATTAATTATGTGGTTCCTATACTTGTTTTCAGCTTGCTCCTTATTGAAACGTGTGCTGTCCTGTATCTTGTATGCGTGATTACAAAAAATGTATGCACTGTTCGCATCACTTTTCTGAGTGCTTGTAGCCTCTGCCTTACGGGGGTATGAGCCATTGCATTTGAGGGTACGAACCATAGATGATGATAGTTTTCTGTCGATGTTACGCCAAGAAGAAATTCCAGGATCTCAGCCACTGACAGGTTCGCTGTAGAAATTACATCTGCAGCTGCATCCTCCAGGGCGTTATCAGTATACATCTAATGAACGGTGCAATATTTATCTTGTTTGCATGGCAAAACGACAAATGTCACCAATAAAAATTTAGCGATAATGGGGGGAATGCTACTGCAATTATCTGTGCGAAGTTAAATGCGTGTGCATCCACTGTAGCTCTTGCAAAAGAAATTCTGCATCAAGTGTTCGAAAGTGTCATATGTCTACGGCGGTCTTCAGCTATACTTGTCAATAGAGAGTTTTATAATAGGGGTCCCAAATGTTTGGGGCACCAAAGAAATAGCGTTGAAGCCACTGCGCATGCGCTAGACACGAACGGCGCTTGGGTTTTGCACCGGGAATGCTATTTCACTGTTTTAGCGGGAGCCTCAAAAGCTTCCTCAAAAGACTTGCGTCAACAAACTTGGCGGCACCCATCAAAGCGACGGCTCAAACCAAGCACCAAACTGGGCTCGATTCGCGGTAACGCATGAAGTTCGCAAGCTAGAAGTGACTGCGCATATCGCTTTCTCTCAACTAGCGTATGTTATGAAGATTGACCCATTATGCACCGCTGATTATGAACCCAATTGTCGATTTCATACTCGTAGGCCTAATACGGCTTAGCTTGGCTGGGGAAGGCACGTTAAGTTGGTTACTCAAAACTAAGCGCAACTGATTGCTTGCTGCAAATAGAATAACCTCTAAATGGTAATTAAACGGGAAAACACGAAAGTCAAAATAAATTACGCTTCTTATCATAAAATGGTACATTTTATTTAATTATTTCGAGTAGCTTTTCTTTGCCGTCGTAGCGGCGCTGTCAGCGCAAGGTGCTATCCGCAGAGAGAGAGAGAGAGAGAAGTGGTTCTTCTCTGGCACTATCTTCTGCAACCCTTGCGGCACGGCTCAGAGCCAGCAGGGGGAAGGATATGGGAGTGAAGGAGATAGAAGGAGGCAGAAAGGTAGAGAGTCGCCACAGCAGCAGCGGAGCAGCCCGGCCTGGAAGGCCCAGTGGCTTCGACCGGAGGAGTGGACGGGTGATAGACTTTAGGAGGTGGCCCAGCAAAAGCGAAGTTTAGGCTTATGAGGAGGCCCGAGGTGGTGAATAGCCGTTAGGCTATTCGTCTTTGAAGAAATTTCCTGGACTCTCGCCGAGAGCCCCGACGAGTCGAGGTACTCGATGACACTTAGGAAGGCTGGTAGCTGGTTACGACTGGGGAAGAGGATGTCTTCCTGTCGTGAACATGGGAGCCCCAGGCGGGAGAACTCCTGCAGAAGTCGGCCCCGGTGCTGCAGGTGAGCAGGGCAGGCCAGCAGAAGGTGCTCCAGAGTCTATGGGTCACCGCAGGAGGCATAGGCTGGCGAGGTGGCTTTCCCAAGGCGGTGCCGGCGGGCTGCCGTCCAGTAGCAGCCAACCCGCAGTCGGAGAAGCAACGAGGTATCCCTTCGTGGGAGGCCGTGGTGTGGAAGAGGGCGTGGAGACCGTGATACCGGAGACGGGCTCATCCACAGCAGCCTGCGTTGCACCGGCCCTACAAAATCGCAAGGTGTGCCGTCTCCCGGAACATGCAAGCTCTACCGCAGCAGAGCTAGCAGGACTCCACCGTGCTGTAGACCTACTGGCAGAGGAGCTACCAAAGACTCCGGCAGCTATCTTCTGCGACTCCAAGGCGGCGCTGCTTTGCCTGCAGAGCCCTGACAAGGCTAGCCTTGGGGTTGCACTGCTCTCCTCAAGACTGGCGGCCCTTCAAGATGCAGGATGCTCAATATCCCTGCACTGGCTGCCGGCGCACGTAGGGATCCCGGGCAATGAAGAAGATGATGATGATGATATGTAGTGTTTATTGGCGCAAGGGCCAAGTGTGGGCAATGAAGAGGCAGACACTCTCGCAAAGAGCGCCCACCACTCAAGCGTTCCCCTCAGCCCTGCTGTAACGGCCGCGGACTTCACAAGACACAGGCTGCGCCGGCACATCATTGCCTGCCATCCGGATAAACGGGTATCCGCAAACGCAACGCCCTATTCTAAAACTCTTCACTTCTGCGTGCCCCAAGACTAACACCCGCAACGCTCTTTGGGGCCGCAAGCTTTTGGCGTCCGTATTCTAAGTCTCTCTAATGTCTTTAGATAACTCAACATTATACCAAAGATATATTTTGTGGAAATGCGTTTAAGCACATTGTATGGCGAAGCTTTAGCATTCCTGGTCTAATCATAGAACCGTTGTGAGTAATTAGTAAACCCTCGTTGTTTTTTTTTGTTGTTTTTTTGTCGCGCTATACGAGGCTCGCAGTACATTCCTCTGGCGTCATCGGTGAAATAAACAAGGCACCTTGTTTTTTTTTTAGTTAGAGGCATGTTTTGGCGACTTATAGGCATGGACAAAATTGTATGAACCAATTACGGCATTAGCAGTAGGTTACGTGAGCATGCAGTTGGGAGAGTTGCAGCTATGTAGAATTTATCGCAGAATTTATCTCGCTGCTCTGGTAAAACTGTGAACGCAATCGAGGTCAAATTTATCAAAAAAAAAAAAAGTGGGGAGGCATGGACCCTATGAACTATGTCTTGGCGAAGTAAAATGTGTATGGATGAATTACTGCCCTTGTGAAAATTTAGTAAGTGCTCGCAAGCATTAAATTCGGCCGATCCAACGGACCAGTCATATACGGGAAACAGTTTAAAGTATGATATTAAATTAAAATTAAATTATGGAGTTTTACTTGCGAAAATCACGATTTCATTTGAAGCACGCCGTTGTGAGGGACTCCGGAATAATTTGGACCACCAGGGGTTCTTTAACGTGCACATAAATATAAGTACACCGGTATTCTCCGGCAACAAAAATAATATTCAGGCAACGAAATTTCATCTTCCTAATTCCATCTTTCTTCCGAAACTCCAAATTTCCATCTTCACTGGAAAGTTGTTTGTGGCTCTGCAAGTCCGCAGAAGTCTGCTACATTTTTTATGGCAAGAGCTGACAAAAATGGTAGCAATTGTATTTTATAATATGACCTGAAGAAGTGCTCACAGTACTGTACCGAAGCCATAGAAACTTTCTAGCGCAAGGGTATGAAAAAAAAATATATAAACGCCGCACTTCGCTTCCCCTCCACCATCACGTACCGTTGAGGCAAACGATGCATGTGGTATCGCATCGGTGGTCGATGAAACTCCTGTCCAGGCTAGATAACTTAAAAGTATTACAAAAGCATCTAGTGAATGACAAATGAGCCTTCTGATGACCATTCGCACGCCAACAGAATGTTTTTTTCTTTTTTTACAGCGAAGCTGTATATGGCTAGGTTCTGGAAGAAAATGCGTGCCTCTATCGAGCCATGTAGAACGATAATTTCTCCCCACACGTGGGCCGATCGCGAAGATAGCGCAACACTGGGCGGACCCGCGGCGGACGTGAAGCAGGCTTTAAGACTCCGCCGACTGGCAAAGATAAGTTTAATATCTTAGGTCCAAATACAACCCAGTATCCCATATTAAACTGATAAGAACAGATACTGCACTTTGACTCGCGTTGACTATGTCTGCGTTCTCACCGCCCTCTCTTTGTTGGCGTTCCAAGCGCTTGCGTACCTCCTTTCCTTTCCTTCCGCTCTCCCGTGGTGGCGGTCGCTCAAGCGTGCTGCCCGCCAGGACCACAGGCGGAAAGAAATGCCAACTGTCCATGTAGCTCTGATCCCACAAACTTGGAACGTTTCACCGGAGCAGCGGCCAGGTTTCGGAGGGAGTTTGTGGGGAACTAATTTTGTGTGGCCTGTGTTGTGTGTGACAGCTTGTAGTTTTCGAGTGATCTCACAACTATTACTGCACTGCGGGACGTCGGTCAACGCACGATCGCATTGGCTACGGTGAAGCCGTGTGTGCCATCGGAGTGCGATTAGGTGCGCGTCTTCTACGCGCTGGTATTCGTTAGTGAAAGGTGTCGTGCTGCGTTCTGCAGCAGTACACGGGTTTGTATACCCTCCGGTGCCTCACCATCTTGCGAGGCTCAGCATCGTGGAGGAGCGACTAGTCGCGCCTCGCCTTCCATTTATGTGCATACGGCGCTTGACGCATGGTAATGGGCAGTTCGCCATTAAGGGGCCTACATACACAGCTTCGGTGGTCCTCCACATTCACAGAGTAGAATGACACTGAATTTTTTTTCTCAAGTAATGCGTGGCATTTATGCGGCGTATGTGTTCCGCAAGCACCCGTAGGCAGAATACCCGCAAACCAACGCAATTTGTTACTTATAACAACATTCCTGGCATTTGCAGCGCTCGGAACAAGAAAGACTTGGGGATAAAAAAAAAAAGAAAAGCGACAGAAGCTGTCTGTCACTCTTTTTCAATCTTTCTTTTCCATACAAGCGCTGGAAATGTCACGAATGTTCAGCTTCCAACTAGCGCAGCTTTCAGCTTTAGACATTTATAAGGCCGTTTGAGGATGTGTTGTTATGGAGATTCTTGAAAAAAAGAAAGAAGATATAAGCAAGGGCAAAAGACACATAGAACGTACACCACAGGCGCCTGTGAAGCTTATAGAGTGGATTCTATTCACTCCGAAGTAGGCACGTAGAACGAGGGACATGTATGTTTATGAAGCCGAGAGTGTGACGAAGTTTCAGCTCTTGGCAAAGAATAATGAAAAGAAACAAAGCAGGCACCAATTTAGATTACGATATTGTAAACTTGACGTTTCGTCCTCAGCACGGGAGCCTTGTTCACACTCAATTTCTTATGCCTCGTTGTATGCTCGTTTATTTCGCGCCATTGCATTTATTAAAATAAACCGTTTTGACACGTTTGAGCGTTTGTGTGCGTCGATGAGCGTTCAATGGATAGAACGCGCAAGTACGAGTGAACGAGAGGTTTGCTTGCCAAGCCAATTCAAGCTAGTGAAACTAGGACGAGTGCCCGTGGGTTACCACAGGCTAGACCTTCATCCATCGGGAGCCAACGACAGGAAGACCGCTTATATAACGCCTGAACTTTGCTGCCTATGTGGTGGGAGCGAAAGCGAAAGCCCACAACACTATTCAGTCCCCGTAAAGAGGGTAAACGCACAAATGGCATGAAGCGGGCAGGTTAAGCCACCATCTGCTGCCATGAAGTAGTTTTTGCTTTATTGTGACATCGCAAGTTGTCGGGATACGTAGATACAAACAGCTGTTGCGGTGATGACGGGGTGCTTTCACCAAAAATGAGGAGATATGCGGTACTTTTTCGTCGGCTGACGTCAACGATCATCGGTAAATCTAGGACACACAAACGCGCGCACACACACAGAGGGAGGGTGGAAGAGAGAGAGAGAGAGATTGAGAAAGAGGTAGTGAGGCATAGAGAGACATAAATGAAGCTACCGTGAAGTTGATGTCGGTGGACAAAAAAAAGAGAAAAAAAAAGAAAAAGAAAAACACCGGTAACTAATTTTCTTGGTTTTTCAACTGTAGCCATAGCGTTATAACTTCCGTGCATAATGACTACCGTGAAGTTGATGTCGGTGGACAAAAAAAAAAGAAAACACCGGTAATTAATTTTCTTGGTTTTCAACTTTAGCCATAGCGTTATAACTTCCGTGCAAGGCTATGCCACCCGCTTAAAGACTTCACTTTACAAAGCTCATGACAGTATAGTTTGGAGCTCATCTAAGAACTGCCACAGGACTTTGATGTCTAAAGGAGTAAAGAAACGATAAAACTTTATTTTGTACAAGGCGTCCACGTGGTCGTTAGTACCCCGAGTGGGATGTTATAACTGGCTCATTCCGCCATTGTGTACCAAACAAGAAGTTTAATCATATTTCGAAAATATAGCTTTATAATGATGTTTACGGAATGCGAAATCACGTCTCGAAAGACTATTCAGTACCTAAATTTGAGAAATACATACACTGTAGACCGCGTGCTCATCAACAAAGAAATGTCTTTTGGCTGGTTTATGAGCATTTATTGTCTCCAATATTGCTACGCTGGCGGCTATTTGAGTCCCTCCGCAGTATTTAAATACTCTTAAATAAGTGAACAAAATTATTACTATAAAATATTTAGGGTGCAGTAATGTATTGCTAAAATACATTGAATCTTTCTGTTGAATGGCTTTTCATTGATTATTTGCTTCATCATCCTCTTCTCCTTTTATCTGTTTTCTTACTTTAGTTTCCTGTTTCTGGTTTATTATTATTATTATTATTATTATTATTATTATTATTATTTTCCTAGTCATGTTTCGTGGTCAGTCTCGCGCCGAGCGATCTAGCTTGTGCGTATGTATTTGTCAGAGTCCATGTTCACCTCTTATCCTCAGAACACCTCCTCGCAATAACGCAATTCCTCCTTGCTCACGCACCTGCTTACATGGTGTCACGTGACTGAGAAAACAAGGAGCCCTCTGGGCGTCGCATCTGACAGGCAGCGTAAGCGGATAAACACAAAGACGGGGAAGTTATTCGGCATAGCAAACGACAGTTGGCGGGAATTCTGCTTCTCGTGATTGTGACCTTGGCGATAGCGCCATCCTCATCCACGTGTTGTTCTGTAGTTTGTTTTTGCCTGCAGTCTTCGCAACGCTTGATTTCAACGAAACGCTAAGGATGTTTTTGGTGGTGCAGTTGCAACAGCACCGCTCATCTATCCTTCAGCAATATAATCTTTTTGCGTAGTTTTTCGCGACACAGATTTCAATTTTTCGACAATGGTAATGGACGCTTGGTAATGAGATCACCTAGGAAAGGAAGAAATTTTTTCTTGAAGCAACAATAAAGATGTCATCAGGACTTATCTCTTTGCTGAACCCGCGCTTGTAACGTGCTTGTAATGAAAATGCTGCTCTCGTCTTCTTGACGGTGGCTCTTGCACTGCAGTGAGGAAAATTTTCACATGCCTACGTACTTAGTAGACTGCCGAGAAAGCAGTCAAACGTATTTGCATACGCGGGGTACGTTTCTAGAATCGTGCGTTGCGACAAACAAATTAATACATTCCGGGGGATTTCCGAGTTGTTTCTCTCGAAATGTCACGTTAAAAAGAAAAGAAAAAGATGCTCAGCGAGATATTTTTTCCATCGCCAACTGAAGGCTGAGACCAGTTTCGGACAAAAGTTTCTGAAGCATTGCCAGCTGACAGGTTAGCACTATTATTGGGGAATTCACGGTTATCCCTCCTCCCCCGCCCTTTCCAAATGAAAAACAAAACAAAACAACCGCTGATAAATACCAGTACCTCTCACAAACGTGCTTTCAATACATTATCTGGTCATCAGACACAACACCGACCGACCTCTAAACACCTATGTAAAGGGTAAGGTACCCTTTCTCTGAAGGTTGAGAGGACGTCATCTGAAACCTGTTTTGCTGCGAAACATGAAGCGAAGGCAGTGGGGCCTCAAAAGACGACGAAAAGCACAAACAAAGGCCCCTCACCTCTTCAGCAGGCAGTCGTCTCGCCTGAAAGCCCGTGAATTGTTGTGGGAGGAGGAACCGTATCACTCGTCCCGTAAAGTCGGCACCTGAACACCACTCCATCACGTCGTCATGAAGCCGCCGTGTTCAGCACTGCTGGCGCCGTTCGTTTCATTGCTTGCCGTGTGCGGTTGTTGGACCTACGCGAAGGAAGTTTCCTACGACGCCAACTCTCCTGTCGTCCGCATAAGCGATGGACTCGTCGCCGGCCGGCGTGAAATTATCAGCGATGCTACAGTGCACACGTTTCTCGGAATACCTTACGCGCAGCCTCCGGTGGGAGACCTTCGCTTCGAAAAGCCCCGGCCCCCAAATCCGTGGCAGGGAACGTACAACGCCACTAGAAGCCCGAATCCATGCATGCAGATCGACTTTCCTTTCTTACTCGACACGAAAATCGACAACTCGCACGCTTCGGAGGACTGCCTCTACATGAATGTCTGGAGGCCCGCGAAGGCGTGCGGTTCGGACGGCAAGTGCAATGCCAGTATGCCGGTCCTTGTTTTCGTTCATGGAGGTGGCTTTCAGTGGGGTGACTCGTCGCTCTTCGTGCACGATCTGTCCAACTTCGTTGCTCATTCCGGCATGATTGCCGTAGGTTTCAATTACAGGGTTAGCATTTTTGGCTTCTTAACGGCGGGTACGAAAGAGTTTCCCGGAAACTGGGGTCTCTGGGATCAGTACTTGGCGCTCCAATGGGTGCAGAAGAACATAGGTGCTTTCGGAGGCAACCCGAATGAAGTGACATTAGCGGGCCAAAGTGCTGGCGCCATCTCCGCAGCTCTGCATTCAATTTCGCCCAAGGGCAAAGGCCTTTTCAAAAGGATGCTTCTACAAAGCGGGTCAACCATGTCTATGATCGTTGGGGAACCATTCAAAGGTTCGGGCAAATTCATAGCAGTGGCGGCGGGCGCGGGCTGCTACGATGAAAAAAGGAGCGTCGAAGACCAATTGAAGGAGTCCGTAGCTTGTCTGAAGAAAGCCGATGGCCGCGCCATCTACGAGAGGCTCGCAAAGGAAAAACCTCAAGACCAGATATTCCCACCTGTGAATGGTGATGACTACCTTCCGGTTGACCCTCTGCTCGCAAATGCAGCTGATAAGATAGCTACTGAGGAACTTTTCTTGGGGACGGTCGCCAACGAAGGCACGATCTTTGCTTACAATGTCGCCAAACTTGTAAGTAGCGTCGGCGGCGCGTTTTCGTTGACAGAGGACTACAGGCTCATGGTGACATTAGGCGTGAGTACTCTATTTAACATACCAGTCTCGGCATCGAAGGCGATTATCAGTTACTATTATGGTGATTACGACACGCATCACACACTGGATCAAGTGCTATCGATTTTCGGCGACATCATCGGTGATGGTGGATTTTACTGCCCCGTGGTATTCTTTGCTGAAAAGGCATCGAAGCAAGGCATCAAGACGTATAGGTACCAGTACACGCACAGGTCCTCGTTTAACCCTTGGCCAGCTTGGGTTGGCGTCTTTCATGGTGAAGACCTGTTTTTCATGACGGGAGCATTGCCTTTCCTCACCCAAGAAAAGAAGCACCGACCGTCTCTCTGGCACACGCTAAAAGAAGAGCTGAATGTAACGCACTACACGAAAGACGAAACGGTGTTCATGAAAGAACTTATTTCGACAATTTCTGCTTATGTGAGGAATGGGTAAGCATGGTGTTACACTGGAATTATGCACTGATGCACCAACATTTGTCGGCTGCTGTCGTCGCCGCAGTAACCTACATTAAGAACAAGTTAACTCGAAGGTACAGTTACTTTTGCTAGAATGTGGTGAAATTTGGCCCCTTTTTCCTGAGCAGTCGATGTGGCCACTGCATACCTGTGCCCTGAATTCAGAAGAGATTCAGGCATTAGATTAGATTACAGTGTTGGTACTTCGTAATCGCCCTAACTTTGGTTGTATCTCTCTTTTGTACATTTAATAAGTGTATAAAGAAATATAACTTTAAACTCAAGCTTTAAAGACATCCTATTAAAAAAACACAATTGAATAAGAGCTGTCCAAGGAAATGAACTTCGAAGTTGTTCAGTACAATTTTGTTAAAAGGTTGGAGTGCGATTCAACCTCCAGGTGAAGTCGATGAAAGACAATGTCTTCCTGAGCGTGTTTGAGGTGTGAGTGGGGCGGAGGCGCTGCGTGCGAGCTGAAGAGGCGTTGAACTACTTGATCTTTTTTACTGCACTAGCTTCGAAGTATGCCCCCATTTTCCGACTTCGTTATCTTCGGGATAGGCCCAAATTTTAACTGACGTGTAGTGACGTGAATTTTAGTGACGTGTATGTAATTTAATAATTTTTTGTGGTTTTATATGCCAGAACTGCGATCAACGTATAAGGCATGCCGTAGTGCAGGAAAAGCGTCGAAGACGTAACAGTTACAGTATCGGGATTCTGTGCTAGACGTCCTCGGTTCGAATCCGGCCTCGGGACAGTTATATGTATCTATTCATTAGCATATGACCTAGGAGAGAGGGTATACACAAACCCGATACGGAAAAGTGGTAGTAACTCGCTAAAAAAGCCTTTGTCTTTAAAATTTACGCATACATTGCAACTTTCCAAGCACGTCATGCGCGTCTTTTAAAGTTTCCGTCATAAGGGGCAGGCTTTCGCTATATATCTCCAGCAGTTATTAACAATTATGTTCGAAGGAGAAAAAAAACACGCATTCACAAATGCAGTCTTTTAAAATCGCTGATAATACAACGAAACAATTAGCCGATGTGTAAAGTGCGGCTGACTGCTTGGTGAGCAAGAATACTTTCCGATATCAGAACTATCCTACACTGAAACCAGCACCATGTTTTACCAAAGTAAGATTACCTTAAATGTTTGTCAATAAGAGTTGCACCTTTTCCATTTCTGAGTTTATAGAAAAAAGAAAATTGAAGATGCGTCAGCTGTTCACGCAAGGAAAGCAAAAACAAAAAAAAGAGTGTGGTGGTCATGACAACCACACACAAGTAAACTGCTGTTTGAAAAGAAAATTCAAACCAAGTGACGTTACTTAAAACATAAACAAATATTTGAAAATAATCTGTAGTGTCAGAAGTTGTTCTCAAGTCTAAGAAAATTCTGATTAATGAAACATCTTGTTTCATGGACAACCCTTCAAGAGGATATAGAGGTGTTGTTTTGAGCTTGATATGCACCTAAATTTGTGACCTATTACTGCACGCAAGTCAATAATCATTTCTGCTTACACACGGAATAAATAAGTAATGAAGTGTCGGGCGTTAAATTGTGCACTGACATAGATTTACTCCAACTAGAAATAACTTGCCATGTCACTGACATGTCCTGTACAAGTATACATACGACAACATTTCATGTTTCGTTTCTTTCTCCTTTTTTTCCCTAGCGGTAATACAGCAAATTTGGAACTTACAGTGCATATCTGGTTAAATGAGTTATGGACATTGTAATTATGAGGCAAACCTCAGTTAAAGATTACTAAAAGCAAGCTTGTTTTAATGATGATATATAATGCCTAATTAACTCATGTCTCACGAAAATGTGCTGGCATGTACTGTCTAATTTCAAGAGCCTTATACGAACTCTATATTAGGTGTCTTTTTTTTTTCTTTTTATAAGGGTATGAAAACTTGGCTGTGCTGATATTGTGTAATGAAATCCTAAAAAAATATTTTCTCCGTGTGTTGCTAATACTAGTATACCGTTGATTCATTATTTTCGTTATGTCACGTATCTGCTAAATAAAGCAATGTTTGACGGGGCTGATAACTCAAAAAAAAACTGACTCGCCATTCCGGCTCGGCGAAAGTGGATGTCCAACAAAGCTTGCAAAACCATCACTGCAACTGCTGAGGGCGGTATGCAATGGTTAATTTATAGTTGGGATGCTTGTTCTGAGTTCGTTCTTCATTGAAGCGTATGCACTTCTTTGTGTTGTATGGATGATTTCAATAAATGTAGGCAGCCTTCGCTTCACTTTGCTAAGCACTTTTAGCCTCTTTGCCTAGCGGCGGTATGAGCCATTGAATTTTTAACGCGATGGTGTTAAGGGCCCCGTTTCGTAGAAAAGCCGGTGTCGGTGCCAGCGTCGGCGGAGTTGTCTGTGAGCAAAAAATTCTGTTTATATTCAGGTCTCCATAAGTTAAATAATGACCACCCATGAAGACAATAAATCAGTTCGTAACATTGTTCAGAATTATATGTCACCTGCGTGTCGTGGCCTAAAGAGTTTCGCTGGTTACCCACCTTCAGAGAGTGGAATGGCCATGATGTTTTCGCGTGCTTACGGGGGCATGAGCCATTGCTTACGGGGGCATGAGCCACTGCATTTTTGCTTGCTTATGGTGTTAAGAGCCATTGCTGTTGATGTCAAATGCTTATGAGCACGTTCTTTATTGAAACGCACGCTGTTCTGTACGTTGTGTGCGTGCTTCCAATGAATGTATGCACAGTTTGCTCCATTTTGCTGAGTGCTTGAATACCCTCTACATTACGAGGGGGATGAGTCATTGCATTTTCGCTTGCTTGCATAAGCCATTGCTGAGGATGATAATTTCTTCTCACAGACGGGCACGAAATATGCCGATCACCGAGAGGCTAACAGCTTCGTTGTAAAACACTGCTAGGCTTCCTCAAGATTCGATCTCATATTATGGGGTGCATGGCCCGAGTGTTTTCCCTCAGTGCCGCAAGTCTTTCCTCGACGCCACACAAACAGCTTGTCTAGATAACGATGTAGAGACTCGTTTCAATGACGCTTATATACTCGCCGATATTGCACCTACAAACAAAGTGAGAGGTAAAGCATAAAAATAAACCCACAGCCATAAACCAAAAGCTTCTTTTCTAAATTGTGCATCCTTTGGCCTCAATACACCGACATGTGTACTTCTGCAGTACATTCATAGCTAATCTTGCTTCTTCATCTTGGCTTTGGCTAATGAGTAACAATCTGTGATTGAACAGCGCGAGGAGACATGGCACAGAAAAAAAAAAAAAAGCCTACCAGATTGAGCACTTACAGACTTACAACTCTGCATCTATGTGTCCGCGTTGTTATTGCTTCAGTTTTCTTGGTTTTTCTTTCTTTTTTTATTGCTTAGTCATGTGTCTTGATGCACTAAAATTAAGCGGCTTAGTCAAGGTGATTGAGTTGAATAGACATTGCTTCCTGTTGTCGCTGTTTTTAATGGAACGAAAGGAAAGTTGAGTGACCCTGCTGAACTTATTTCGTACTTTCTTTTCTTTCTAATATTTTCTGCAATTAACATATAAACGGAGAGCCGAGTGTGTAAAAGATCGAAATTTGTAAAAAGAAATGCAATAAATTTGAAATGCCGCATATACTACAATACAATGAAGTGAGATTCAGAGACTGCTATGTCAGAGTCGACGCATAAATGCGAACATTGTTCTGCAGAAAACCAACGATACCGGAGTCTCGCGCGGAGTGGCCGTTGTACACTAAGGACACTGAGCAGTACGTCCAACTTCAGCCGCACAACTACACCATCGGCACGGAGAAGCGGCAGGCATTCTGCGACCTGTGGAAGCCATTCCTGCTAAAACGGTGAGTCCTGTGGTCGAGCACATCTAGGTGCTGAACGAGGCGTACCACCACAGGTATATACGCGGTGTGACACAAAAAAAACGAGATTGGTCCAATAACTTATTGTACTTACTGAATCAGTTCTCTGTGACATTATCACCTTCAAAGTAGTCCCCTTCAGCATTCACACAGTTCTGCATTCGGTGCTGCCACTGCTGGTAACCGGTCTGGAACGAGGTTTTTGGAAGGTCCTTCAGGAGATTCTCCGTTTTTGCCTGAGCCTCTTCAACTGAGGTAAAATGGGTTCCCTTCAAGCAAGATTTAAATTTAGGAAGTAAACCAAAGTCGCATGGAGCCAAATCAGGGGAATCAGGAGGATTCCCCATCACAGTAATGTTTTTGCTGGTCAGAAACTGCTTGACAGATAGGGCCGTGTGAGCGGGTGCATTGTCCTGGTGCAATAGCCATCCATCACTCCACAACTGTGACCTTTTTTTCCTGATTTTTCTCACGAAGCATATTTAGTACTTCAATGTAGTAGTGTTGATTAACAGTCTGACCACTGGGAACCCACTCAATCATTACAATTTCATTAATGTCGAAGAAGACAATTAACATTGCTTCCAATTTTGATTTTGACATGCGTGCTTTTTTGGGTCTTGGGGATCCTGGAGACTTCCGCTGCATTGACTGGCGCTTACTTTCTGGGTAATAGGCAAAAATACATGTCTCATCACATGTTGCAACAGATTCCAACTAATTTGGCTCATTTGCAATGCGTTCTAACATGTCCAGACACACGTTTTTGGTCAACGGACAGAACTTTTGGAACAACCTTCGCACAAATCTTCCTCATGTGTAATTCATCCATTAAAATGCGTCAAATAGCTTCCCTATCCAAGTGAACCAACTCCGCCACTGCACGAACACTTAATCATCGGTCACCACTGATCACATCACGAACTTTGCCAATGTTTTGTACTGTAATCGCTGAACTTGGGCGCCCAGCACCGTTCATCATCTTCCACACTGTCCCTACCCCCTGAAAACCGTCTCCATCTCCATAAGCCTCGGTTATTATTTGAAATGTTTCCGTGGCTGATTTCTTAAGTTTCACAAGAAACTTGATGTTGGTTCACTGTTCGGTTTTTACACAGACATTTTTCCGGCATAATGCAGTTGCACATGTTCACTCAATGACGCAGCACTCCCAACTGGCGTGATCGATTCCGTCGAAACTGGACGCATGAATAGAGGAGGTGTGTGGGATTACGTCAGGGGAACAGTTGTTGCGAACTCCACTCTTTTTTCAAGCTACACACTTATTCTCGTTTATTTTGTGTCACACCTCGTATGAAGGATAAAAGACACTGTTCATATACGCTATGCACGTCACAGTTTTATTTCCTTGAACATCCATCTGATTGTGGATTCTCTCATTTTGAACTTTCTACGCAGCATACGCAGAAGCTTCGGCAGAGAAAAACGCGTAGTGCTCTACGACATTGAAGTGAGGAATAAAGCAATAAAACGACGGACACCGACCTTTCCCAGCGTAGTCTATAAGATACCCTGCACAGATTGCGACCACGCACACATCGGTGAATCGGGCAACTTCAAACAGAGACGGAGGCAGCATCAGAAAGATGTCGAAAAGAAACGTACCGCTTCGAATGCTCTTGCGAAGCACACAGATGCAACGGGCCACAAGATTGACTGGGATCGCTCGAGAGTTAAAGAAAGAAACTTGAAATCGCGGCTGTATCTGGAATCACTGGAGATACAAAAACACGTCACACGCTCAATCGAAATGAGGGAACCTTCCGCCCCGTCATATACGCGCTGCTTACGTCACGTTCTGAAGTATACATAAGCTTCCGTGAACTTTACTTCATCCCATTGTGAACAAGGCTTTCGTAGGGAAGCTGAAACGTATTTTAGATTTAAAATTTTTTAGTACTTCTTTTGGTCGGTGTCCGTCGTTTTATTGCTTCATGCCTCATCCCGACCAGAGGGGCTTCCGTCGAACCCTCTACTTCGACAATGAAGTGAAAATAGGTGGGATTTCTGCGGGAAAACATTATGGGAATATCTAATCCCAAAATGAAGAAGTTTCAATTAGTTTAAGTAGATATTTCAAACTAAGCCGCACGGAACAAGGACAACGGTAGTTTTTCTTACGGGCTACATATTATTTGTATTTAGTTAGTCGCAGTTGGTGCTATTAAAGCCAATGAAAATCCTTATATCCTGCGCAGAACTCTACCTTACGAATAATATACTACGCGTGCTGGAATATTCAAGCAGCCGCGAACAGCCTCAACTGCAACGTTTTGTGCCTCAAGTGATGATTGTAGGTATTTTTGTTTCTGATACATCCGCTTTGAAAACTGGCATAAAATTATACTGCTTTAAATTTTGCGTATTCTGTTTGTTTTACTCGTGAACACTATATATATAATTATCATTGTGCACACCAGATTAGAAAACAGTATGCTGTTTTGGGGCATGGTAACGAGAAAGTCAATACAAAACTTGTTTAAAACCTTCGCCTATCTGCCAGATAAATATTCACATGTACAGCATGAAAATGCATACAATAGTAATTAACTATTACTAATATGTTAACATGTACAATAGTTTATTAACTATTGTACATATTGAAGTAATAAGATTACTAGAGTATTATGCGAATAACTGGTCATATATTTCAGCACGTAAGTCATCAAGGATAGAAATGGAAAGCAAATTACTCTTATAATTTTTGAGTTATGGATAATTTACAATGGTAATATCTATTTTACTTAAATATCAGGCTCCATGATATACGCTGCCAAACATCACACTTTTAGCCGCTTTTACCTGTAATGGCCATTTCAGTAAATTTTGCACGAACAGGTGACGCCTTCAGGTCTGACTGAGGATATTTTAAACATTCATACTTGTGCGGATATTATCGTTATTTAGAAGAAAAAGCCCCAGCAGTTAAACACTGCAAAGTCTAGACAGTATTTTGATAAGGGTTGGTCTGATGCTAGACGTCCAGTGAGCTCTCCTTTGCGGCATAGATATACTTATTATAATTATTGTATTTATCACTATATATTGGAATATGAGTTTTACAATAGAATTTTAGTGCCATCAGACAGGCAAAGGAGGCTGTGTGTGTGTGTGTGTGTGTGTGTGTGTGTGTGTGTGTGTGTGTGTGTGTGTGTGTGTGTGTGTGTGTGTGTGTGTGTGTGTGTGAGAGAGAGAGAGAGAGAGAGAGAGAGAGAGGCGAGCAAGGGCAGTGAGGTTAACGAGGCTGAGTCCAGTTTCCTACCCTGCACGTCGGGAGGGGGAGAGGGGGAAGAGAGAGACAGAAAGAGAGCATGAGTCTATATCGCAGTTTCACTTGCACTAAGGGAGGTGCAATGTGTCTACAGTCGACCACTTAAGTCTGTTGCCTTCAGAGAATGAAGAAGCGTTCGAATGACTTTCTGAGCTAATGAACTGCGAGGCCAGGCTCCCAAGATCTTCGCTTCTGTGAATGGCCTATCGTCCATTCAGGGGTCACCAATCACGGCCACCTTAGTGACCTATCGTCCAGTCTATCCAAGGCACACTGGAGTCTGACGTTGCTTATCAAAGCGAGAACAGGGGCACAGAAGGTGACTTATGGTCTCTTCACACTTGCACATAGCGCACATCGGTGAGTCCGCCATTCCAGTACGATAGTTGTAGGAGTTAGTGAATGCCACTCCTACCCACAGCCGACACAGCAGCGTTGCGTCATGTCGTGAGAGGTTTGCTGGGAACTTCAGTTTCAGCGAGGGGCCGAGGCTGTATAAACGACAGTTAAAGTTCTGTGGTGTATGCCAGTAACTGAACGTGATGGTACGAGCGAGACTGCGAAGCTCTCTTGCAGCGTCTACTCTCGACAAAGGTATAAGGAGTGTCGGTGCTCCAGCGTGAGCACGTCGGGCAGCGTCACCGGCGAGATGATAACCAACGATACCACAATGTCTCGGAAGCCACTGAAATAATATATCATGTCTTCGTTCAGAAGCGCAATGGAAAATTTTGTTGATTTAAAGCACCAGCTGTTCGTAATTACCACGCCGTAAATCTCGCAAGCTTTGGAGGGCTGCTATCGAATCACCATGGAGGCTGTGGGTAAGAGCTGCCCCTAGGAGCAGCTTGAAATAATAATAATAATAATAATAATAATAATAATAATAATAATAATAATAATAATAATAATAATAATAATAATAATAATAATAATAATCTTATTCATCATCATCTTCTTCTTGCTGTAGAACAGCGAGATGAATTACCGGAGGTGCCTTTCTTCTTCAATATCTGCAGAGCAACTAATTTATGGCAGTTAACAGAAAAGAACAGCGCAGGGAAAGCATGACAAATGGGAATGTACTCATTAACCATTGTTATAGCGTTGAGAGTGCAATATACACGAGTACTTACGTCACGGAGTTTAATTATAACGACAGGAGCTTCCACAGAACGACGCGTTTTATACTTTATCAAAAAAATTCGCCTCTT
Organism: Dermacentor andersoni; assembly: GCF_023375885.2. Taxonomy (NCBI): domain Eukaryota; kingdom Metazoa; phylum Arthropoda; class Arachnida; order Ixodida; family Ixodidae; genus Dermacentor; species Dermacentor andersoni. The sequence continues at coordinate 189,151,586 of NC_092818.1, read as the reverse complement.
TGCCATGAGATAAAAGCTACGAAAGTATAATGCACTTTGCAAGCATGCCATATCGTGGAACACTTAGCTCAATTTCAGACTTATATTCGAGTTGTGAAGAACTGCAAGTAGACGCACGTTGAAGAGACATGTGTGCATGAAGCAGAGAGACTTGATTTGTTTGGACCTGCTGCTGATTTTGACAGCTCTTCATTGTTCTATCAAAATTACAATTGTTGAGGGAAGAGGAATACATTCGACCACCTCGGAATAATTCAGGAGCCCTGAGAAGTTTCTTATGGGTGTTTTTGTATACGTGTGTAATTTCTATACGAGTGTATATGACGGTCACGACCTTCGGACGCGACGGCTGTGATGCGGACCAAAATCGCGGGCGACGTTTGTGCGGAGCAGCACCAGGCCGAAGTAGATCTTGGTGGCGTGACAGCAGGGTATTTACTCTGTGATTACTTCTGCCTCCGACCAGTCTTACCAAAAGCACGTGAGCTTTCGCCACTAACAGCTTCGGCAGCTAAGCTGATCTGTGACGCTATATTACCGAAAATTTATAAGATGTACGCGAGTACGTCGAGAGAAGAAAACTAGGAAGGTGCTCAGCATATATCCTACCAGTATTTCTCGTAACGCCGCCGCATGATGTGGTCACGTCTGTCGCCGGAAGTGCGTAGTTGGGAAGTCGCGCACACAAGGGTTGATTACGAGATGAGCTGACGTTGCTCGTTCGGCAGATCCATGAGGCAGAAGCAGAAGTCGAAACAGGTTGGGTAATGCCGGACGGCTGCAGGAAGGAAATGACGCCGTAAACTTGTGCAAAGGCATACTCTCTCGGAATGCACATAGAGTCCGCATGACAACGATGCGTGAACGTATTGAGGAGCTAAACGAACTGCTGCCTTGAGTTCCGCATGGTACAACCTTTACAGGCACTAAACCTGTCAAATAGCACGCTGAAATTCCATTTAGCATATGCTATATAATATATGCTGGCGGAACCCACCGTGGTGGTGTGGTCGCTATCGTGTTGCACTAATAAGCCTGAGGGCGCGGGATTGAATCCCAGCCGCGACGGCCGCATTTCGATGGGGGTGAAATGTAAGAACGCTCGTACAGCGTGCATTGGGTGCGTGTTTAAGAACCCCTAATGGTCAAAAACTTTTCCGTGCCTCATAAGCAGATTGCGGTTTTGGCACGTAACAACTCAGAGTTGTTATTTTTTTTTCTTTAGCTGTTGACGTCTACGGTTTTTCGATGTACGGGCGTCAATTACTCCGTGCACTGACTCTGCATTGAAAAAAGGATGGAAGCCCTATTAAGAAGCTAGTGTATTTGACCGTTTTATGACATGCATCCCGACGTCACAGTTACAAAACTTCTACTTCACAATTTTCATTGAATTACTTGCCTGGAATCCCTGATCATTAAATGGGGCATTGCAGGAATTATTTCAGCGAGGCAGGGGTGAGTAGCGGTGTGCGTTTGGCGAATAATTAAAGGATGTGACAAATGTCTACATGACATCGAGTGAAACCGACACCGTTGCGCTCTTTCAAGTAGAATCCGCAAATTTTGTAGAAGACAAACGCTTCCATGACAGATGAGGCAAGTGTTAGCTTATACAAGCACGTATAGTGATAAGTACGTCAGCCATTTCGCATTGTATTCTGCTTAGTGAGCAAATTAATATCTATACGACGGCTTATGATAAAGTTGAAAAGTTTTGTATCCCATTCCAAAAGAAAACATAATAAATTGCTTGTGCTGAGCGATCTTTTTCTTTGCGCATTTTACAGCGACACTCTTTGCAGCTGCATTCGCCTCAAAGGCACTGGCGTTACAACCCCAAAGCTACACCATTATTACTACGCGCTAAATGTTATACCTATCATCGTTACTCATGTTGCTCAGCGATGCTTGTCAGGGTACACCTTGTCAAAATGCACGGATGGCACGAAGTAGCTATTGTTTTGACAAACGTCAAAAGACATTTATACTTTCGCGTATTCAAGAACTGAACAGCTCGATGGATGGATGGATGGATGGATGGATGGATGGATGGATGGATGGATGGATGGATGCTATGAGTACCCCCCTTGGAAAGGGGCGGTGGCTTGCGCCATCAAGCTCTTGTTATTACATTACCCAATGTCCCAACTATGTTGAAGGAAAAAAAAGAAGGAAAGGAAAAAAAAGCACGAAGAATGCACATCACCAAACTTTCTAAACCTCTAGTGGGAACTACCTATTTGTACGCCTCTGTTGTTTTGTCATTTCCCTACTTTTCTTCCACCAATCTTCCAATCGCCTCTGAGAGCGGGAAGCAACGAGAGCGACATCTGAGGACAGGTTGGGCGCAAAGAGATTTCCGCATTAAGAAGTTAGCAAAACTGTGACTATCTGTCCCCCCATAACCGTCGCAAATTTAAAATATCATAAAATTATGAAGACATGAATACAACCGTATAAAAAGCCATTTTTAACCATATATGTTTCGGAAAAATGTTCGGAGTAAGACATTAGCATAGCAAAGTGAAAGGAACTGCTGCACAGACGGGGATAATTCACAGGCTATGGCAATGTGTCGATATTGAATTAATTACATGGGCTTTTTTATTCGCTAAAATACTTTCTGCAAGCTTTTAGAATTCTCACCTAGCGACCATGAGACCTGTTCTTCAGTTTCGAAGAAGGTTCTTGGATCATTAACATATGCGTCACAAGCTCAGAAAGTGACACGTGCTTTGCTAAAATTTCTGAAATAGACAGATCTCATTGACCAACTGTAGTTTCTATGGGCATCTCCGGATGAACACTTGATGAAAGAAAACTTATCTTTTGCCTTGTTTTCATGATGCTGTCCTCGCTTCTTTCCATTTCAGGAGTGCCAAGGACATAGCAGGAGAGCACAAAGAACAAGCGACAAGGTCCGGGAAATCTCCCTCCGCAAAATTGCCGCCACCCAGTACCAACGATGTCGAAAGCAATTATGCCTCCAATGCACCAAACAACGTCTGTGCCTGTAGTATGGCAGTTGTACTTGCAATGCTAGTTCTTCATCTTTTACATTAGGTGGAAATCATACCGCAGACATCTCAGGAGCTAACTGAAAGAGTCGCTTTTACTCCTGTAAGGCGCTCCTTTCGGCATAGCGGCGTGGAAACTTGAATTCTCTTCACTAACGACTTTTATGGACTTGCTTTCTCATTTCACTGACCTAGAAATGCCTAACGAATCCTGGCTCGACCAGCTGCATTCCTTTATAATAATGCGAGAACATCGGAATATATTCGTGGCTTCTAAGTTTACTGATTCCAGCGATTCCACTGGTGGAACTACTTCCGTTGTGATTGCGTGCTTCCTTATGTGCTGATTATCATAAATACTATGGGCAATGTTCGCCATAAAGACGCTCATTATGTGTTCAAAATTAATTATGGGGATTTACGTGCCAAAACACCGATCTCATGATGAGTCACGCCGTAGTGGGGGACTTCGGCAGTTTGAACCACCTGGGGTTCTTTAACGTGTACCTAAATCTAAATACACAGGTGTTCTCGCACTTCTCCCCCATCGAAATGCGGCACCGTTGCCTAGATTCGCTCCCACGACCTCATGCTTAGGAGACCAACACCGTTGCATTCCTTATGTGTATGCTGATACAAAGGGTTCATGTGTTGTTATGTCTTGCATTTCCCACCCTGATGTTCATTTAAGCGCAAACGCTGGCATACATTTGCGGATCTCAAAAAAAGAAGAAGCATCAGGAAAAACTGCGATTGCGCACTTTACACGGGGGTGTGAGTGTGAGAGTGAGGATCGAATGTGTATTTGCTATTACCATTCGGACAGAGCTGTACATATGTGAAAACGGAAGAAGTTGACATTGCCAGGTGTCTTGCAAACTCGTAATGCACGTGGCCTCAGAGATTGATACACTCTGGCTACAGGGGAAACTGGTGCAGTTTTGCTGGAACCAACATGGTATTGGTTGCAGATACAGGCCTTGGAGTACAACCTTGACTCGGGCTCTGTATTATGGATTCTATTCTACGAACTTGAACTTTTGTTTCTGTTAGCCAGTTCAGTCCCCATACTTGCTTACCTTTAAAGTTATCCTATATTGGCATTAGTCAAGTTATGGCACGTTCTTTCTTCACTATATAAAATGTTTACTCTTTCTGAGCAAGAAAGGAATCAAACTCGTAACAAAGTCATAAAGATCCAATGTTGCAAATGCAGCAATGCTTACTGCCAGTATATTAAGATCTTTTAGGAACGAAAGTTGGAAATGTTAATTATTTCCGGTGCTTTGCAGCTTGCGCCACGTTTCCAATGATGTATTTGAACAGAGAGTATAATGTAGGAAGTTCTATCGCGAAGTGCTGTAAGTTTTTCGCAAAACAAAAAAAAAAACTAGTATTTAGTGCTTGTCTCATAGCACGCCCAGCCATCAGCTGAGCCGAGTCAGTCCTACAGCCCATCATTCCTTTGCTAGTTAAAGCGACACTGCGGAAGCTCACATTAAAAGGACCTTGAGCTACCCCTCGGGCTTGGGGAAATAACATAGTCGGGGGGGGGGGGGGGTGTAGCATACGCTGCTGTGAACATCTCAGCGAAGTTTTGCTGTCGTACGGGATGCGTGGAGCTCGCAAGAGGAGCGCGAAGTCGCCTTTCTCAAAAACGCTCTCTTTTCAACAGAAGCTTGCTCCTCATTCTCTACTGGACGCTTTATTTCATAATAAAGCGAATTCCCATACGCGGCTGCTATTGTTAGCTGTGGTCTGCTACGTAACGTAAATACCGCGGCCGCCGCGAAGTGCCGCCACGAGTCCGCTGGCTATGGGCGCACTGGGGCTCGATGAGGACAGCCGCTTTTGGCTTACATTTAGCGTGTCGTAGCCACTAAAATAGGAAGTCGTGGCTTTTACGTTAACATCCAAAGTGAAATTTGAACTGCGCGCCACGGTGACAGACGCGCCGTAGCCGTAGCCTTCGTAGACGCGCCGTAGACTGCGCCGTAGCCTTCGCAGCGCAAGGCATTGTAGAAACAACGGGAGCACAGCGGAGGCCGCGTTTGATTGCCAATAACTCCGTCCGCTTCTGCTGAACGCATTGAAGTACTCTTTGCGGCAAAGTATTTCTGAAATAGACTAGTTTTACTTCAAATGCCTTTCTCCACTTCAATAGAAAGCGGGTTCAGGGCCCCTTTAAAGCTAGAGCCACGTTTTCATCCTGACAGCTTTTAGAAGCATCCTCCCCGACGTTGAAGAGATCGACATCCGGCTTGGCATGACTCCAGCAGACTCAGGAGGAGGAATGTGTTGATAGATGTTGTGGCTTTATATCTCTAGTCGTTTTCATGTTCTTAATAAAGCAGGAAACACAATATATCACCGCTTTGAAGTCATTCTCTGAACACGACGATGATGTGCCGAAGAACGTTCAGGACAGAGAATAAAAAGAAAATTACCGACCAGGATGGCCAAGCAATCACGCAGCATAAAAGCAAGGTAAGTTAACATAAGTTCATGATTCTTTTTATAAAAAAAAACGAGCTCGGAATGTCCTCATTAGACATTTCTTGAATAAATCTTCTGGATACGTGGGTTACCTATGCGCATGCAAGTCTGTGATGGCATCAATTAGATTTTATATAGAAACTCATAACAATTTATTATGGAATAACTGACGTATTTCCATTAGAGATTTAATGTATACGAACGATTCCAGCTTATAACGAACGAGACATCATATACAATCTCGCAGGACACAATTTTAACGTGATAGCGCTAAGGGCCCCGTGTCGCACAAAATGCGCTGCCGGTTTCGACGTCGGCGGGATTTTAAGGGGGCGAAAATTTACGCACATAATTAGGTATATGCATATGCCACACCTCGCTATATGACATGCGATATATGCGGGTTGTACGGTCGCATCATTCTATCACTAATATTGCTCATACTTTTTCTTACATTCCTGGCAAAGTTATTCCTCGGACATTTAATAATGACAGCCTGAAAACAAATGTCATGAAACGAAACTCCAATAGGGCATGCCTCTTATGCTAAATCTTCTCAGACTTAAATATTAAAAGTGCCAAACAATAAGAGAAACCTGAAAATAAGATATCTTCTCGGTGCGGCTGTGCACAACCTCCTGGATCGGATCACGCAAGAGGCCGCAAAACACGCCTTCATGCAAAGCGCTCGCCGACAGCGTTTCCCCGTAAACATTACAGTTACATAAGCTGCAGTTGTAATGCTGGGAAGCGCGAGAAGCAGTCAGGGATCTTTAAATGCCGTCACATCCCACTTTTAAAGATGAACCTTAAGCATCCTCCTAGTTTCTTGACGAAATTCTTGGTAAGGTTCAAGTAAGCGAAGCAGCGAGACAATATTGTTGCTAAAACTCTGTGCTATAGTCATTATGGCACAAAGCGGGGTGCTTAAGCTCCAGTCGCTATAGCATGCGTGCTGCACAATCAATAGTCAACGACTACTGCATGATGCCCCTGTATTACATGGAAAATTGTGTAACCATCTCTATATTGTTTGCCTGTTTCCTACTTTGACCTTGGCTACGTCCTGATGGCTAGTCTACTCAGACCATCGCCACACGAGAAGTTGTTATTCCATGAAGGTCTATCCGAATCGGCTGCCGAATGTTTCATCGAGTTCGCTACGACATGACGAGGTGATGTTTCATTGTGGAGGACGAACACGGCTCCACTGCCAACCATTTTACGTGCGGTGGTGTTCCAAAATGTGGGGTATTGATGTATTGGGCATTTAGGCAGTCTTTGATGGAACAAGTGGTATAAGCAGTGCTAGAATGTACAATTCTGGTATGACACTTCTTTTAAAAAGCTGCAGGCTTTATTTCGTAAACACCTGTTCAACACGATAGGATAGATACAGACAACTTCTGAAATATTCAAGCCAGTTAAGAGCCGATGAAATCCATCTCTTTAAGATGATGCGCACAGAAACGAAGGAAGCCAACTAAGGTCTTTTATGTGCAAAAATACTGCGTCTGGTTGTTCACGGTCCAAAATGAAATACACTTTATCAAACATTTGCACCCTAGTTATACATAAATAAATGTGTCAGCTGACAACAAACGAATAAAAGACATTAAAATCGTAGTAAACTTTCGCTGATTCTCGTGCCTTCACATGTAATACTAATATCTGCTCTAGTTCATGTGAACTTCGTTAGAAACATGGATTATACCGTTCTCCAGCTTCGCCGTCCCGCTCGACAAAGCTTCATTGCAAAATTCGTAATTTCGTGCGAGCTCTAGAAACTACCACACATATCTTGGGACTCATTTACCCAATGAATAGTCCGCTTATGCGGAGCTTTATTGCTTTTCCACGTTTTCTCATCTTCCTGCAGCGGACGTTTGAAAATGGTCCGTACGCCACGTGGCAGACCCGAAGAAAGGAGGGCGGGAGAAAGCGTCGATTAGGGGATGGGGGGAGGGGGGGAGAGGGTACCTCCCAACAGCTGACACTGCCCCGTCTGGCTGTTCCGAGCAGAGTAATAGGTGCGCCAGACTCTATCAATCGGAGAGGAGACATGATTTCGCTCATGATTCTTTTTCATAGGCGACAACAAACGGGGTTAACAGAGGGGCCCGATTTTTGATCGCATCATAAGAAGCCAACAAGCAAATAGACCAAAGACAACACAGGGGAAATTACTTCTGCTTACTTATTGAAATAAAGAAACTATTAATTAATGGAATTGAAAGTGGATCAAAAGCAACTTGTCGCAGGTGAGGAACGATCGCACACCTTCGCATTAAGCGTGCGATGCTCTACCAATTTAATAGGCGACGCGATAAAGCGATGAAAGTAAAGTACCACATGATGTAAGCAGGTTAGTTTCGATCAATATGCTTTGTCCGCCTTGCACTAGAGGAGTTTATGGCAGCTCCACTGCGTTCTCCGACTCTGGGAATACAGAACAAGCAGCCGACTACTCGCGGTCGAGTGCCGCCTGCTGATTGAAAACGTGAAAAAGGTGCAGTTGTAACCTCTGCCCCTGGCTGCAGATGCCGCGTGCGCTGGGCGCTACACGCCCACTGGAGAGAGACGGGAGAGCGTGAACTGTCTAGAGTGGGGAAATATTTGATCGAGGTCAGTTGTTCTTTCACTTGCCGTCGAAGATCCTTCCAGTTTCTAGGAAAAAGTAACAGAAGGCAAAACAACATTCACAGCTGGGCTGCATCCCAAAATAAAACGTAGCGAGGAAAATAAATCTGTACAGGGTTGGTGCATGTGTGTTTTGGTTAATGATTTCTTTTTTTTGCATAAGAACTGCTTTCGCGAATTTCTGCCGACTTTAGTCAGGCATACATCAAGAGCAGCGCCGGTTGGGAGCGAACACTGAAAGGGACATTAAAGAACAACACTAAGATCAGTTGGAATGCGCACTTACATCGTGCTGTACAGCAGCGTAGCTGTGCAAAAATAATGATCGCGCTTTCTGAAAGCTTTGGCAACATATGCTTGTTAGTATTGTGACGTCGTAGGGATGGCGAAAAATTCAAGCGCTGCAAGATGGTTTGTCGACATCAGCGGCAATCCGGTGAAAATAGATCACCGTCATAAAGAAAAAAACAACTACGTAGGGTTGAAAGTATGTAAGAGCTTGAAACTATGTGGCCGATTGTTGATATATAGGTTTGCAAATTTTTAAGTTAGAGAAAAATTTAACTCCACTTAAGCATTTATGAGTGCGGCATCCAGGTATCTCTATTCGGTCATGCTTCCTTGCAACATCACGGCTGCTAATGACATCACTCTCGACACCGCGCAAACAAAAATGAACTAAGAAATAAGTTTGCAAATTTACGTGGATTGAGATGCACCCCATGACTATGAAGTGGATGCTTATCACTGTGTTTACGAGTGTCTGTGGTTTGTTTATTAGGTGGTTATACTTAAAGATGTCACTTTTCGCACTGTAACAAATAATATGAAAGAAAAAGAACTTCTAGACAACCGCATTTCATTCCAGATAAAGAGTAGTTGTTTAATCTGCGCATTCTCAGCGATAACATGTGGTTTTAAGATACATAATAAACAATGCTTCAGAAGATATTTCTTTTTTTCATTCATGGTTGAAATTATGCCTCATAAGAACCAATGATTGGTTGATTTTGATTGCTCCGCAGTGAAATGGCACAACTCACTTGGGGCGATCGGCATTGAATCTTGCCGTGCAAGGGTTCCAAATTAATAATAATAATAATAATAATAATAATAATAATAATAATAATAATAATAATAATAATAATAATAATAATAATAACCTTTATTACCAATGAGCAATTTGTACAGATATTTTTGCTAGGTGTGCCGAAGCTTTCCGTAGGCTTTTATGGCAGAAACCTAGCTGTCAGGGCAATGCCTTCTGTAACCTTATTAGAAACTTAATATACTTAAATTTAAAAAAAAAAGGAAAAAGAAAAAAACGAATCACAGGTTCCTCAGGTAAACATGCCAAGTCAACAACATTTAATGTTCAGATGAAGATACGTTGTCCACAACAATCATTAAATGTAGTAAAAGTGAAACAAGATATAAATGGAGTTACAACCTACTGAGAAAAAAAACGAAAAAAAAACGTGAGAACAGTCCAGATAACACAGTCATGCATTAATGTTGGCAAAGATCACACTACAACAAAGAAGGCTGTATACATGTGAAAACTTCTATTCTATCATTGTTTTCAGAGCCTGTCTCAGTCCCGACAAATTTCCCTAATCCACTACTGAACTGGGAAGGTTATTAAACAGGTGGGGAATATAATACCTTCTTTGTCCTTTTCCATAGCAAGTTCTTGTCCGAGGAACTATATATCTGAGACGGTTACGCATAACAACACTCTTGAGGTCAGGTTCACGGAAATAGTTGCTCTAGAAATAGCTCATCACAATTGTCGAACAAAATAAACACTCAAAATCAGGCATTTCTAAATCTCCAAATGAATTATCCGGCGCTTGGTTTCACACAAAACATTTAGCATGCTTTGTGATAGGCTGTCTATCTTATATTTCTAAAATCTGCGGCCATTCAAGAACAGCAAATGCCGTACTTCATATGTAAGTAACATAAAGCCTGCGCTATCATTTTTTAAAAATATTGATTTGTGCATGACTCCTTATACGGTAAAGTGTACATGTGTCATTACGTAGGCGCGCACACATTCAAGTCATTTGAATATTCCAAGATAAGTCAATCTCAAAATATTGTCCAAGCTATATTGATGCTGACGGCGTATTGTGCCGTATTGTACAGGGCCACAAACAGAGTCTAAACAATATGAAGCGTTAAAGAAGACAGCTTGATTTGTTACAATTTCTTAAATTTCTGGATTTCTGAAACAGACTAAGCGCCCTTTCAGAGCACTGCATTTTATACGGTATTTTCGAAACCAGTTCATTAAATTTTTTGGCACTTAGAAGTAAAGCGACAGCTGCTTCATACTTCATGTGCTTAGAAACAAGCGACGTATCATCAGCATACTGGAAAATTGTACATGAATTAATTACCTGTCCCAAGTCACAAGTGTACAAACTAAAAAGAAACGGAGACAGAACTGAAACCTGTGGCACCCCTGCGTTAAGATGCCTAAAAGAGCTCTTTAGGTCACCAATACATGCAATCTCAGACCGATTTACTAGGTAATACCGTTTAAATGCTTGGAAATGTCCCCGAAACCCATAATTTTGTACCTTAGCACATAGAATACTCTGGCTTATCGAATAGAACGCCTTTAATATATCTAAGAAAAGCCCACAGGCGAACTGGTTAAGCTCAAATGTTTGATATAGAACCCGTCAGTTCTTGAAAAAGCGTATGCATGCTTCTACCAGACACGAAGTCATACTGGGAAGTTGATAACATGTTATATTTTAGAGCGAACCCCTCAATCGTTCGATGATAGCTCCTTACTACCTGAGAAACTCCTTGCCGATGATTAGGTCTCGAGAACACTGAGGGAGAATGCTCAAGCTGGCAACAAACGTAGAGCCGCGAATCTGTATTCGTGCCGTGCACATGTCGAGTGGTGTGACGATGTGTCCGCCAGCTGTACGAACTGGCGTTTGATTCCAAGGCGTGGTCACTTTCTTCAGAAGGGCGGCCAGTTTTTCGCTGATTATAGAATAATCCGCTCCAGTGTCCACTAAAGCAGTCAATTCACGACCGTCGAGCAGTACAGGAATGTCCAAAGAAATTCTTCCGTAACCAGCAGGTACTGTCGTCGTCGATGTATCGTCGGCCCGCGTACGCGTCAGTAGGGGTCCTTGAGCATGTCCAGACTGGGCGGCCTCGCTCCCGAAGGTCGCTGTGGTTAGTTTCCCCGGCGTGGGCTGGGCGACCGACCCTGCACCACGCTCGAATACGTACGGCGAGTCGGAGAAAACCGCCGCGGCGAAGAGAAGCGTGACTGGTGTCGAGCTGATGGAGATCCGCGCTGCTGGGCAACGTATTCTTCAATTTCAGGAGGACGCAGGGCGAACCGAGGTCGCAGCGAGTTCGCTGAGAATCCGCGTAGTCCGAGCTCTCGATAGGAGCACTGTCGGTAGACGTGCCCAGCTTCGCCACAGTGAAAGCAAAGGGGACGGCGATCAGGTGCCCGCCACACGTCTGATTTCCTTGGGGCCTCTCGGTGGTCCTGGTCATACGAGGCAGCTTGGACGGGTTCTAGCATGGCCGGGCGCGCGGCGCGAAGCGGGGAGGGAGGTGGGGTAGGTTGTCTCAAACCTTGCGAATATGACATACGGAGGGTGTCATTTCTTAGTGGTCGAGCTTCTGTGTTGAAGGGTGCTTCTCTTAGCGCATGCTGGACTTCGTCATGGAGAACGCTGGACAAGGAGCATAGCGTCGTCTGTGAGGGTACCGACACTTTCTGGAGTTCTTCGCGGATTACGGAACGAATGAGCTCTCGAGAGAAATCGACGTGGCCCCCGAGATCTCCGAGGAAGTCCGTAGGGTGACGCAGTGTTCACTTGGCGTTCGTATGATGTCTGCTGCCGAAGAGTCTGTTCCATGGTGATGACCTCGGAAAGAAATTCTGACACAGTCTTGGGAGGACTGCGCAAGAGACCGCCGAGCAGCATCTCTTTCACTCCGCGCATCAGGTACTGCACCTTCTTTTCTTCCAACATGCTGGGATCGGCTCATAGAAAAAGACGCGTCATGTCCTCGACATACAATGCGACACCCTCGTTCGGCATTTGTATACGGGACTGGAGATCACGCTCAGCTCGCTCTCGGCGATCAGAATTCGGCATTTGAATTCTGCCCATGAAGTTAGGGCATCTGCATGGTTCTCATACTAAATACGTGCACCATCGTTAAGGCTGAAATATACGTTTTTCATTTTGTCTGCGTCATCCCACTTGTTGAACGCGGCAACACGTTCATAGTGCACCAGCCAATCTTCAACATCCTCATGTATGGCGCCGTGGAAGGGTTGGCGTTCGCGGATTGAGTAGCGTACAGTGAATCGGCGTTGTGCCTTCCATACCGGTTGGGGTGGTCGGAGCTGCCATTTTCTCTGGGAGGAGTCCAAACTCAGGGGCTTGTCCACGGATCCTTCTGCTGGCGCGGTGTACAGGCGTAACCACCGGTACGGGGCTGGAGCTCCTGCTGCTCGGAGGGTTTGGTGCATAGATTAGATTACCCAGCACCTCCACCAGTTTGTCACGCGCTAAGGCAAGAGTAAGCAGCAGTATCAATACTAAACACATTCCTTCGTCGTTATGCCGAACCACTAGCTAGTTTCTTTGTAACTACATATGAGGTTTCTGGATGATAACCAAATCTTGTCACCACGTTAACGCGGTTTTCGAAAAGGGTTATCTATGGTTACACAGCTGACTACAGTGGTACCTTGTTTCACAGGGTACCACCCTCCGGCCACTGCTTTTCTTGACATGGTTTGCAATGGCATGGTGAATCCTGTTCAGAAACGACTCTTCGCAGACGATTGTACTCATTTATTGCGAAATTGAAATAACAAGGATGAAGGTCTTGCATGCGCTAAAGTAGTAGTCAAGACTCAAGGATCAAGAAGCTTTCTAAAGACAAAGGCCTTAGGAATATCTGTGCTTGGTGCAACAAATCAGGCATGAAGCTAAATTCCGGAAATTGCAGAAATTTTTAGTCGCATAACAAGGAAACGTTCTTTGTACTCTAATAGCTCTGACAGTCTAAAATAGGTTGAGAAACTTAAACATCTTGGCGTATTATTATTTGTTTTGAACACATATGCACATATACACAGGTATCAGGAAAAGGAAAGCGAGGAGCAGGCTGGCAACTGCCACCGGAAGGGGCAGTTGCCAGCCTGCTCAGAAATGGAATGGAAGATAGGAAGGAGGGGAGGACACAGAAATGGAAGATAGGAAGGAGGGGAGGAAGAAGGAAAGAGGAAAAGAGAGCAACAGGCGTATTGTTTATGAATAACATAAGCTGGAATAACCGCACTGGCGGGGCTTGTTCTGCATTTTTCTATTTCTGTTCGTTACGCGACAAGCTCAAAGACTAACCCACACAGTTAAAACAAATAGCATATTCATCTTTCACCATGACAAAACTACAATATGCATGTATTATATGAGACCCGCATGCTAAAATTAATATCGATGACTTTGAGAACGCTCAGAGGATGAACAGACGAACAAGTATGATCGCAATATGCACGTTTGACAGCTCATGAAAGATAAGTAACAGAATTACAAACAAGACGTAAGTTAAATCGACTGATATTTTTATATTCATTAATAAACAATAGGGTTGCAGTTGAGTTACCCCATATGTTGTCCCACAACTAACTAAAAGAACTGTCACTGACATTCTCCTTCCTTGACCACATATTTTTATAGGACAAACCTATTCAGCTATTAGTTTTATACCCTTGAAATTCCTCACTGGAACAGTTTGAACATTGCCTCAGATTTGTAGATGAAAGCAATGCCTATGTCACCTGACTTGTTTCCTTGACTGCTTTGCATAACGTTGCACACACTGTTTCTGCCACTTTCATATTTTACGTTTTGTGCTTTTGCATTTTTGTCTCTCCGAAATGTTGACTCTGTTACTGCATTTCCGAATTCTTGCCCCTCCTGCTTGAGCCTTCCGGCCTGCAGTATATATTTATTTCTGAGAAAATAAATAAATAAATAAATAAATAAATAAATAAATAAATAAATAAATAAATAAATAAATAAATAAATAAATAAATAAATTTATTTTGCTGTTACTGACTGTCGGCACACAAGAGCAGTCAATGACCCTTTTGCAGGGGTACACTGAAACAACCCCAGCGTCAACTTCCAAGAAGTCCTCGGTATACAGGAAGGTTGTGCATCGGCGAAAGTCTGAACAACAAGCCATGTCTGAAGATTTGCAGACAATTATTCTCCTGCTGAACAATCTGACCTCTGAAGTTTGAAGATAGTAGCTACTAGCAGTACGTAGCTGTACGTTAACCACTTCAGTATTATTTGATTTTATGACTCAGTCACCATTCGGAATGAACACCACTTATATACTCGTGTCATGTAAGCCATTCCAAGTAAAACTATCGAGGTAAACACTTTGGTCCGGCAAGCTGACAAACCAGACTTCCGACGCTCCTCCAGAGAAGTTACCATACATAACGTCTCAAAAACACAGTGAAAAGCAGGCAGCCTAGATGAGGTGTTGAAAACCTGGCCAATCATCCACTCACAGAAAGGTCTGCTGCTGCTGCCGTGGACTCTCGTTTCTTGTTGGTTTGTTGGCTCTTCCGTAGGGAACTGGCCCAAAACGCCAACCAGTAGGGGAGATAGGTACGTTAAATTATAATTTTGGAACGCGAGGCATTCTTTTGCTGCGCACTTGGGGGGCATCATCAATAAAACGAAAAGTCAACTCTCCGATGATGGGATAAAACCGTGGCCTCGCAGCATCACAGCCCAAATAAGTTATTTCAAATAAAGTATTTAAAAAAACCTCAATGCTGATTAAACATTCGCTGCAAACGCTCATAAGCGGAATCGCTTTAAAATTTCGTGTGTATGCTGGAGAGGTTTATTCGCCGATGCTCCGGCAATGCTACGAAAAATTTCAAGCAAAGGTATATATATATATGAAAATGCGGCCTCTGCCCGCAGTTAGACAAGTAGAGCTGGCGACGTTGTAGCCTTTGCTGTGGCAGCAGAGCAGCATGTACGCTGTATACACCGCAGACGTGCACGGCCACGTGGCTGAGTATCCGCCTCGCCTTCGGGAGGACTTGGGTTCAAAATCAAGCTGCTCTGTGTTACCCACTCGCTGTCTAAGCGGGCATAGGTGCCCTTTGGCCGAACAGTCAGCTTTCTTTAGGTGTGAATTTTTCGTAAGAAGGCGGCCGTGCCATGCAGCTCCTGTCGGACCCTTTGGGCACAACAAAGCCCCAAAAAGGAGGGTTCCGGCATAGCAAACAGTATACCAGCAGTTATATTCACTGCACGCGCCCACACCACCGCACATGCTCATTGTACGTAGAAGTCAGTGGCGGAGAAGTAGTCAGTACTTCTATTGTACGTTTTTGGGACAGTTTTGTAAAATCAATGCCAGGTTTTCTTCCGTAACCATTTCTTGCGACAAAATTAAGGAGAAAGCAATAATTTGCACAATTTTTACCTCGCTGTTAAGGATTAAAGAACATGAAACCCACGACACCTACGAACATATCCAAGAAAGTGGATGGGGAAACCACGCCACGGCAGCTCAGTTGGTTAGAGCATCGAACGCGTAACGCGAAGACGTGGCATCGTTCCCCACCTGCGGCAAGTTGTTTCTTCATCTACTTTCATTGCAATCAACTCACCATTTCTTTAATTCAATTAATAAGTACAAGTAATTTCCCTTATGTTTTCTTTGGTGTCTTTGTTTGTTGGCTTCTCATGACATGATTAATAAAAAATCGGGCCTCTCGGTTAACCCCCTTTTTTCTCGTTTTTGTTAACAAAACGTCGTTGTATGAATTCAAGCACAGAAGTAACTGGAAGGCCAAGGAGTTTCTCCGTAAAGTTCTCGAATTAATATCTCGAAACTGGTGTCATACTGAAAATTCGTTCCATGTGGATCCGCCTTGCGAACTCCACGCCTAGAATTGTAAATGTGAATATTGGTCAAAAGATGAGTAGTTAAAAAGTTCATCAGTGAGTTTTTGTTAGTTCGTCGATTATGCATTTCAATTGTTTGTGCAGGCAGTCTCCGCCACTTTGAGTAAAGCACCTCAGGAACTAGAATTGTGCTATGTGCCACAGCCAACACTTAAGAATTTTTTAAAGTGTTCGCTTAAACACCCTGTATATTGTTAGACGTCAAATTCATCTCGTGTCTTCTCCTGAACATCACCTAGCAATACCGCCATTCCTCCTTGCTCGCGCACGTGCTTACATGGGGTAACGTTACTAGAAAAAAAAGAAAAAAGATCTGGCGGCGTCGCATCTGAAAGGCGGCGTAAGCGGATGAACAAAAAGACGGGGAAGTTATTCGGCATAGCAAACATATCAGTTCACGGAAAGTTTGCTTCCTGTGATTGTGACCTTGGAGACAGCGCTATGCTCATTAGCTTGCCGTTTGGTCTTTTATTCTTGCCTGCAGTCTTCTTAACGCTCGATTTCAAAAAATCGCTAACCATATTTGGGGTAATAAAGTTGCAGAAACACGGCTTATCGTTCCTTGAACAACCTAATGTTCTTGCGCAGTCTTTCGCGACACAGATTTCAATTTTTCCACAAGAAAAAAGCGGCATGTGACTTTGTGACGCTTGGTAATGACATCACGTAAGAAAGAAACCAGTTCTTTCTTGGGAGAATAATAAAGATGTCATCATAACTTTAATCTTTGCTGGACCTTTTTTTTTTGCAAAAAAAATATGTATGTTAACAAACACATCAATGAAAGTATCGACACATTTGTAGCTTTGAGTGTCTAGCTTTACAAATATTTTGCTTTAACAATACTATACACTCAGCACCTGTATGAATTGACATGATCCGCAAAACCATTCAGAGCATTGCGTATTTATTCAGAACACTGATGGAAGATCTTACTCAAGCACACCTTGAATGCACGTGTAACGCAAATCCTGCTCGCGTCTTCCTGACGGTGGCTCTAGCGCTGTAGTGACGAAAGTTTTCACATACCTGAATGCTATTTAGACTTCTAGAGTCATGCCTTGCGACAAACAAAATAATAAATTCCGGGCGATTTCCGAGCTTCTCTCCTAATATTACAGCAAAAAAAGAAAAAGGAAAACAAGTTTGGTTAGTTAATTTCTTCATCGCCTACTGAAAGTGGAGGCCAGTTTGGCACAAGTTTTTGAAGCATATCCAGCTGACATGTTAGCACCAATGGTGGAAAATCCGCAATAAACCCCCTTCCCGCAACATCAAAAAAAAAGAAAGAAAGAAAAGACAAAAACTGTAGTTACCGCTCATAAATGCCAGCACACTACACATATGTGCTTTGAATACATTATTTAGTGACCTGGACAAGTGAAAAAACCTATGTAAACGGAAAGTTACCCTTTCTCTGAAAGTTGACAGGACGACATCTGAAACCTGTTCGGCCGTGAAACATGAAGCGAAAGCAGTGGGATGTAAAAATAACAAGGCATAAATAAAGGACTCTCCCCTCTTCAGCAGGCAATCGTCTAGCCTGTAAGCAAGTGAATTGCTGTGGCAGGCGGAACCGTGTCACTCGTCCCGTAAAGTCGCCACCTGAACACCACTCCATGACCTCGTCATGAAGCCGCCGTGCTCAGCGCTGCTAGCGCCGTTCGTTTCATTGCTTGCCGCGTGCGGTTGTTGGACGTACGCGAATGAAGTTTCCTACGACGCCAACTCTCCTGTCGTCCGCATAAGCGATGGACTCGTCGCCGGCCGGCGTGAAATTATCAGCGATGCTACAGTGCACACGTTTCTCGGAATACCTTACACGCAGCCTCCGTGGGAGATCTTCGCTTCGAAAAGCCCCGGCCCCCAAATCCGTGGCAGGGAACGTACAACGCCACCAGAAGCCCGAGTCCATGCATGCAGATCGATTATCCTTTCTTACTCGACACGAAAATCGACAACTCGCATGCTTCAGAAGACTGTCTCTACATGAACGTCTGGAGGCCCGCGAAGGCGTGCGGTTCGGACGGCAAGTGCAATGCCAGTATGCCGGTCCTTGTTTTCGTTCATGGAGGTGGCTTTCAGTGGGGTGACTCGTCGCTCTTCGTGCACGATCTGTTCAACTACGTTGCTCATTCCGACGTGAGTGCCGTTGGTTTCAATTACAGAGTGAGCATTTTCGGCTTCCTAACGGCGGGTACGAAAGAGTTTCCCGGAAACTGGGGTCTCTGGGATCAGAACTTGGCGCTCTAATGGGTGCAGAAGAACATAGGTGCTTTCAGAGGTAACCCGAATGAAGTGACGTTAGCGGGCCAAAGTTCTGGCGCTATTTCCGCAGCTCTGCACTCAATTTCACCCAAGGGCAAAGGCCTTTTCAAAAGGATGCTTCTGCAAAGCGGGTCAACTATGTCTATGATCGTTGGAGAACTATACAAAGGCTCGGCCAAATTCATAGCAGTGGCGGCGGGCGCGGGCTGCTACGATGAAAAAAGGAGCGTCGAAGACCAACTCAAGGAGTCCGTAGCTTGTCTGAAGAAAGCCGATGGCCGCGCCATCTACGAGAGGCTCGCAAAAGAAAAACCTCAAGACCAGATATTCCCACCTGTGAATGGTGATGACTACCTTCCGGTTGACCCTCTGCTCACAAATGCAGCTGATAAAATAGCTACTGAGGAACTTTTCTTAGGGACGGTTGCCAACGAAGGCACGATCTTTGCTTACAACATAGCCAAACTTGTAAGTAGCGTCAGCGGCGCGTTTTCGTTGACAGAGGACTACAGGCTCACGGTGACATTAGGCGTGAGTACGCTCTTTAACATACCAGTCTCGGCATCGAAGGCGATTGTCAATTACTACTATGGTGATTACGACACGCACCACACGCAGGATCAAGTCCTATCAATTTTCGCTGATATCATCGGTGATGCTGGATTTTATTGCCCCGCGGTATTCCTTGCTGAAAAGGCATCGACGCAAGGCATCAAGACGTATAGGTACACCAGTACACGCACAAGTCCTCGTTTAACCCTTGGCCAGATTGGGTTGGTGTCTTTCATGGTGAAGACCTCTATTTCACCACGGGAGTGTTACCTTTCCTCACCCAAGAAAAGAAGCATCGAACATCGCTCTGGCATACATTAAAAGAAGAGCTGAACATAACGCACTACACGCAAGACGAAAAGATATTCATGAAAGAACCTATCTCGACAATTTCTTCTTACGTGAGAAATGGGTAAGTATGTTGTTACACTGGAATAATGCACTAATGCATTGGCGCTGGTCGCCTACTGCCGTCGCCTCAGTAACCTACTTTAACAGGAAGTTAACCCACATGTACATTTACCTCCTACGCTAGAATGTGATAAAATGGAGCAGCTGTTTCCTAAGCGGCCGCTGTGGCGACTGCATTGCTCGGCTTTGAATTCAATGATTAGATTTCTTTGTTCTTTGTAACCGCACTACCTTTAGTTTTATCTCTCTCTCTCTTGTATTTGAAATAGGTGTTCAAAGAAATATAGCTTGGAAGTTTTGAGAAATTGATGATTTAAAGGCAATCTATTAAAAAAGAGTTGAATAACAGCTGTTGCAGGAAGTCAAACCAGAGCTCATCAGCAGAACTTTGTTAAAAAGTTAGAATGCGATTGAACCTCCAGGTGAAGTCGAAAGACAATGCCTTACTGAGAGAGTTGAAGTTAGAGCATTGCACGGGCCGCTCTTTCAGGCTCGGGCCCGGCTCGAGCTCGAAAGTGCGATGCAGCCGCCCGCCCGAGCCCGACTCTGTAGTTTCACACCTGGCCCGTACCAGGCCCCGGCCCGAAATATTTGCGCGCGGCACTACCCGGCCCGTTAGCCATTGAGCGTTAGCGAAGCACGGTCCAATTCTCGGTATAATATTGAAGATGTCACCCGCGGCACAGGTGATATTCTAGAGATAGTTTTTAGTGCGTCTATGCAGCATAGTCCACGCTGTAGATTCTCTGGAGAACTTGCAACACTGAACCACAGAATATGGCACTGCGTGAAGGACAAGCCTCCACCTAGCCTAATGGCTTCTCCTTCATCTGAAGCATGTGAGGCGGTGCTGCGCAGTTCTAGCATGGACACTCAACTCCAGGCCATAGAACGAGCTGAAGTTGTCGCCATAAAACATGGATTGATGGCCATCTGGCCCGCCTGAAGAAACCACGCCTAATCACCCAACCTAACGGTGACGAAATAAAGTTTTTCCTAGCTATAGTAGGTAGTTTCCAAAGTCACCTATACCATACCCACCCCTATCACGGGCCTGATGGAGACCCGCGGACCGGGCCAGGCCGGGCCCGGGCTTTCGGGCCGGCTCAGGCACGTGCAGTGTGCGTGCGTGCGTGCGTGCGTGCGTGCGTTCATTTCACATTTCTGTTTCATCATGGGACGGAGTCACTGCGCACAAGCAGAAGGGGCGTCGTATTTCTTCATTTTTTACTGCTCCATCTTCTGAATGGGCCCACATTCTTAGGCTTCGTTACCTTCAGAATAGGGAGACAATTGAGCGTATGATGACGTGTAAATATTTTAAATGCTAAATATTGTTGTAAATGCTTAAAATGTTTAAATGTTGTTTTATATGCTAAAACTGCGATATAACTACTAGGCACGCCATAGTGGTGGAAAAGCCTCTACGGCGTAACTTTGGCTTTGGAACAAATGTGCCCGCTGCAATTTTCCGTGCAAGTCATGCGCGCTTTTTGAGTTTTACACTATAAGGGTCGACTTTCTGCGCGCGCGCGCAGTAAATCTCCCCCCCCCCCACACACCCACACCCACCCACCCGCACGCCCGCCCGCACGCCCGCACGCACGCACGCACGCCCGCACGCACGCACGCACGCCCGCACGCACGCGCGCACGCGCGCACACGCGCACACACACACACGCACACACACACGCACACACGCACGCACGCACGCACGCACGCACACACACACGCACGCACACACACACGCACACGCACACACACACACACACACACACACACACACACGCACGCACGCACACACACACACACGCACGCACGCACACATGCACGCGCACACACACGCACACACGCACGCACGCGCGCACGCACGCACGCACACACACACACACACACACACACACACACACACTAATAGTGCTACAATAACAGATGTGAAATGGTGCAACAGCGATACTTCGGTGTGGTAGGACAGACTAAGAAGATACCTGAATTAATTCGTTCCAATCTAAGACCGAGCGTGGAAAATAGGAGTAGTTATAAGTGTCCGTTCTAACAAAATAAGGTGTTAAAGAGTTAGGCTGATGGTGCCTTGTGGGTCTTGTTAGTAAAAGTGATAGATACGGTGATGGATATATCGCAAGTTCGTGGTTAAGAAGCAGTGAAAGGAAGTCGATTCGGAACTGTTTTCGACGCGTTTTAAGAAGGGGAATGTCATTAGCTATCATTATTTCCGATGGAGAGTCAGTTCATGAGAATTTGTTATAAATACACCGGACGGCTTTCCTCTGTATTCCCTCCAGACACTTAATGTTTATTTGAGTATACGGGTCCCATACTGCACTTGCGTATGCTAATTTGGGTCTGATTAAGGAATAATAGCATAGTAGTTTAACATTCCTTGGGGTGGTTTATTTAATTATTGGGCGTTTGCCTTCCCGCTAAGTCGATGGATGCGGCCACTGGACTTACATTTCACGCCAAGTTTTTCTACGACTATCTTTTTGATTACTGCGTGTTTAAGTGAAATTTCTGTTTCATCAGATGATTCGGATATTCCATAAATTATCAGATTAGACTGTCTACTTCGGTCCTCCAGATCTGTTAGTTTTTTGCTTGAAAGTTTATGATATGCTCTACCGATTGTAGCACTGCCTGCACTTGATCAACTTGTCGTGAAGGGAGGGATGACAGAGAGCTGTTTTCGTACATTTTATTGTGCAGCTTATCTACTGTCTTTTTCATGTCTGCTAGCTCTGCTTTTAATTCACTTATGTCACATCGCATGACCTTCTGGCCCTCAAGTAGCTCTTCAAAAAGTTCTTTTTGTGTAGGTCCGGGGTTTAGTTCCACATCGCCACATAACAACAATCTGATCATCAAAAAACAATTATAGGCAATGCTATAACACCGTTTGGGGCACGGCAGCACTACAATGCCAGGACAGTTACTTCGAAATGTACAGGAATGGCAACTAACCTGCAGTACAAAAACAGTTGCCTGCTTAGCGTCATGGCATTGCCAGGTCCACCATGCTCACTGAAGTTGTAGTCGTGAGGTATCTCTTTTATATGCTCGGCTGTTGATGACGTCACGCCGCCTTGTTCGATAGGTGTCGCTAGTAGTTCCGCACCATCATGAGATGACGCTTGTTGATTTGCTGATGGGACCAAGTTCAAAAGCCGGTAGGCATCGTTGGTGTGGCGTGCCTCGTGGCACACGTGACCAATGGTTGTTAAACTGGCAGCAATTCGCAGCAAGCCCTGCAGTACGAAAAACAGTTTCCTACTTAGCGTCATGGCCTTGCGAAGTCCACCGTGCCCACTCACTGTACATAAGATGCCCCACCACCAAAATTTCCCGTACGCACACGAAATCAGTCTTTCTTCCCTTCTTTTTTCCGTTTGTCCCTAGTGTTAGCCTCAAAAATAATGAAATTACAGTGAATATCTGGTTAAAGGAGTCATAGACAATGAGTTAAAAATCAGATATAAATGAGTTCTAGCTTTAAATAAACAAACCTCAGCTAAATATAACTACTACCAAGCTTGTGTTGGTTGTCATATACAATACCTGAATAATTCATACATAATGTCCTGTACCACAAACATGTGATGACGTGTACTGTCTAATTTCGGGAGCCTTATGCTTTCTTTTCTTCTTGTTCTAAGGGCATTAAGACCCTGTCATGCTCTTATTATGTACTTACATGCTAAACAATATTTTCTGTGTGTGTTGCGAAATATTATTTACCTTTGATTCATACCTTTCCTTATACCAGGTATCCGATAAGTAAACAAATGTGTGGCGGGATTGACAACTAAAAACACTACTAGGTTTCCCCAGAATTTGATCTCATGTTCTGGGGTGCATGGCCCGAATGTTTTCCCTTACAACTCTGTCACACCTGTTTCCTCGACGCCACACAAACAGCTTGTCTAGATAACGATGTAGAGATTCGTTTCAATGACGCTTATATACTCGCCGATATTGCACCTGCAAACAAAGTGAGAGGAAAAGCAGAAAAATAAAACCAGGGCCATAACGAAAATATTTTCTAAATTGTTCGTCCTTTGGCCTCAATGCCCCCTGGCTTATGTACTTCTGCACTACATTCATAGCTAATCATGCTTCTTCATCTTGGCTTTGGCTAATCAGTAACAATCTGTGATTAAACAGCGTGATGAGACATGGCACAGAAAAAAAAAAGCCTACCAGATTGAGCTCTTACAGACTTACAACTCTGCATCTATGTGTCCGCGTTGTTATTGCTTCAGTTTTCTTGGGTTTTTTCCTTTTTTTATTGCTTAGTCAGGTGTCTTGATTCACTAAAATTAAGCGACTTAGTCAAGGTGATTGGGTAAAAGAGACATTGCTTCCTGTTGTCGCTGTTTTTAATGAAACGAAAGGAAAGTAGAGTGACGGTGCTGAACTTATTTCATACTTTCTTCTTTTTTAATATTTTCTGCAATTAACATATAAACGGAGAGCTGAGTGTGTAAAAGATCGAAATTTGTAAAAAGAAATGCAATGTAACTGAAATGCCGCATATATTGCAAAACAATGAAGTGACATTCAGAGGCTGCTATGTCAGAGTCAACGCATAAATGCGAACATTGTTCTGCAGAAAACCAACGATACCGGATTCCCGCGCGGAGTGGCCGTTGTACACTAAGGAGACTGAGCAGTACGTTCAACTTCAGCCGCACAACTACACAATCGGCTCTGAGAAGCGGCTGGCATTCTGCGACCTGTGGAAGCCATTCCTGCTAAAACGGTACGTGTTATGGTCGAGCCCATCTAGGTGCTGAACAAGGCGTACCACGACAGGAAGACACTGTTCAAACGCGCTACGCACGCCGCAATTTTATTTCCTTCAACATACATCTCATTGTGGATTGCCTCATTTATGAACTTTCTACGCGGCGCACGCAGAAGCTTTGGCAGTGAAAAACGCGTAGTGCTCTATGAAATTGAAGTGAGAACAGGTGGGGTCTCTGCGGGAAAACATTATATGAATATCTGATGGCAAAAGGAAGAAGTTTCAACTGCTTTAAATGGATATTTCAAACTAAGCCACGCAGAACAAAGATAACGGTAGTTTCATAGCGAAGTTGTCTACGGCTAGGATCTGGAAAAAAATGTGTCCGAGATGTTGACAAAAAGAAATCATGATATGGGCCGATCCTGGTGTTAGTGCAGAAAGGATAGGATAGGATAGGAATAAACTTTATTTGTCCAACGGTTGTTGATGTTGGTGCCCGTGGTCCAAGCTCAATAGTACATACCCCCGTTGGCTCCGGGACCTGTAACGCGCCCTTGAACTACCCTTGTCACACGTAGGACCCAAAGAAGTCTCAGGCACAAGAGTAAGAACAGCTGTTTAAAATAAAAAAAAAAAACGTTTCGTACAACTTTTTTCAAAAGGACTGTTAAAAAAATTCTCGCCGCCAACCACGCAACTGCGCTAGTGCCACTGCGTTGCGCAAAACACGGCCATTAGCAATGAATGGCTCGGGCGTCGTCGTCTTGCTCAACTGGCTCCGTTGCCGCTCATTATTCCAGCGTTGTAGACGAACGAAACTTCATTTGCAGAGAGGGTTTCGTTACCCTTTAAACGGGTGCAGCGCCGTGTGGTCTTGCCCCTATTCCAAGGCACCGCTACCAGCCTGAGCTGGTCCCCGAGGGCAGAGCTGGATAGCAATGCCTCCCACCTCATTCTCGGATTATTTTCTTGCTCTTCGATGTGAGCCGTGTATTTCCATGTGATGAGGAAGAATGTCGGTGTGCTCCCACACCACGACGTTACGCAGGCTCCAAACGGACACATACAGGTATACAAACCTCCATTAATTGCTCATATGCTGCCCAACAGCATGCAACGACATATGCCTGTGGTGTGGGAATTTTGCTTCTCTTCTGTGGTCGTAATGAGGAGGCCCCGTTTACGGGGGTAAAAACCATTGCTTAAGAGGGTATGAGCCATTCATTGTCTTACATGACAGACACATTTATTAACAGAGGTGACACGCGAATGTGTGCGTGCCTATATAGACATGACGATTACAGATTAGATGAATAAAAAATTGCAGGACGCTTAAGCTTCGCCTTCAAGAGTGAAACGCGACAGCGTTCCCGTCGACCCGCCAAGGGGTGTAAGACAATGCGCTACGGCGAAGCGATCACTTACGAGGCGCCCCGCATCGGACTTTGCACCCACCAATCACGCGGTGAGCGTCGAGCAACGCAGCGTTCGGCGCGGCAACGAAACGTGCGCCTGAGCAAGCGGAACGAACCAAAGAACTCGGTGTCTCGGAGGGGGAAACCATCTACGCCAGCCAAACGTAGTGATCGGCACGGGCAGAGAGATATACAGATAGTGATCTAAAGAAAGGAAGGACGCTTGATTGTGCAACCCGTGAGAGAGCACGGCGAAGCGTCGTCAGGGGAGAGGGAGTCGGGGCCGCGACGCGCCTCACACCGGTCCCCGCACAGCCCCAATGCGCGCGTGGCGCGCCACATGTCGGGGCAGCGCCGTACATTGAGAGGAGTGGGTCTTCTGTGTTTGCCGCAAGATGGCTCTGCGTGTGCGGAAAGCGCAGAAGAAATGTAGCAGAAACGTACTTCCCTACTCGTGTAACTGCAACTTCTGTAAGTTACATGCTCATAATTACCGATATACACCGCAGTATAACTTTCTACGGCACGTTTCCAAGACAACGCCGCATTCACTAGAGGCGCTTTTGTACCGCTTTGAAGCATCGAACTCTTGGCTGAGTTTTTTTGCATAACAAACAATGAGTACCCCACGGAACAAATAAACCCTTTTCTTCTAACCATGTTTTAACAGGTAAGGTTCCTGTGTGCAGCTTAAAAAAAAAGGTTTTAACCCCCGGTGCAACTAGCATTTTTTTAACGCGTTTCAAAACATCTTTTCCTTTGCCTGCACAGTATAATTCACGGTGCAATGGCACAGGAAATAACACATCCACAAGGTCCTTGTACCGTTTTTTGCGTGACACATCAGTCAAATATTGCAAAGAAAAACGCACCGATAAGAAGCGGAAAGATGACACCACTTCTTTTAGATATCCCCGTACTTGTCCTTGCTGACACACCGAAGACACAACAAACTCTGGTAGCACTTTACCCAGCCTCAGTTGAATCATAGTTCTGAGAAAGGTATCGTCTACATCTCTGAGAAATACAAATCGACTGACGAGTTGTCTCACATACAGATGCACTAAACCAAGCCCACCATCACTGCCTCTTTTAAACAGATTTGTTCTGCTCATTTTTTCCCATAGAGAGCTACAAATAAAGACCGCGAACACTCTGTGCATTTTTTGTACATTTAACCTGCTGCAATGCAAAACTTGCATTACATACCATATCTTGCTTACGACAAATAGGTTGCACGTCGTGGCCCGTGCGAAAATCGACTTATCCCATCCTTTCCACTTCTGTGCATTTTCACGTAACACCTCTGTTTGTTTTTTCCAATAAGGCTCGTTATCAGAGTAGTACTGCAGGGGTATTCCTAAGTATTTTGTCGGCGTTTCATGCCATTTAATGTTCAAAAACATCCTTGGTGCGACGTCCCATTCCCCATGCCAGAATCCAACGCACTTGTCCCAGTTTACTGCACTACCACTTGCTTGACAGAAACTTTTAACAGCGTTGACGGTATGCATTATACTTTCATGATCAACACAGAAAACTGCAATGTCATCAGCGTAAGCAAGAAGGCTTACCTCGGCTTGATGTAATTGAAATCCTCTTCTCGCGGTGTTCCTAATTACGCTTAGACAAAAAGGCTCAATATATATGCAAAAAAGAAGCGATGATAATGGACATGTGTTTTTAGATTGCTGGGGTGGAGTGCTCTTCTGGGACATCTTACAGAGAACCTTGAAAAAAGATTTGCCATTAAGTCCGCATGGAATCCGTTATCTCACGGTCGAGAACGACGATGGTGTGCCTTTCGATCTGGTTATGCTCCTGGGCCTGCACAGTATATGGCGAACTCGGACTGCTGTACACAATGCGGATATTGACGCTAGACCAGTTCGCGAATATTTTTGCGAATCGGTATCCCATTCTGTCGAAGTGCAGAAGGTGCAGTCGTATGTACCAGAGTGGGTTCCAAGATTAGAAATGTTGTTGCAGATGCCGAAATACTGATGACTTGTAGTCAGCAAACAGCTGACGGTTCTCGGTACTATGACCTTGTTAATCTGTTCTCCTGATCTCGTAAACTCGATGAAAAGCACGGCAATAAAGAAAAAAAAACAAAAAAAATAAACTCGTGGCTGAGTGGTAGCGTCTCCGCCTCGCACTCCAGAGACCCTGGTTCGATTCCCACGCAGGCCATGTTGCAAGTTGTTTTTATTTATGAATTGCCTGCCGGGATTTTTCGCTCACGGCCAACGCTGCGGACGCCGACACCGACGACACCGGCTTTTCTGCGACACGAGCTCCTTAACGCTATCGCGTTAATATGTTCGTACCTTGCTTCTATATTCTGGGTCACCTTTGTGTCGTGCGCTTAACATCTTCGCTGGTGATCCACCTTCACAGAGTAGAATGGCACTGAATTTTTCTTACGGCCTACATTTCATTCGTATTTAGTTATTCGAAGTTGCTGCTGTTAAATCCGATGAAAAATCTTATATCCTGCCCAGAACAGGACTTTACGAATGAAATACTACACGCACTCGAATATTGAACTTGCCGCGAACAGTCTGATTTGTCACATCTAGCGTCGTGAGTTGTGATAGTTGGCATTTTCGGAACTAGTAGTTACGCTTTTGAATCTGGTATACAATTATTCTCCTTTAAATTCTATGTATTGTGTTTGCTGTACTAGCGAACACTATATACACTATATTTTCTTCTTCTTCTTCTTCTTGCTGTAGAACATAGCGAGATGAATTACCGGAGGTGCCTTTCTACTTCAATATCTGCAGAGCAACTAATTTATGGCAGTTAACAGAACAGAACAGCACAGGCAAACCACGACAAATGGGAATGTGCTTCTTAAACATTGTTATAGTGTTGAGAGTGCAATATACGCAAGTACTTAGGTCACTGAGTTTAATTATAATGACGGGAACTTCCACAGAACAACGCGTTTTGTACTTGATCGAGGTAATTCGTCTCTTTTCAATTAAATGAAAGCTACGAAAGTATTACATATGCAATTTATCATCAATACCGCAGATACTGCAGCTTCAATAACTCACCATCCACACTCACCACTGTCGAAGTCGAAGTACTGACTTGTAAACTTGGAAGCGCCGATTACATAGAAACGTGCTCCATAGAAAACCAGCCGTATTAAGTGTTTGTTTTCGTAAAATGATTCGGATCACAAAAAAAACTGCAAATTTTGTTTGCGAGAATCCGAGTAGCTCAACCTCTTGCAATGATGAACAGAAGTCTTGATATCGAAACTGTTACTCTCACTCACACACACACACACACACACACACATATTATATATATATATATATATATATATATATATATAACAGATAGCCTCACCGTGAATTACTCATATTGCTGAATTTTACACTTTATTTTACTAGAGATAACAACTTCACTTCTTGGTTAGTTTTTATCTTGACACGCGTAATGATAGCTGTAATTCGTGCTTTATTAACACTTCGTGCATGCTGTCAATAGGCAGTACTTAAATGTCAGCGTAGTTGAAATTGACATCGCATGGTGGTGCCGGTGAAATGAAAAGTGCTGGAGAAGATGTATTGAAAACATACACTCAGGTAAAAATAACAACGCTAATAAGTGTCATTTTCTGTATGCAGCTAACAGCAGGCAAATGTCTTACAAAAGCCTCTCCGAAAATCCGGATATAGAAATTGGCGCCGTAAGCAAAAGCACGAATCAGTGTAGTCAACTGTTGTCGTCATTTTAAATGATCCCCAAAGTGCCGGCGTATTTTGTGTTTGAATGCACGCTAGCTGATTCACTCTTCACTTGAGGTTTTTTGCTAGTGTGTTTAAGCCAAAACCTAAAGATACTTAACAAATCAACCCCCTCCCCCCCAACCCCGAAGAAGAAGAATATGACAGCTGCAGTCACAAGTTCACTTGAGGTTCTTTGCTAGTGTGAAAACCTAAAACACTCCTAAACAAAACAAAACAAAAAAGAACACGACAGCCGCCATCACATGTTTTCAAAGTTCTTTACAACTGATTTTGAAAGCTCTTCATTCACTATCAAAATTACGATAATTGAGGTAAGTGGACTGTTTTCTACCACTTCGAAATAATTCAGGAGCCGTGAAAAACTTGTATACGGGCGTATGTGATGGTCCCGGCCGTCGGAATTCACGGCCGTGACACGGAAACGATTCCAGGGCCTTCTTTGTGTGAAACAGCCCAATGCTGAAGCTACAGAGATGTCGTGAAGAGAGTTTTTGCAGTGAGCCAGTTGGGTAATCTGTTGCTTGCAATATATTGCGCCATGTGTTTACATGTGCATACGTAAATTTCTGAGACCAACCGCGAAACGTTGCTCTTCGACAACGCGATTTATGAGCATTCATATCTTGGCGCGATGACAGGAGGGGATTTCCTCTGTGAGTACTTCTGCCTCCGACTAGTCTTGCCAAAAGGAAGTGAGCTGCCACTCGCCACTAACAGCTTCGGCAGTCGAGCTGATATGCGACGCTATATTACCGAATATATATGAGCTTCAAGCAGAAAACGCGAGTACATTAAAGGAAGAAAACAAGGAAGGTGCTCAGCAATATCTTACCTGTATTTCTCGTAACGCTGCCGCTCTATGTGGTCACGTCTGGCGCCTGAGGTGCGCAGTTGGGAAGTCGCGTACACAAGGGTTGACTACGAGATAAGATGACGTTGCTCGTTCTGCACATCCATGAGGCAGAAGCAGAAGTCGAAACAGGTTGGGTAATGCCGGCGGCTGCAGGGAGGAAACGACGCCATACGCTTGTGCAACGGCATAGTCTCTCTAAATGCAAATATAGTCCGCATGACAACGATGCGTGAACGTACTGAGGCACTAAACGAACTGCTGCCTTGATTTCCGCATGGAACAACATTTATAGGCACTAAACCTGCGAAATATCCCGCTGAACTACTATTTAGCATATGCCATACAAGATATGCTGGCGTTACCCACTGTGGTGGCGTAGTCGCTATCGTGTTGCACTAATAAGCCTGAGGGCGCGGGATCGAATCTCAGCCGCGACAGCCGCATTTCAACGGGAGTTGAATGCAAAAAAGCTCGTGTAGCATGCATTGGGTTAAGGTTAAAGAACTCCGAGTGGTCAAAATTATTCCGGAGTCCCTCACTACACCGTGCCTCATAATCACATTGGGATTTTTAGAACTAAAACTACAAAGTTAATTTTTTAATTATTGGCGTCTACGGTTTCCCGATGTATGGGCGTCGATTACCCCGGGCCCTGGCTGTGTAATGAAAGGCAAGCAAGCAGAAACTAGCGTATTTGATCGTTTTATGACATGCGGCCCGACTGGTTACAGTTACAAAACTTCAATTTCACAATTTTCATCGAATAACTTGCCTGGAACGCATTATTGCATAGTGGGGCACAGCAGGAAAAATTTGAACAAGGAAAGGCTGAGCCATGGTATGTTTCTCGTGGATAAGTTAGGCAGCCGGTAAATATCTGCATAACATCGAATGAAACCGACACCATTGCAGTCTTTCAAGCAGCACGTGCAATTTTTATAAAGAACAAAAACTTCCGTTATAGTTGAGGCCAATGTTAGTTTAGACAAGTATAGTGAAAAGTCCGTCAGCTTTTTCGCATTGTATTCTACTTAGTGAGCCAATTAATACCTATATGACCGTTTATGATTCAGTTTTGCAGTTTTGCATCACATTCCAAAATAAAATATTATAAATGGCTTGTGGCAAACCAGCTTTTCCTTTGCGCATTTTGCGGTGAGAGCAATTTGGCTCTTCGCAGCTGCATTTGCCTCAAGGCCACATGCGTTACGTCCCGAAAACTACAGTGTTATTCCTAACCACTAAATTTTATGCCAGTCGCTATCGCTCATGTTGCGTAGCGATGTTGGTCAGGGTGTACGTCATAAAAAGCATGAATAGCGCTAGTAGTTATTCTTGTGACAAATGTGAGAAAAAATTTGTACTTTCGCATATCCAGATAGCTGAGCATATGGATGCATGGATGGATGGATGGATGGATGAATGGATGGATGGATGGATGGATGGATGGATGGATGGATGGATGGATGGATGGATGGATGGATGGATGGATGGATGGATGAACGTTATGAGCGTCCCCTTTGAAATGGGGCGGTTGGTTGCGCCACCAAGCTCTTGCTATTACACTGTCTAATGTCCTACCTAAGTTAAGAAAGAAAAAAAAAGAAAGAAAGAAACCCTATGAACTCCCACAACCAAATTTTCTGTCTCCCTATTGCGAACTTTCCTTTTGTACGTCTCCGTTTTTTGTCTTTTCCCTACTTTTCTTCCACCCATCTTCCAATAGTCTCTTACTAATCTCTATTGCGGACATTTTTACTTTTCCCTTGCTCTCGCTGAATCCAAGGGCTTCAAGGAGGCTAATGATGCCTAAATCGACCGCTGGGCAGATGTCTTCACATTCTAATAAACCATGCTCCATCGTTTCCCTAGCTTTACCGCAACAAGCAACCGTTTCTTCCTTTTTATATCACGCTTTATAGGTGCGTGTTCTAAGGCACTCTGATCTCGCTTCGAAAAGTAATGAGCTTCCCTTTCATCATCATCATCATCATCATCATCATCATCCTGCTTACGCCAACTGCAGGGCAAAGGCCTCTCCCATACTTCTCCAACTACCCCGGTCATGTACTAATTGTGGCCATGTCGTCCCTGCAAACTTCTTAATCTTATCCGCCCACCTAACTTTCTACCGCCCCCTGCTACGCTTCCCATCCCTTGGAATCCAGTCCGTAACCCTTAATGACCATCGGTTATCTTCCCTACTCATTCCATGTCCTGCTCATGACCATTTCTTTTTCTTCAACTATGATGTCATTAACTCGCGTTTGTTCCCTCACCCAATCTGCTCTTTTCTTATCCCTTAACGTTACACCCATCATTCTTCTTTCCATAGCTCGTTGCGTCGTCCTCAATTTAAGTAGAACCCTTTTCGTAAGCCTCCAGGTTTCTGCCCCGTACGTGAGTACTGGTAAGACCGCTGTTATACACATTACTTTTGAGGGATAATGGCAACCTGCTGTTCATGATCTGAGAACGCCTATTCTATTCCTACTAGGAATAGAATAACGAAAATTCAAGAAAAAGACTGCACACTTACAAACCCTGAAGATATTGCATGCGCATTCAGCAACTTTTTTGGTACTGTGCCTGATATCCCTGGGGGCAATGACACTCACATGCCACGCTTGACACAACAATCATTTTATCTGCTCCCAACTACACCCAGTGAAGTTCGAGCAACAATTATAAATCTTAAAAATAGCAGTCCTGGTTTAGATTCCATATGCTCGTATCATATCAAAGAAATTGTTGACAGCATATGTGAAGCTTGCAGTCACGTTGTCAATTTAATCTTTAAAACTGCCGTTTTTCCTAGGGACTTGAAAAAGTCAAAAATAATTCCTGTGCACAAAAAAGGAGACATCACCTTACTAGCAAACTACAGGCCCATATCTATCTTGCCGTGTTTCAGTAAAGTGATAGAAAAACTATTAGCACAGCGCATATCTAATTACTTGGACAAGTTCCAATTATTAACACCAAGACAGTTTGGTTTTCGTGCTGGATATTCTACTAACCTAGTTTAATCACCCTCACTGACAAGATAAAAGCGGAAATTGATGGAGGCAGATTCGTAGGATCTGTATTTATCGATTACTCGAAGGCATTCGATTCCATTAATCACAACATTCTCTTTACTAAACTCAGCGCATATGGCATAACAGGTCCATCTTTGGAACTACTGCGGAGCTATTTATACGACAGACAGCAACAGGTTTGCATTTCAGGAGTGCTGTCTGACACAAAAATAATTAACACTGGCGTTCCACAGGGGTCCATACTCGGTCCCCTCTTATTTCTAATCTTCATTAATGATTTCCCCAACTGCCTAACTTCTACAGAATGTCTTTTGTACGCGGACGACACCACTATTTACACCTCACATAACGACATCTTTACGCTAACCGAGCTTTTAAATGATGAACTAAATAATGTCAGTAGTTGGTGCAAAAAAAATAAATTGCTAATTAACCCTCAGAAAACAAAGTTTGTGGTTTTTAGTTCACACAGTAAACCTCGACATAACCTTCTACCACTATACATCGCTTCTCACCCAATATTACCATCTAATGAATGCTCATTTTTAGGTGTTCAATTAGACCTTTTTCTAAAGTTTAATTTGCATGTCAGCTTCATAAAAAAGAAAGCTGCCTATGGTATCAGGGTGCTTTTAAAGGCCAGACAGTACTTTCAAAAGCACACTCTCCTAACATTGTATTATGCCTTCATTTATAGCCATTTAAATTACTGTATCAGTTCTTGGGGTCTTACATATCGCTGTCATATAGCTCCCTTGCAGCACATCCAAAATAACGCTGTCCGTATCATCGCTTCAGCTCCTTATAACGCTCATGTTACCCCCATCTTCACTGAGTTAAGTATCCTCACTATAAATAAAATTATCTGGTACAACCACAGCATCGTCATTTACCGCCTTCTTCAAAACCCACAATTACATTATGTCATTGGCAGGAATAGTCTTGCTAATCCTAACACTACCAGGTTCTCTTTACAAAATAACCTTTTACTTCCAAAATCACGCAGCAACTATGGCAAGCTAACTGTTGGTTTTGCTAGTGTAAAAATGTGGAATAATTTACCTACTCACGTGAAATCCTCACCTACATTATCGTCATACCAACGTTCACTGAGAGCTTATATTAATACCCTGTAAACTGCATCTATTCTTTGAAGTAGGTTTATGTTGCTTATTATGTAATTTCTTTTATGTTGTGATGTGTTGCCATAGGTTTTATTACTTTAACACTGTATAAATTGTGTAATCCATTCTTTGTTTATAACCGCAACTGACGCCTTTTTATTTATGTATTACTATGTAACTAAGAACAAGAGGTCCCGCTGCAGTTTATAACTGTGGGACCTCTTTCTGTATAACTTCTACTGCATATATGTACTACTAATGAATGAAGCAATAAAACTTGAAACTTGAAACTTGAAACGCACCCCAGCCCATTCTTATTCTTCTGATTATTTCAGTCTCATGATCCGGATCCGTGGTCACTACCTGTCCTAAGTAGATGTATTACCGAACAACTTCCAGCTCCTCGCTACCTATTGTAAACTGCTGTTCTCTTCCCGAGACTGTTAAACATTATTTTAGTTTCCTGCAAGTAAATTTTTAGACCCACCCTTCTGCTTTGCCTCTCCAGGTCAGTGAGCATGCATTGCAATTGGTCCCCTGAGTTACTAAGCAAGGCAATAGCATCAGCAAATCGCAAGTTACTAAGGTATTCTCCATTACCTCTTATACCCAATTCTTCACAATCCAGGTTTCTGAATACCTCCTGTAACCACGCTATGAATAGCATTGGAGAAATCGTATCTCCCTGCCTGATGCCCTTCTTTATTGGGATTTTGTTGCTTTCTTTATGGAGGACTACGGTGGCTGTGGAGCCGCTATAGATATCTTTCAGTATTTTTACATACGCTTCGTCTACACCCTGACTCCGTAATGCCTCCATGACTGCTGAGCATTCGACTGAATCAAACGCTTTCTCGTAGTCAATGAAAGCTATATATAACGGTTGGTTATATTCCCCAGATTTCTCTATCACCTGATTGATAGTGTGAATATGGTCTATTGTTGAGTAGCCTTTACGGAATCCTGCCTGGTCCTTTGGTTGACAGAAGTCCAAGGTATTCCTGATTCTATTTGCGATTACCTTAGTAAATACTTTGTAGGCAACGGACAGTAAGCTGATCGGTCTATAATTTTTCAGGTCTTTGGCGTCCCCTTTCTTATGGATTAGGATTATGTTAGCGTTCTTCACAGATTCCGGTACGTTTGAGGTCATGAAGCATTGCGTATACAGGGTGGCCAGTTTCTCTAGAACAATCTGCCCACCATCCTTCAACAAATCTGCTGTTACTTGATCCTCCTCAGCTGCCTTCCCCCTTTGCATAGCTCCCAAAGCATTCTTTACTTCTTCCGGCGTTACTTGTGGGATTTCGAATTCCTCTATAGACTATTCCCTTTCCATTATCGTCATGGGTGCCACTGCTACTGTATAAATCACGATAGAACTCCTCAGCCACTTGAACTATCTCATCCATATTAGTAATGATATTGCCGGCTTTGTCTCTTAACGCATACATCTGATTCTTGCCAATTCCTAGTTTCTTCTTCACTGCTTTTAGGCTTCCTCCGTTCCTGAGAGCATGTTAAATTCTATCCATATTATACTTCCTTATGTCAGCTGTCTTACGCGTGTTCATTACCTTCGAAAGTTCTGCCAGTTATATTCTAGCTGTAGTGTTAGAGGCTTTCATACATTGGCGTTTCTTGATCAGATCTTTCATCTCCTGTGATAACTTACTGGTATCCTGTCTAGCGGAGTTACCACCGACTTCTATTGCACACTCCTTAATGATGTCCCCAAGATTGTCGTTCATTGCTTCAACACTACGGTCCTCTTCCTGAGTTAAAGTGAAATACCTGTTCTGTAGCTTGATCCGGAATTTCTCTATTTTCCCTCTTACCGCTAACTCATTCATCGGCTTCCTATGTACCAGTTTCTTCCGTTCCCTCCTCAGGTCTAGGCTAATTTGAGTTCTTACCATCCTATGGTCACTGCAGCGCACCTTGCCGAGCACGTCCATATTTTGTATGATGCCAGGGTTAGCGCAGAGTATAAGGTCTATTTCATTTCTAGTCTCGCCATTCGCGCTCCTCCACGTCCACTTTCGGCTATCCCGCTTGCGGAAGAAGGTATTCATTATCCGCATATTATTCTGTTCCGCAAAGTCTACTAATAGCTCTACCCTGCTATTCCTAGTGCCTATGCCATATTCCTCCACTGACTTGTCTCCAGCCTGCTTTTTGCCTACCTTGGCATTGAAGTCGCCCATCAGTATAGTGTATTTTGTTTTGACTTAACCCATCGCCGATTCCACGCCTTCATAGAAGCTTTCGACTTCCTGGTCATCATTGGATGTAGGGGCGTAGACCTGTACGACCTTCATTTTGTACCTCTTATTCAGCTTCACAACAAGACCTGCCACCCTCTCGTTAATGCTATAGCATTCCTGTATGTTACCAGCTATATTCTTATTAATCAGGAATCCGACTCCTAGTTCTCGTCTCTCCGCTAAGCCCCGGTAGCACAGGCTTCTTTTGTCCTCCTAACTTCCCTGAGCCCTATTATATGCCATTTGCTGCCCTCTAACTCCTCCAATAGCACTGCTAGACTCGCCTCAGTAGATAACGTTCTAGCGTTAAACGTTGCCAGGTTCAGATTCCAATGGCGGCCTGTCCAGATCCAGGGATTCTTAGCACCCTCTGCTGCGTCACAGGTCTGACCGCCGTTGTGGTCAGTTGCTTCGCAGCTGCTGGGGACAGAGGGCCGGGGTTTGATTGTTGTATTCCTATAGGAGGTTGTGGCCAAGTTCTGCACCAGGGTGACCAATACTGCTCTGGTGAGGGAGTGCGTTACTGGTTCTGGTCACCGGGATCAGGCCGCACTCCAGGCCTTGTTTATGCAATTCTATCAACACGCGGATTTTTTTCCCGGTGGAACATTGCGCGGCAACGGGATTCGAACAACGGTCGTCTCGCACGCGAGGCGAATGCTCTACCTCTACGCCACCGCCGCACCGAGCTTCCCTTTGAGTTGTCATAAATCGTTTCTTTCCTGCTTTCGTTTTTTCCTCTTAAATAGTTACTCATGGCAGGTTTCTTATTCATTGCCGCCACCCGTGAGATTATTTCAGCCTCTCTGAATTTCCGCTTGACGTTCTTTCTTGCTGTGTCGCCCACCCTACAGGCCGAATACTTGCTGGTAAGCTTCCTAGTTTTTTACCTCCACTGAGAATCAATGTTTTTCCTGTACAGATACCTCAACACCCTCCCAGCCCATTTGCTTTCTTCCACATTCCTCAGTCGTTCTTCATAATCAATTTTACTGTGAGCTTCCCTCTCTTCAAACTAGTTCAGCCCATATCACCCTGCACAGCTTCATTTGTAGTCTTCCCGTGAGCGCCCAATTCGAGGCGACCCACTGACCTTTGGTTCCCATCGAGTCGTGATTGTACCTCTGATTTCAAGCAAACAACTGCATTTACAAACGTAAGTCCTGGAAGCATTACACCTTTCCACATACCTCGGAGCACCTCGTACCTATTGTATCCCCATAGCGCTCTGTGCTTCGTTATGGCTGCATTTCTTTTTCCCTTTACTGCTATTGCTTTTTCCTGTATTTCCATATATCTATTGCTTTCGTTTATCCATATACCAAAGTATTTACAGTCTCTTACCCGAGGTATTTCGTGGCCATGTATTGCCACTGTCTATTCACTGTTTTCATTGAATACCATAACACCTGATTTTCTAACACTAAATTTCAGACCTAAATTCTTGCCTTCCTGTCCCCAGATATTAGCCAAGCGTTGCAAATCACTTTGCTTGTTAGCTAGCAACACAATGCCGTCCGCATAAAATAAATCTGGAAGCTGCTGCTCTACTAGTGTACCTGCCTGTTTGTACGAGAGATTAAACCCGATATTACTTCTTTCTAGCGCACTCTCCATCCTCACAATGTACATCATAAACAGCAGTGGGGATAAAGGGCACCTCTGCCTCAGTCCCTTGTCCATATCAACTTTCTCCTCGATCCTTATCCCTTTCCTTCCCATGCTACGCAAACGGTATTTTCTAGGTAAATCTCTCTCAAAAGCTGCAGACAATCGTCACCTAATTAAGCCTTACCCTTTCAGAATATCAAACAAAATGTTGCGGTCTACATTGTCATAGGCTCCTGTAATGTCTAAAAAGGCCACATACAACGGTATGCTTTCTGCTTTTGATATTTCAGTACACTGAGTAAGAACAAATAAGTTATCATCTAAACGCCTACCTATTCTGAAGCCATCCTGAAGTTCTCCAAAAATGTCATTATTCTCTGCCCAAGCTTGAAGTTTTAATTTGATTGCCTGCATTGCTAGCCTGTATATTACCGATGTAATGGTCAACGGTCTATACGAGCGAATTCTATCTTTCTCCCCCTTGCCTTTATAAATTAAATTCATTCTACTTTGTCGCCAACTGTCTGGTATTTGTCTATCTTTTAAAGTTTTTTCCACTGCTTTCACCAGAGCTTCCTTACTTTTTGGTCCTAGTTCATTAATCAGCGTAACGGGAACCTCGTCTAGCCCTGTGGCTGTGCGCTTAGGAATTTTCTCTTCCGCTTTCTTCCAGTTGAAATTTGTCAGCACGAGCTCCTTTTCCAGTTGGGTCTCTCTCATGCTCTTTTTTTCTTCGAATACAACCTCGTCATTGCCTTGGAAAGATTCGGCTGTTATTTTTCGGATGTAATTTATTGCCGCTTCTCCTTCCAGTCTGTTTTCATCTTCGTCTAGGATATGTTGTTGTATTGTTGTTGACTTCCTCCCTAATAATTTTATGTTTTTCCAAAATATTCTAGGTGCGGCCTTCGTTTTCTCACGTATTTCTCACAACCAACGTTCACTTTCACCTTTTAATTTTGCTTGCACCTGTATTTGAACCATAGACTTTTTCTCCCGGTATATTTCCCATTTACTGGTTACTGCATCCTGCGGCAACTGCGCCTTCTTTGCCTGCCTGTGCTCTCGAGATGCTTTCTGTCGTTCTGCGATCGCTTCTCGTATGTCCCTGTTCCACCAGCTTTTCGGTTTCTTTATTCCTTTCCAACAAACATGT
This sequence comes from Dermacentor andersoni, assembly GCF_023375885.2. Taxonomy (NCBI): domain Eukaryota; kingdom Metazoa; phylum Arthropoda; class Arachnida; order Ixodida; family Ixodidae; genus Dermacentor; species Dermacentor andersoni. Next base: position 189,112,182 of record NC_092818.1, on the reverse strand, counting down.
TGCTTCCGTATTTCTGTCATTATTACACTTAGAAGCTCGCCATATTCCCACTCTTTACTTGGCCATTTGCCAATTTCTTCATCGACTCTAGTAAATATTTTTGATATTTGTTCAGCGTTCAAATTTGGACTGGCCATTTTGCGCTCCTTGCTCTCTTTCCCAACTACATATCCCATTTTTAAAATGATGCGCTTATGGTCACTCCCTATGCTGCTATACCCTTCCTCATCAATGACCATTTCTCTCAACTTATCATGAACTCCTTCTGTCATCAGACAGTAATCAATGGTCGATTGCCGGTTTCCCACTTCCTACGTGATCTGCCCTTCAAACTTAGGCCCCGTATTCACGATAACAAGGTTATGTTGCTCTCCAAGGTCTAGCATTGACTTCCATTTGTTGTCGGTATAGCCATCTAAATCCTGTATGTGGGCATTCATGTCACCTAATAGGACAATTTAAGCACCATTCCCGAAACCCTTAATATCAGCGCTAATGCATTCCACTAACTCTTTATTCTTCTCTGTGCAATTATTTCCGGTCCACAAATACGTAACGCCCAGCCAAGTTTTTTTCCCACTCATTGGACCTGATAACCAAAGATTCTCTTGACATTTTGAATTTACTCTTTTCCATTTGGCTCCCTGATGGATGAGCATTCTGACTCCCCCTCCCTTTCTTTCCGGCTTAGTTCTGTTGCACCCTTTCCAAGCATAATTCTCAAGAACTGGCGGCTCTTCTGAATCTCTAAGGTGCGTTTCTGTAACCGCATACACCCCTATACGCGCTTTGCTAAAGTTTCTGAAGTAGACAAATCTCAGTAACGGACTGTAATTTCTATCGGCATCTCCGTATGAACACACACTCAGTAATCTCTTTTCTTTCTTACGTTTCCCAACCCTTTCTCCTTGTATAGGGTAGCAAAGCGGATATATCTGGTTACATTGTACTTCTCGTAACAGCGCAAAAGTAAACAAGGACAAAAAGGAAGAAAAACACGACAAGACAGCACATCCTTGTTTGCTCTTGCACTGTTACCACAAGCACGATTAATTTTATCCAACTCGCCCACCTTGCTATTTTATGCCTGCTTAACTCCCCGAACTATCATTTCATTTTTTTTTTCTTGTTTGGATGGTTTGCCTTACTACACAAGAGGTTTCATGCTTTATTTTACTATCGTAATATCGGGGTTGAATGTTTGGGACTAAATGAATGGCGACAAATGGGCCAGCGTCAAGTGCTTCTGTTTTACGAAATGCGAGTTCCCGAGCGCCACTAGCTTGAGTCTGCACAGTGGAAGAACACGACACAGCCCACGTGACGTTGCATTGAGAATTAGAAGTTTTGTATGAAGCATAATATTGAAAATCTTCCTGTAGGAGTCTATCATTTTAATTTGTGCAGTGTTAAATTGAATTACTTATGGGGTCATCAATCAAGAAAGACAGAGAGAGAGAAATCAAGGCAAGGCAAGGAGGTTAATCAGATAAACGTCCGCAGTGCACGGGGACATGGGATGAAGGATTGAAAGAAAGACGGAGAAGGCATAACCGAAATAAGAGATAGTACAAGCGACAAATAGTAAGCACAGGGCATCGAGAAACGTCTCTCGAGATCCGGTTGTCTTGCTGCTCCATGCTTCTCAAAAGCAGCACAGTGATTATGACAAGTATGGCACTGTAGTGTTCAGGATAAATATTAGGCACCAAACTGGGATTCTTTAATTTTCAGCCGAGGCTCGTGGACACGAGACACGAGAATACGTCCACTGCGCCCGGCAATCGAACCAGCGATCTTGCACTCCACTGCCGAAGGTGAAGCCCCCTGTCTGAACATAAGTGGGGAAGATTCCAGAAAACTTCAGAATGAAGGCAATCAACTAGCCTGTATAGAAGCATTCCCTTAAACAATGAAACCTGAAATGAACTGAACATACTTTGGCACTTGCAAGATTGGTTTATCTTAGTTATACTCCTTTGCGTATTAAATAGCCAGGCTACTCAGAGAATTTTCCTGGCTCATTTAGCTCACTTTCCTGCCATCGCGATTAAAGTAAACATTAAGCTACAGCCGAACGCTTTTGTTTCGACGCCAAGAGAGGGATTTGCAAATGTCCATACCCAGATGCAATTTTGCATTCAGAAAAGCGAATAAGGTGTAGCGACTTATCCCGAGTTTCTTCAAATATATTCTTCTATGTGTGACAACCCAAATCTTCATGATGCGGGGTGGCAGGGCATCCAACTGGCTTTTTAGGGTTAGATTTCACTATATCTTAGTTAATGAGAAAATTACAGAAGTCATATTTATTTTTATTGCGTAAAAATCCGAACTAAAGTACGGCGAGAAGCGACGGATGTGGAATTCAACTCAGAAGAAAGAACTTGATTTAGATAATGTACACCACTGGATGCGCGAAATTATAGCAGAAACTGAATGAAATAAAGTTTGGCGTAAATTTTTATACTCATATGGCGACAAGTTTAGGTTCACGGGATTTTTCTTCATTTGTGTAATTATAGTGCCTATAAGTATTGACATTCATTATGAATTGTTATGCCCAAGGAAAACACTGTATTGTGCTTATTTTCAAAACTCGCATTTAAGTTATAGCACACTTGAAAAAAAAAAGCTTACGTATTTTGGCAAGATTCCCCAAAAAAAGAGGCAGTTAAAGTTTCGCACAGTCGAAGATGCACATCCTCGCGCAAACGTCCCCACGCTCAGGTCAACAATCGACTGCCTGCTTAGGATTGTGTAGATGTACTCGCAAAGCACTCGCAAAGTAATGATAAACCAGTGTAGGCGACGGCTAATGTCCGTTGCAAGCCATGAATTGGGAAAGCGTAGATTCAATGAATATAGATTGCGTCGAGTAGCGATGTCACCACTATGCACTATGGCGAAACAGCGATTTTCATTCGTTGTTTAAAAAAAAAAGAGATTATGACTATCAAGGTCCACGTGTAAGTTGTTTTTCCGTCCTCAAGTGTGCGGTTCTCAAATACGTCCCGACTGAATGAAAGTAATTGTGCACGTGACCTTGAATACTGCGATTTACCGATGCCATGGCGTTATAGATTATGATTGCCTATAACATCCCGACATCGAGCGGTTTCGCTAGTCCCCCTGAGTCAGCACATCAAAATAGGCTCGCAATAGCGACAAAAAGCAGCTCCACTCACGTGACCGAAACTTTCGTCACCCTTTCCTACGCCACTACGGTCTATCCGCTACGCAATCTAGTGTGACAGTCTAGAAGGCCGAAACACAGAACAAACAAAAAAATATCCCCGGAATATAACAAGTTGACTTATTTATTGCCTTATTTTCCTAATGCTGTCCTCGCTTGCTTTCATTGCAGGGGTGTCCTCACCACATCAGGAGAGCACAAAGAAGAAACGACAAGGTCCGGGAAACCTCCCTCCGTAAAGTTGCCGCCACCCAGTACCAACAATGTCGAAAGCAATTATGCCTCCAAGGCACCTAACAACGTCTGTGCCTGCAATACGGTAGGTGTACTTGCGATGCTAGTTCTTTATGTTTTACGTTAGGCGGACTTCATACAGCAGACCTCTCAAGAGCTAACTGCAAGAGCCGTTTCACTTCTGTAAGACGCTCCTTTGGGCATAGCGGGATTGGAAGTTCAATTCCCATTACTCACGACTCTTATGGACTTGCTTTCATATTTCACTGACGTAGAAATGCTCCACGAATCGTGGCTCGAACAGTTACATGCCTCTAAAATAATGCGAGGACATCGGATAAACTCGCGGCCACTAAGTTCACCAATTCCAGAGGCTACAATCCGAGATATTCCAATCGCAGAACTGCTTCCGTTGCAATCACGTGCTTCCGTACTTGGTGATGATCATGAACGCTACGGGGAGTGTTCGTCATAATGGCATTTAATATTTGTATGTTGATAGAACTGCCTCATGCACTGTTATGCCTTGCATTTCTCACCCTAATGCTCATTTAAACCGACTGTTTGCATACAGTTGCCGATCTCAAGAAAAAAAGAGGCACCAGGAAACACTGCGATTACGTGTGAGTGTTAGCGTGTGGGTTATGATTGTGTATTTACTATTATCATTCGTAAAGAGCTTTACATATGTAAAAAAAGGACATTGTCAGGCGTCCATCAAACTCATAACGCACGAGGCTATAGAGGTTGATACAATAGTTTTACAGGCGAAACAGGCACAGTTTTGTTTTAACCAACGTGGGATTCATTGGAAGTACAGGCTTCGGATTACAACCTTGACTCGGACTCCGTGCTATAAATTAGATTCTACGGATCTGTCCCAACTTGTATTACTTTTAGCGAGTTCACTTCCTATACTTGTTTACTTTTAATGTTATCGCTACTGGTATTAAGCTTTCACAGGTTTTTGTTTCGCCATTTTAAAATGTTTACTCTTTCTGGGTAAGGAACGAGTCAAACTCGTAATAAGCTCAAATATATCTGATGGAACAAATGCAGAAATGCTTACTATCCGTAAGTTAACGTTTACGAACGAAATATGGAAATCCTAATTCTTTGCCGGGTTCCCCGCCTGTGCGACCTTTCCAAAAATTAATGTGGGCAGAAAGTATAATGTAGGAAGTTTTATCGCGAGCTGTTGTACCTTTATTGTAAAACAGGTTCTCCTTCTACAGCCCATCATTCCTTTGATAATTAAACGACATCGCGGAAAATCACATTAACACTACATCCACGTTTTCATCCTGAAAACATTTAGAAGCATCCTCCAAGACGTTGAAGAAATTGACATCCGGCTTGGAATGACTCCAGCATTCTGAAGGGAAAGAATGTGTTCATAGATGTTGTGGCTTTAGCTCACTTTCTAGTCATTTTAACCCTTTGAGGGTCGAATTATTTTGAAAAAAACTTTCCCAGGTGGTCAAATTATTTTTTTGCGGATCTTGAATGTCCAAAATGTATTAAGTCGGGAATAAATAGTCAAAAATAATTAGGAACAGTATTTTGGTGTCGGCATCACTCAGAAATGCAAAATGTTCAATAGTATTTCCGAGCGTGGTACTCCTTGTAACACGGGTCTACGCACAGCGCCTTATCGATGTCTGCACACCTAAAATGCGTGTCTGTTCTCTTGAAGCGAGGAGTTGTGTTGGCGCACACATGCCATCTCTGCGTGCGGCTGCCTTGGGCAGAGGTCTGAGGCACCCTCTCGCGTAAGCGCGTTGCCGCGGAGAGCGAGAATACCTCGCGAACGGCGCTGATAAGCAAGTGGTGATAACCAAGCTAAGAGAAGTGCCAATCAAGATAGAAATCAACTTCCGCCGCCCCTGCGAGAGCATGCCGACAAAGAGAAAAACAACGTTTCGCGCGCCTCCGTTGCGATCACGCGGCGGAACCGAAACCGCGAAAGCGCGTTGCCACTGAGAGCGGGAATACCTCGCGAACGCCGCTATAAGCAAGCTAAGAGCAGCGCCAATCAAGATAGAAATCAACTTCCATCGCCCTGCAAGAGAGTGCCGAGAAAGAAAAAAATGACGTTTCGCGCGCCTCCGTTGTGATCACGCGGCGAAACCGAAACCGCCAAAGGGGCGTTGCCGCAGTCTGAGCGACGCGCTGAAGCTAGCAATCAGCTCTGTTTATCTCCCCAAGAAGGTAGCACCAATTTCAAACTCATCTTGTAAGTGCTAAGAGGTGGCAGCACCTCCCGATGAGCGCTCATCGTCATTATGGCGCGAAATTTCAAACGGAGGGTCGGAACCGTACCCGTACGGCGAAGACCTTGCGGGACAGAAAACCGCCGCCGTACATGTACGGCGAAAACCTTCAAAGGGTTAACGTTGTTAATGAAGTAAGGAACGTGATATATAACAAATTGGAAGTCCTTTTCTTTCAATTCACAAGTATTTAATATCCACATGATGAACAAGCTTTTTGTTCCAATGGTGTGCTGAACAAAGTTCATGACAGGAAATAATAATATTACCGACCAGGGCGGCAAAGCAATCGCAGCATAAAGCAAGGTAAGTTAACATAAATTGCAATTTTTTAAAAAAGAAATATGCTTGCAATGTCCTTACCAGACACTTCGACACTCCTCACGCGGATTGCGTAGGCTTATGGCATGGACAAACTCCCGTGCTCATGAGGAGTGGGATTTGCAGCAAGTCTCGGATGTCATGAATGAGTTTTCAAATAGAATCTTGTAACCCTTTTGCATGAAATGGCTGATGTGTTCCTATTCAAGGTTTAATTTGCAGGAACGTTTCTGACTTCATTGTAACGAATGAGACAATGCGTACAGTCTCACAGGATATAACTTTTGACGACATTCTTGGTAAGGTTCAAATAACTGAAGCAGGGAGACAATATTTTTACTAATACTCTGTGCTATAGTCTTTATGGTACAAAGCGGAGCGCTGCAGCTCGGTCGCCCTATAGCGCGCGTGCTGCACAATCAGTAGTCAACGACTACCACATGATGCCCCTGCACTACATGGAAAATTGTGTAAACATCTCTATCTTGTTTGCCTGTTTCCTAATTTGACTTTATTCACCTATGTGCTGATGGTTAGTCTGCTCAAGCCATCTCCACTCGAGAAGTTGTTATTCCATGAAGGTCTATCTAAATCGGCTCCCGAATGTTTCATCGAGTTTGCGACGACATGACGAGGCGATATTTCTTTGTGCAGGCCGAACACGGCTCCACTGCCAACTATTTTACGTGTGGTGGTGTTCCTAAGGGTGGGGTATTGAGGCTTATACTCCAGTCACAGAGGCATATCATAAGTCCTTTGAAGTTAAGGTGCATTGAGCTTTCAAGGAAGCATTAGTTGAAGGGACATGTGTCAGTGCTCCGCGGTCTCCAGTTGGTCTCTGCTGTCGCTTTTAAGAGAAACCACAACGTATCCTAAAATGCAAAAGTGACGAGGAATGCACTAAGCTAGCGATTCAAAGAAAGAAAAGGAGGACCCTTCGATGCGTAGCAGCCGATAACCAAATCGCACATGGCGCCCATGTTGCGCCAATGTTGCTGATGGCCGCAGTCTTTGCTGGCGCTGCTGTACTCGCGGAATTATGATTGAGATTGCGGGTGTCGCGAGAGTGTCTAGCGCTTATGAACTTTTGTAGATCAATAAAACTTGTGTTTAGCAGGAAAAATTGAACTTCCGTTTATATAAAAAAGCTCAGGAGTATGCCCATGAGATATCAAAGGACAAATGCAGACTCCTCTTGACTCATAGCTCCCTTCATCTAGGCCTCCTTTTATGTGCGCATGTGACAGCGCACGGCTTCCCTTGGAGTAAAGGATGTTTGTTTGAAAGGACGTTGAAAGTACCCATGTGACTGGGACATTACTTTGTCTAGCATTCCCGCGGCCTGCCTTTTGCTGTAGTTGTACATATTTTCAAAGGGTAGTGACGGTGAAGAAAGCAGCGAAACTGCGAGTGACGAAACCAGCGCTTTATTGGGCGAACCTGTGCCCTCAGAAATAGGCTACACTCAAGGAACAACGACAGCGGCGAACACAATCGGTGACCGTCGAAAATCTCATCTGCCGGTCAAACGCCTCGGTTTTTATACATGAATCATCGATGGTTCCAGAGTAATCGGTGTCGCCCGCGTGTCTTACAGAAAGTTCTATAGAATTCGCCTCGCAGGTGCAATCACATTACACAAGCTTCGGTGACAACAGAACCATCGATAACATTCGAGAAACTTCCGATACACGCGGGCGCGTCCCGCGCTGAGCGGTGACATATGTTAGACGGGAAAAGCGCTCATCCAAATAAAATAAGCAAGTCCTGGTGTCAATATAACTGTGTACGCTAGCTTGCGAAAGTTATAATTGCGATGTTTTTCTTTAGGGGTGCTGAACTGTAACCAAAGTTTGATTATTTATTCATATACGGTGACAATATTCGACTTCGGCATTATTTATATTTAATACTGCTGGTACAATTGCGAGGCCACAGCGAGAACGTATATGATTTTATGATGTATGAATTATGGAATAAAAATACAAAAGGATAGACAGTTGGGCGAGTTGGTACGGTAACATGATTTTGGCTTCTAGCGCTCGTCCTGTCTGCTCCTTTCTGTGTCCGTGTTTCACTTCGCGCTAGAAGCCAAAAAATAAAAAATAAGAATACAGCTGGTTCAATTAACACGGGAGTTCTTTATGAAAGGGTACACGCGAGAGCGTGAGCTGCGCTCTGCAGAGGAAGCACGTCCCCTTGTGGGGTCATCTATTGGCGGCCAGGAGAACCAGGTATGACCTATGTACAAGTACCTGCTAGTTACCCGGCCTCAGCTTCTCTCTTTCCGCTCACAGATGACGTGGCAGCCGACTGAGGTGCAGGGCACGAGCCACGAGCACGCGTGTTTCCTTTCATAAAAGACCCCCGTGAACATATGTAAAGCGTGTACATGCGCATAGCAATAGTTTAACGTGCAGCTACACTAAGCACGTTTAATGCACATATGTATAACAATTGTGTATACAAAGTGAACACATATAGTGAAAAATACTAAGTAGCATGTTCATTAGACTGATCACGACATTCGTGTACAGAATTTAACTATGTTACAAACAAATAAATAATTACATGACAAAACCAATAAACTTAGCTATATGTAACATAAGTAGAAATTGTCCTGAACATGGATGATATAACAGTTTTCGAATCATTAATTGCATCTTCTTGTATTGTAAAAAAAAAAACAAGGTAGCGATACGGCATTAGTTACTGATGCATCTAGGTCTTTCCCCTCGCGAACAACACAGGGGTAGAAAGGAAATTGAAAGGTATCGTTATTGCAAAAAAACTGGTTTAGTTTATGGGGATGTTTATGGCGAGCTATGCGGGATTTAAATAAGGTAACGTATGGCGGGGGACATATTTGTACTCTATTGCACAGTATCTGGTGTACGGAATTTAGGTGAGCTCAATTTGTTCGACGTGCTAATTTTGCGAGTCCTGAGTGCTTAAAAGGATGAGTAGGTCAATGACAGGTATATCTTTTTTGTTAGTTAACCTAATTTTCTTTAGATAAGTGATTTCGAGTTTAGCAACGTTACTTTCAGTGTAAAGGAGGCATACACCATTAGCATACACAAGAACCAGTCTCACAAATGTAGTATAAGCGAAATGTTTGACTTTAGGGGGTTCCAATGATCATTTTCCTAAAGCGCAGCCAGTAGCGTTATTATCTGGTTCCTAGTCAAGATTCGACGTTATTGTTAAACCAATATATTTGGGCTGTTGAACTCAAGTTATAGAAATGCCGTTAAGGGTACATAAGAAAAATATAACGGATGGTTTTTGTCGTTACTGTTAAGCAAATCGTCTAGTCTGTATTAATGGTCATTTGCCGGTTTTTGCCCATTCTTACATATTTGCTAGTCTGTTATTGAGCATGACGTCGTCTTCCTAATTACCAATTTCTTGGTATACCATGCTGCCATCTGCAAAAGAAAGTGTATATTATGATCAATGGTATTTAAATTTGTATTGATTAAAAAATAACGGTATTCCTAGTACTAAGCTCTGTGCGACCCCTGAAACAATATGCACAGGAGCAGTCTTCAAGTGAGCGCGAAGAGCCAGCACGCAGCCACCCAACGTGGCTATATCTCCCAAACCAGGCCTTAGTGTCTCCCCCCCCCCCCCCAAAAAAAAAAGAAAAAAAAAGAAAGCAAAACAAAAACACGCGTTCAGTTTACGCGGAAGCTCATGACACTGTACCCAGTTTCTTTCACCAGCTAAGATATTTCATGTTAAAGCACGCATCACTTCTACATACTAAAGCATGCCACTATCCATCACCAAGTTTGTTGATGGACAGTGGCCTTTCGTGAAGTCATTGCTTCATGGGTTCGAGGATTACAAACCACGCCAATGTTATTGGAGTTTATGAAATCGATTAGCCTAGTGAAAACATTTATTTTCATCGGCAAAGGGCAAATGATGTCAGTGGTCACAAGACATTCTCTTATTGTTATCAATGAAGTCATTACATGATTCCCAATAATTGACACTTAGCTATCATTTTTAAACGAGTTCACAACCTTTGACACCACCCCGTGCAGGTGCCCCGTGCACTGTAACAGGTGCGCCAGACTATCAATCGAAGAGGAGACATGATTTCGCTCGGATTCTTTTTAATAGGCGACACGGTAACGCAACAACAAAAAAAGTACCACACGAAGAAAGCGCGTTAGTTTCGATCGATATGCTTTGCCTGCCTTGCACTATTGGGGTTTATGCATGGAGGAAGGAAACTACTAGGAGGGAGCGTCACGTGACAATTTCACTTGACGAGGAAACCTTTCGCCCTGCAAACGTGTGAAGGCAACGAAGCTGCCTTTCCGACGGCGATCCATCGCGTTTGGGCTCGTCTTCTGGGAAACAATGTGATGTCTTTCGCCCCTGCAAACATGTGCAGGCGCACGAGCGAGCATACAGGGTGCTCAGCGACTGCTTTTACATGTGAAAAAAATTATCCCATGTTGTGCCCAACGATGGAATGGCGAGCCGCGGACCCCGGCCATATTTGTGGCCCGCTGTAATGACAGATGGTCCCAGTCGACGCTGTCGTTCTGCTCAATGCCTTCGGCCTCTCAACAGACCGGCGAGGACTCAATAGTGTAAGGACGTCGCACCACACAATCTTACAAAATAGTGCACGCAAATCTCAAGGAAAGGCGACGAATTCGGCGTTTAGAGTGCAGGGTAATGCTATTTATTTATTACACAACGTAAAAGCGCCCAACAGAAGCTTTTGCTAAGCAAACATGCGACAAATAATATATATCCCGCGACAGATCTTGTCTCATCCTGTATAGGTGCTAGGCAGCGGAACAAAAATTAGTAAGAAAATGCGCACCAGGGTTTCAGGCACTCAACAGTTCATTTGACGAAACAATAGACCACGCTCGGGCCGGCATACTCTGGGCGGGTTTCGAAGTGAAAGCGCCGACTTTACTGACTTTACTATGTCATCATGGGTATGGCTTCTCCACGTTTAAAGGCAGCGAATTTGAAGCGAAGAATGGAGCCCGTGGTACCAGAAACCTAAGAAGCGTTGTACTTCCTAATAAGGGCCTCCGTGCCTTTGACGGCAGGGGCCACTAAATCACTAATGCTTGCCACGGACCAAACAAACACGAATGGCTCAGCAATAATGTGGGCCTATACTGCTACCCGAAATGCACCGGACAAAAGGCCCCGCCGAGCCGGAGGGGCAGCTTCAGAGAAGATTGGCTTGCCGAGGCTAGCAGAATCACGTGCCGCTCAATCCTAGTACTTTTCTTTCCTCCATGGGTTTATGGCAGCTCCACCGCATTCTCCGCCTCCGAGAATCCAGAACAAGCACTCGATAGAAGGATGGATGTCATGAGCGTCCCCTTTGAAACAGGGCGGTAGAGTGCGCCGCAGGCTCTTGTTATTATTTTGACTAGTGTCCTATCTATATTTGAAAAAGCAGACAAAAACAAAAACTGAATTCCTAGTATCAAGTTTTCTTAACCACTATAATGGGAACTTTGCTTTTTGTATGCCTCCATTGTCTGTGATCGCCCGACTATTCTGTCACCAAACTTCCAATCACAATCGAGCGCCGCCTATTGATTGAAAATGTAGACAAAGGTACAGTTATAATTTCTGCCCCTGGCTGCAGATGTCGCGTGCGCTGTGCGCTACACCGCCACTTGACAGGGATGGGAGAGTGCGAACGGTATGGAGGGGGAAATGATTTGATCGAGGTCAGTTGTTTTTTTTCATTTGCCAACGATGATCCTCCGATCTACGAGGAAAAAGTGACGGAAGGCAAAACAACATTCCCCGCAGCGCTGCATCCCAAAATAGAAGATAGCGAGGAAAATAAATCCGTGCAGGGTTGGTGCGCCTATGCTTCTTTTGAGGTGTTCGTGAGCATAAAAAAGAGCTTTCGCAAATTTGCTCGAACTCTAGGTAGCCATGCATCAATAGCAGTGCGAGTTGGAAAAAATGGAAATTTAACATTAATCTAAAAAAAAAGCGGCTGTTTTGTCCTTTACGAAAAGAGCAGCACCTGTAATTGCGACATATTCCTTGAATGGGTCACCTTTAATCAGAGTTCGACAATACAAATACCTTGGTGTAAAGTTTACTGATAATCTTTCATGGACTACACACATTGACCAAACATATTCAAAGGCACTAAAACAACCAACTGGTTACCTACGTTGTACTATGCAAAAGGCTCCGAAGGCAACTAAACTCTTAATGTATAAAACTCTTGTTCGCCCCGTTACCGATTATGCCGCAACAGTCTGGTCACCCCATAACCAAAACAACAATCAAACTAGAAGCAGTTCAGAAAAAATGCCGTCCGTTTTATTTTTCCCCGGTATGACCACTATTTCTCACACTCGTCTACCCTCCCTACGCTGAAACTAACATTACTTTCAGTACGTCATGAGGTGCAATCATTAAAATTTTTCCATAACATAATTAACAAGTCCTATCACACTTGAAACACAGCTTGCATATCTTTTACCAAGCCTTCTTGCACGCGTAACTTCCACGAGCTTAATCTTAACCCTTTCTATAGTATGCCCGTACAAATACTTTCAAGTACACCTTCTTTACCCGCACAATGGAAGTATGGAAATCCTTACCTGGCTGCCTTCGTTCACTCCCGATAAGCGAATTCTAAAGTGCTCTCTATGAAAACCAGTATGTGTAACTACTTAAATTAGGTTTAGTTTATACTTTATGTGTATGCATACTGCTGTTTCGTTCCTTTTAAGAATCTATGAAAACCATTTTCCAGTTCTTTGACTATCTTACAAATGTTGTTAGAGTCATTGTTGATGTCACTTTATTTTTTGTTCACCACTGTTTTTACCCACTCCTGCAATAGCCCTCCTATTAATAGCCATAATAGCAATAGCCCTCCTGCAGTATGCACAACTAAATAAATAAAATAAATAAAACGCTATGTTCAGTTGGAATGTGCACTTACATCGGGCTGTACAGCAACGTAGCCGTGGAAACATAGCGGCCACTCTTTCAGAAAGCTTTGGCACGAAGTCGCGTACATGTGCCTGTTAGTACTGTCACGTTGTAGGGATGGTGAAAAAACCATGCACTGTAACATCGTCTCTCGACATCAGCGGAAACCCGGTGAAAAGCGGCCACCGTCATAAAGCAAAAGAATGTACGGTTAAAGGTATGTTAGAGCTTGAAACTACGTGGTTGATCTTTGCGATAGATGTGGGAATTTTTAGGTTAGGGATAATTTTCACTTTGCTAAAGTAGTAATGACCTGGGCATCCGTTATCTCTATCCCATCACTCATCCTTGTTACATCACGACTGCTTGTAACATCACGTTCGACGCCTTGAAACAAAAATGAACTAAGAAATAATTTCGCAAATTTGCGTCGATTCAGACCAAGCACCATATGATTACGAAGCGGATGCTTATTTATTGATTAAGACGAAAAGCTTTGACGGCTCATGAGAAGAAAAATCTGGTGTCCGGCGGTACGCCGTCCGGCGTTATGGCACCAAAATTCATGGCACCCAAATTCATAGTGAGTCGAACCCTCAACATTTGGTGCGAGCCGATTCCACGACCTTTCGTGTGAATTAGGGCAAATTAGGACATCAATTTCTTTATAAGCTCAAGCTCGCTCCTTCCCGACGCCGCCCCGGCTGCGGGGGCTGCCGGGGACCTTCTCCATCGGCGTCGCCGCCGCTGGGAGGCGGCTCTCAAAAGTTCAGAGTTGGCAGACCAGCTCTGGGCCGTCCGGCAAGCCAAAGATGCCGCCCGAGTCCAAGGACTTCGAGCTGCCACCTGAGGCCACCACAACGAAACTGCCGGACCATTCATTAATGAAGTTTCTTCTCTCTCTCTCTTTATAAGAATGCGTGAAACCAAGGCGAATAGCGTCAGCACGACCAGTGGTGTTAATTATGAGAAAGTTAATCAAGGTACAGTTAAGTAAGATCTAGTTAATCAGGACAGTCGAACCTACCGCCTTTGGTGGGAGTCGAACCCACTTGCATATGTGGGTGAGCTGGCCTTATATCTCCAACTTGGATCCCAATTGCCATCGCGAATGTTGAGAGTCGGACCCACGACCTTTGGTGGGAGCCGAATTGATTTGGTGATACGGGCGAACCGACCATATCTCGAAGCTTGATTCCAACTGACATGTTGAAGGTCGAGAGTCGAACCCACTGCCCTTGGTATTAATTAAGGCATGGTTGTATTAAGATAGAGTTACTTAAGGCACTCAAGGCCATGACTATCGGTGGAAGAAAACAAGTAATAGGAAGTAAAAACGCATTAGAACGAAAATGTCAAGTGCGTAATGTAATGAATGTCTCGTGAGCGTGCAGGCTTTCGCCTTCATCATCTTTAGCGTATGCTACAGTGATTGTACACTTTTTATTTATTTATTTATTTATTTATACATAAGGCATCCCCAAGAGGGTTGCCGCAGGATTGGGGTACAAAAATCAAAGATCAAAGGTGCCACGCACACAGCAACGCACAAGGAATATGTAAGAAAAGAAAAAAGATGGTCTCACTACATACATATGTGCATATATTCATTAAGAACGTGCGTAGCTAGCACTAGTGGTGCAAGGCTGGTGTCAACAGCGGAGAATGTGATCACCTAGCTTTTACGCGGCTTGCCTAAGTTGTTTGCAGATTTTACGAGGTTATCTTTGGTTTTGCTAAGTTGTTGTCCCGGCGGGCTTGACGCTGAAAGTTTTCGGGCGGTCGCAGGCCGGGATCGCTTTCTCGGCGACGTCGAGCGTTCAGGTGCGGACTCTCGCGTTCCCCGGACTGAAACTCGCGATCCTCGACTCGGCGTCACCTCTTCCCAGCCGCAGCTTCGGCGCGGTGTTCCGGATCAGCTCGGCGGCGGCGCATCGCTTTTCGCTTGGCAGTGAGGCGCTGTTCCTGGTAAGCCGCTTCTTCTTCGGGCGTCCGGACTTCCTTCGGTCTTCCCATGGCAGCAGCACGTAGGCACGGAGAAGGGGAGGCCAGAGGTGTGTCGCCGCACCGGCTGTTCCTAGCTTTTACTCGCCTATGACGTCACGACTCCGCCCTACGTGTGTGGGGTGCGAGGAGGTTACGTGGCTCGGTGCTCTCGCAGGTGGTTGCTAGGCAACGTGAGACGGCGTACAGCTGGGCTGAGTTTTCTTGTAACACTCCACGGCGGAACGAAAGCTTAAACCATTTCGTTGTTAATATACAGTACGTGGTCCTATGAATCACAAAGTATGTAACCGGTGCGTGCGTTAACAAAGTTATCACACGACAAATTTCGAATATTAGGGGGAAGCTGATTCCACATACCCATGGATTGGGGAAAAAACCTATATTTTAATTCATCAATCCTGGCGCACAGGGATCTCATATTTAGAGAGTGAAAGTTCTTGATATTAACTGCTTTAACAAATTTAATATATTCCAAGGACGAGTAGCGTTCACAGTTAACAGTGGTGTAAGGCAGTTTCAGGCTTTCCTCATGATGCTGATCTACCAGGGAAGGCAGATTCAAGGAGGAAAGGTTAGAAGAGGGGAAAATGTTTTGTCGTAACGAAGGTATATAAATCTAATAACCTTCTTTTCTTTTGATTCAGATTCAAGTTTTTTTATGTCGAATTTCAAGTAGACTGTCGAGTCTTTTTTTTATTTACAAGCATCATACTTCGCTTTCGGACTCATGACATCGCTGCGTCTGAGACGCAGACGTCTGAGACTGTGCATCCGCCTTACTTTGTGCTTGCATTTCGGCGTGGTTTGTGAACTATGTAGTTCATAAGCATCGAAATTGAGTTAAGTTAAAGATGTGAACGTTTTTGTAGATATAAAAAACATTGCATGAGATTACCCGTGGAAAAGGATCAAAGTAAACACAATTTTACCGGTCTCCATTGGTATCGCATTTAACTGGTTTATTGAGGCTTCGCTTCAAATGGACTCCAACATGTGCTTTTGGTCTGTATTCATTGCATAATTCTTTTTATACACATTACAATATAAGTGATACGAAATCTTAACCGTTCTGGGAGACTTTCTTGAATAATTTGCTCGCATGGTAAGGTTGCATGTGCAGAACGTCCACGCATCGTTAATGAATACGAGGCTACTAAATTGGCCTTTTAGCAAAACTGGTGAGCTAGTTTACAAAAATGAGTGCTGGTGTCATTGTTTATTTTCTACAGGAAGGGACTACAGGCGTATGTCACAAAATTAGATTATAACCAGAGATGTACGACACTCTTTGAATACATCATTCGGAGAACTTCTTCATGGGCGAGTTGGTGTTTTCTTAACATGGGGATTTTTAGCGCAAAACTCGAAAAAAAAGAAAGCAGTGTGAGGCAAAAGGAAGGGAAATATGAGTGCAAGCAAATTCAACAGATGTTTCAATCTAGTTTTTGAATTGAATGCTTTCAGTGATAGCTTTGTGTAGTTTATACTTGAGTTCATCAGGATAGAATGTTACCTTAAGTATACAGATAATCTTTATTAGGACGAACTTCTGATGAGACAAACAGGTTTTGACAGCTCCACTGTTTTTAACGGGAATCTACTGTAATATGTTTATACGCTCTAATTGCAGTCAATGTAATTCGAAGGTCGAATGGTTCCACGAAAAGGATGTACTTGTATTTTTAACGTCATCTCATAAGTAATATAATCAAAGACTTCCATGTAATCTATTACATACCTAAGCCAACTTTTTTTCAAGAGGTCATGAAATGTTCCAGAGAAACTGCTTTGAAACATCATTTAACGTGAATCACATAAAGCTCAACTCACGCACATGCAACGATCTAAGGAAGTGCAAAATGAGTGCAAAAAATTTTCCCCCACGCACCCGCAGACAGACGCAGAAATATGACGAAAGATTGCCGCTAAGCACCATGAGAGAGAGCAAGAAATGGTCCCACATTTTGGTTGAACATCGCTGCCCGAAGTGAAAGTTGTTGCTAGCAGCCTGTACTTCTAACGAAGCGATCTAGTCACGAGATCAGGGCTCATCTTCCTCTACAAAATTGAAGCAGCAACCATCAAAAGTAACGACAATGTTAATCTCATTGTTTTACGCTATATGCTTAATGCGCCATCAATATGTGCCGGCAGGACAAGCAATAAACTAAAGCTTCTAAGCTGGCATGAAAAAAAAAGTTTGCACCAAGCAATGCGGCGGCACCGACCTCTTTTTCGTCATGTAGACAACCATTTTGGCAATGTTTTGCGAGATACCACTGGCAAAACATACTACTGCTCTATCACACTCTTCATAATGACCCGACCAGTGAGCGGGGAATTTATTTTAGTTTCCTTCTCTGAAAGTGCCGCTAAATTCGAAGCGCCATGAACATATACCTGCAATATAAACTTCTGCGACTAATTTGCTGAAGAGCATCCCGTATTAGGCTTTCCATGCTTACTTCCATGGCCTATAGGTCATACAGAAACTGTGGTAAGTGTGCGCAGATAGTCGAGTGAACTACTTTAAAAGAAACTGTCGTAAGTGTGCGTAGATACTCGAGTGAACTACTTTAAAAGAACTAGAGTCCTTAGTCTGTGAGTTGAATAAGTGAATTTTACGTGCACAATCCGAAAACATTTGTTACAAAGGTTGTATATTTACACCGTGAGGCCTTGCCATCAAAACTTTCTCCAGGTAAAAATAAATAAAAAATATGAAAGAAGATAAACTAGAACACAACCGAATCCACTTTAATTTCTTAGGTTTCCGAAATATTCTCCGTCGCTGGGTTTGATCTCTTGGAACGCCTTCGTAATACATTTTGCCTTTTCCGCGCGTATTACATTAAGTTGAAGGCGTTTGAAAAACTGTCACAGAGATAGTTCCGCATCTAAGTGGTAATATCGCTTGAGAGTGTACTTCCAAAAGTGTCAAAAGTACGAATCGTGTATAGGAACCCAGTAAAGGAATTCGCATTAGCAAGATCTTGATGAGGGCTGGTTGGTTCATATTTAGAACTCAGGTTAAACAGCGCGAATAAAACAAGGACATGAGGAAACAAATACCACAGACCAGCGCTAACTGCCAACTAGAAGTTCATTTGAAATTCGCCAGCCTCTTATACCATTTTTCAGCATAGGCATGCGCACACCTGTCGCAAAAACATTGCAAATCAGCAACATCATAATCTTTCATCCAAAAAAGCTATTTCTTTTCCCGACAAGGCAAGAGAGGGAGCACTTACACATTTATCTCCTTCCTTTCTATTATTTCCCTTTCCCTCTTATTTTTTCCTTTCCCTATGAATATTGTTTTGTTTTTTTCAAAAATGGGAGTGCAGTGACACTTGTTACAATGTCCTGCTAAATGACTCCCATAGCCATTCTTTAGGTTACTGCTGTGCTGACGGCCTCATTCATAGAAACACTGTCCCGTTTATCCTATATAAGTTTTTCCACAGCTGAGCGGTATCTGATAGATAACGTTGCGCCTGCAGTCAGTGAAACGGGATTTATCATTTGTGGTTCACAGGGGCCTTTCGCACGTTTTCATACGATTACATATCGAGGACAGCTTACACGGGGCACTGAAAAGCAGAATAATACTATGTCTATTGGAAACTTTCTTTAGATTGTGTGACAAATTGTGCAAGTATGGCACCACGTGCACTTGTCTCTTGTCTTGGTCCTTTTCTTTTTGTGATTAAAAGGACGTCTTGTTGGGCGAGTTGGTCACAATTCATCTTGGGTACTAGGCGCGAACACACACAAGAAACAAGGAAGGAGACGGGACAGGCGCTCTATCCCGTCTCCTTCCTTGTTTCTTGTGTGTGTTCACGCCTAGTGCCCAAGATGCTTTTTATGATGTTTCGGAACTTATTTTCTCTTTCTGCAAGATGGCTTCGCATACTGAAGTGATCACAGAACTGGGAAAGCCTGCGTTCGGCAATCGCGCAATCTGATTTAAAAAACTTTGATCGCACTCATGCTCACTCGACTTACTAAGTACTGCCTTGGAAGCTTTAGCTCGGGTGCTCCTATCTAAATGCATGTAAAACGAGAATTCGTTTTTCTGGGCAACCACTGCACCAAATTTGACCAGGTTTGCTGCATTTAAAATAAAAACTTAAAATATAGTGACTGCTGGTTTCAAATTTTTTATTGAGGTCGTCAATTTTTTATTAAAAATTGGCAAGGATAGAAAATTTTCAAAAACGAAACTATCAAGTTTGCAACTCTGTAAGTCAGCAACGAAAAATTATAATACAATGCTGTGAATTGAATCTATTAGCACATCTAAAGCGGTGAAAATTGATATGTTACACATGAATCTAAAAAAATTTAGCAATACGGAAATGCAGCTTTTGCAGAACCTTTGTAACAATCTTAACAAATTCAGGTAAGATATAAAATGACGTATCGAAATTGTACGCTTTCAATGATCTAATAGATAACGTTTGCAGAACCGCGATATCTGTTGTTAATTGAGATATATGAATTTCTAAACTTCGTGCGTCTATTTTTTTTCAAACTTCCGCATTTTTAAAAATCGTTTTAACAAATTTCAGAGCCTAAATCAAAATTCAGCTTCGCACAGTCACTAACATTTAACTCTCTCGCTCAAATGTAACAAATTTCATTAAAATCGGCCCAGGAGCTATCCCAGAAA
Source organism: Dermacentor andersoni (assembly GCF_023375885.2). Classification (NCBI taxonomy): domain Eukaryota; kingdom Metazoa; phylum Arthropoda; class Arachnida; order Ixodida; family Ixodidae; genus Dermacentor; species Dermacentor andersoni. The sequence continues at coordinate 189,092,513 of NC_092818.1, read as the reverse complement.
AACGTTATTGCGTTTTACATGTATTTGAATGGGCCGCGTCGGAGTTGGGCCCGAGCTAAAGCTTCCTCTTAATGCACGTAGTTGCTACGCCTCTCTTTATCAATTTAGAGTGTGCGCTGTCGTAGCGCAGCAAGGTTTTCTTAGATATGGGATAAAGAAAGACAGACAAGAAAAACAGACATTAATATCTAGAAACTGAATACTGTTGTTAATTGGCAATTCATACGTGCACTTAAGTCTTCCCGATGAGTTAATGAACATCTCCAAAATTTCGCCGACCACGTCATGAAAATGCATACAGGTATCTTTCTTCGCAACAATTAAGTAGTCGTCAACATATCAAAACACTCGCGTTACAGGCATGTCCCCCAACTTAGCAAAAATTACATTGTCAACCAAGGATAAAATAATGTCACATAACATGGGGACTATGGCTGATCCTATACAAATGCCAGTGCATTGGATGTAGAACTGGCCATCATAATTAACAGCAGTAATCTCAGTTCTAAATATGAACCAACTAGCCCTCATCAAGATCTTAATAAGGCAAATTTCTTCTGCAATGGGCTCCTTCCTCTCATCACTAGCCTTTCAAGACCCAGCATACGTATGTGTCAACCTCATCGCCATAACTACTTGCCAGTAATGTTCCTTGGGCTACTACCTGAGAAGACGCATCACACCAGATGAAATCATAGGCCATTTTGGTTTCGTAGAACCTTCTTGGGGACTCGCAAAAAGGATGTGCAAATTACTGATGTCTGAAAAATGGCGCCAAATACGACTATACAATCATTGGCTGAAAGTACTCGTTGAAGAAAGAAAATATCCCTGCAATAAGGACCGAACGCTGCGCGAGTACGAGAGACTTGCCGGGAAATGGAAGGACATGGGAGGACTCTGGTCTTAACAATTGAGCGCGCGCTCCCATGGCGCAGGCAAGCAAGGCCCGAATCCCGCCAGAAAATCCACCAATTGGGGGAGCCCGTTGATCATCCCGTGGGCGAGATGACAGTCGAATGACAGTGTTTTGTGATCCTCCCTGCCTGGAAGGACTCGGTTAAGACGGAGCTGGGATACCGCATACAGGCGTCGGAAGGTGCTTGTGTGCTGCTATCTGCAGCACGTACGCACCTTCACGCAGCAGGTGCTCACACGTACGCAACAAGGTGTTGAAGCTCTTCCATTGTTACCTCTAAAAAATCATCCCTTGACAGGGCCCCTACAAAGTTTATTTGCAGTTGAGTTGTAAAGCGCTGTTCTAAACCCTTAGTAATTTAACTAATGATTCTAGCAATCCTTTTGGTGACAGAAGAGCTGAGTCAATACTTACGGGCACTCGAACATCCTTGCGAGAGTGGAAAAACCTAAACAGTTCTTTTTAACAGCGGAGCTGCTTAAGCTTTCGTTCCGCCGTGGAGAGTTACTATAAAACTCAGCCCAGCTGTGCCCGCTTCGCGTTGCCTAGCAACCACCTGCGAGAGCACCAAGCAACGGGACCTCCCCGCACCCCACGCTCGTAAGGCGGAGTCATGACGTCACAGGCGAGTAAGAGCTCGGCCGGCACGGCGGCACACCTCTCGCCTCCTCTACTCCATGCGTACATGCTGCTGTCATGGGAAGACCGAAGAAAGTCCGGACACCCGAAGAAGAAGCGGCTTACCAGGAAGAGCGCAGTACTGTCTAGCGAGGAGCGATGCGTCGTCACCGAGCTGTTCTGGAACACCGCGCCAAAGCTGCGGCTGGGAAGAGGCGACGCCGAGTCGAGGATGCCGAGTTTCAGTCCAGGGAACGCGAGAGTCGGCGCCTGAACGCTCGACGTCGCCGAGAAAGTGATCCTGGCCTACGACTGCTCCAAAACTTCCAGCGTCAGGCCCGCTGAGACACGGGGGACGCGGACGGCCGATTCCAGCGCGAATTTCTAGGCATATAGTTTGGGCACTGCTGTCGCGTCTATAACCTACACTGAAGCTCGGCGACCGGCTCAGCGGGACTACGATCGACGAAGGAGAGCCGATCGTGCCCATCGCGCCGAGGCCACCGCCGACAAACGCTGTCGCCGAGCCGAGGATCCCGAGTTTCGGGCCATAGACAACGAACGCTGACGGCTGAACGCTCGGCGCCTCCGGAAATCGGTCACCAATTCACCAAGAACTTCCACCGCCAAGCTTGCAAATCCATGGGAAGTGCGAACGGCCGCTTCCAGTGCGAATTCCTGGGCATAGAGTTCGGGCACAGCTGCCGCATCTGTGACCGGCTCTGGTTCGACGTGAATTTCTCCACGGTGAGCTGGGTGCGGAACTTTCAACAGAAGAGTTCTGCCTTGCAAGTGCTTTGCGAAGCTTTCCCCGACGCCATCGACAATGACGACGACCACGATGATGGCCGGACGTCGAGAATCGACGATGGTGACGACTGGTAGGGAAGCACTGTACATAACAAATTATGATGCACGTACTGCGGTTTGTATGCGTGTGACTTGCTGGGGCTTGTGTGGCTTACCGGACTGGACATGCATGACCTCTCAAAATCTTGTCGAAACTTAGCAAATCTTGGCGACACTTAGTATGAGCATAGTTATCCTTGTCCCCTTATCCTTGTCAGACTTATCCTTGTCTGTTATCCTGTCAGATAACCTTGTAAGACTTATCAAAACCTCGAAACACTTAGTGTGAACCTAGCCAAGTCATGCATAACCTCGCAAAGCCTAGCAACACTTAGTATGAACCTGCCCGAGCCATGTATAGCCTCGCAAAACTTAGAAAAACCTAACAATACTTAGCGAAAGCCGGAACTAGCTCATCTGTGGCCCAGCCTTGCACCACTAGTGTCAACTGCCCACATTTTAATTACTACTTTCCGATAAAAAATTATACAGTTTTTCATCATAATTATCCTTCGCTAATGAAACGGTTCTTTCAAATATAACCGCAATATACTTATAATTACTCCAATTAGTAGGGCACTGGTTTAAAATAAGTTTCTTCCATACAGCTTTTCGGCGTCTATAATCTCGTGCGCCAATCACTATTCCACCATTAATAATCAGTACTCCCTTTCGTTGATGAGACTACAAACTTAGATTCTTTAGTGGTACCTTTAAATTTTGCAGAAAGGCTCGCCGCTTTAATATCTCTTTCCATACCTGTGATAGAAGACAAAGTTCAGTATAAAATATTTAAAAATGTTTAATAGTCCACAAAATTCTGCGCATGCTTTTTACCGAAGTTAGAGGCTTGTTGATTATCAATCACAATGGGGCGGTGGTCACTACTAGTGGTGGCATCGACCACAACCCAAGAAGAGATGGAAACACATGAGGTAGCAAATGTCAGATCTAGGACAGATCGCGACTATGAACGCACGAAAGTGACAACTTTAGCATTTACACGTGTGAAATTGTTAGCATTAGTCCAATCCCATAAACGTTTTTCAGACTAGTCATTGCGGAATCACCATGACAGATGATGAACAGCCTTTTGAAAAACCACCAGAACAAAAAATTGTCCTAGTCCTCCCAATTCCTCCCGGTCCTCCCAGTCCCAATACACGGAGTCCGTTAAAGCACATATCCTAATCGTCCATACATGTCTACATAGAGCACGCTTCCATAGATGCTTGGTTTTAGCTTACCATTCATTGAAACGTACGCGTTTCTGTGCCTTCTATGCATGATTTTAATGAGTTTATGCATAGTTAGCTTCACTTTGAGTGATTGTAGTCTCTGTATTGCGAGGAGGATGAACCATTGCATTTTTCCTTGCTTAAGGGGTTATGAGGCATTGCTGATAATGGTAATTTTTGTTTACGGACTGACACGAAAAATGCCGAACACCGAGAAGCTAACAGCTTCGCTGTAAAAGAAAACCTGTACTACAGAAGAATCAAAGGCTCTTGGTCTGTTCATTTGCTTTTCAGCCGCTCTAACCAGAAATCGCCGTCAGCACTCGATCCCCATGCGTAAAGAACGTCTCGCATGAAGTTGTGGTCATCTGTGCATGGCGCAATGTACTATTATCCCCTAAGCCAGCAACCTCGCGCCGAGGAAAACTACAGCACACAAGATTCCGGTTTTAAGGAGGCAGCGTAGACATCTGGCCGAGCTGAATGGGTAACCCAATCGTATGGGCTTCTCACATGAAAAGCTGGCTGTTTTCCACGTGCCACGAGACACGGGCGCGTAAGTGCGTTTGCATTTTCCTTTGTGCACGCTCGTGAGGAGCGTTGGCTCAAATATTCGCGTCAGGAAGCAGCGAAGAAAAAACACACCCGTGAAAACAGAGTGAAGGCACGCTACAATTACGAATAAATCGTACAACAACAAAAGAAAAGAAAGAAAGAGAGAGAGAGAGAGAGCAGGGACTGTAATAAAAAGATTCTGCTTGCTATCACAACCATGACTTCACTGCACAGTCACATAAATTATTGAAAACGCAAGACGTTAAACGGACTTTTTTTTCACATACGCTGCTGCATGAAGCGTTTGTCTGGAAGAGACTTTTCGCCTATTAAAGCATTTTTGTGAGATTGATGCATGGAGATTATCTGCGTGCAAAGCAATCACAAGTATTTTGTGGAAGCTGCAAGTTGTCGCAAATACATCAGAAATAAATTATCTCCAACAATGCACTTTACTACGCTTTGACCTTAGGCCAAAAGACCGATCAATAAAATAATAAATCTTCATTGAACAGAACATGATAAATGCAAAGAAATTCACTGCGATTTTTTATTAAAATAAAAATAAAGAAACGAAATTAAGTCACTTTATAGTGATGACAGCTACTCCTTTTAAAGTTGTAGCAGCAGTAACAATAAAAACGTTGAGAGATAAGAAGAAACTCCCTCTTGCATCTATGTAAGAACAGCTATCGAGAAAGGCCGCTCACCTTCGCGAAAGCGAGAGAGATGGTACCCATTCAACCTGGGAATGACACGCCGATGTTATAAATAAAACGTGGGCCGGTATTCAGAAAGGAATTCTTAGGTTAGAATGCTTCCTGAGAAGAGACAACGACCACGTGTGACCGAAAACTTCACAGCAGCGAAGAAAGCCGGTCAACGACAAGCAGTTCTCACAAAAAAAAAAGCTTTGTGAATTGGGTTCTGAAAATTTACGACAAATGCCCAAAGAATAGCCATTATTAGGTCACGCACTCGACATTATAACCGAAAAAAAAAAGAATAAATGGCCAAATAATGAATGTTCGAGTGGATTTCTCAGAAAAAGGCAGCCACGAGGTTTAGCGTGGGGGTTTTCTTCGCTGACTGTTCAGAGTGAGATTAGGAGAGGGCCTGCCTTCCAAGCAAGGCACGTGATTCTGGATTATATATGACTGATCGAGTAGCGTGAAAATAGCTCTGTTGTTGAATAACCAATTATTTTAATGAGCTACATTATTGACAGACGTGGCCCCACGCTCTTCCATGCATAAGTTAACATCTGCACTTGGTAGCGGAGAAACCGCAAACGTGTAAGGCGTATTTGGCAGCAGAAATCACTAAAAACAAAGTGCACTGCACCAGGAATCACAAGACAATCATAATTGTTATGACTGTTATGACAGGTAACAGGCAGGCTGACACTGTAACGAATTTATTTATGCTTTTGGGCGAATGGTGCCTAGGCATACTGCAATAACGAGGAAGTACGCATTAGCAGAGTATGCGGAATAACCATTGTGTAACGTGCAACAGCAGTCGCAAATGGTGCTATGATATCCGCAAGTAGCAATATTCACTCTATGGAAAGCGGCACCAAGGTTACAGATAGCCCGCAAGTGTAGGCTACCTGTGCCGTCTAGGTGAGGGCAAAAATAGAAACGAGCAGCATACGAAACAGCTTACGAGGAAGCGCGGTTTCACCCGTCGAGGGCGCTTTGCCGAGCCATTCCGCTTAGGGTATTTTTTTGCAAGGCGCACTCGAGCGAAGAATCAAAGGAGCAAAGGCTGTTTTATGAGAATTCTAAATGGCGCGCTACTCACTTTGCGCGTGGAGCCTCGCAGCGGCGCTTGTTGTCGGGGCAAATTTTGTGCCCCTTGTGTACAGTTCAAATTCGGAACCCATTGTGAGCACCAACACGGGTCTTGTCGTGGGAAAGCGAATGAAGATGAAGGAAGCAAATGTGGACGCATTCCTCGGTATACCGTACGCCACAGCTCCTACCAGTCACCTGCGCTTCGAAAGGCCGCGACCGCCCGCAACCTGGAATGGAACGTACAGAGCCACAAAGATGCCGTCTCCTTGTTGGCAGACTACGCTGCGCCTGCTTGACGGCGCGCCTCTCGACTACTACTCCAGCGCTTCCGAAGACTGCCTTTACGTAAATGTCTGGAGACAGTCTTCAATTTGTTCCGGTTCGACAGGATGCGAGGCCAAGAGACCCGTAATCGTGTTCATCCATGGCGGTGGATTCACATGGGGCGACTCGGCGCTGTTCGTTTACGATATGGCGAACTTTGTCTCCCTGTCTGACGTCGTGTTCGTCACGTTCAACTACAGGCTGAGCATCCTGGGCTTCCTGTCCTTAGAAAGACCAGAATTTCCAGGCAACCTGGGCCTTTGGGACCAGAACCTGGTACTGAAATGGGTGCGCGCCAATATCGCAAGCTTTGGTGGTGACCCGGACGAAGTGACGCTCATGGGTCAAAGTGCCGGCGGTATTAGTGTGGCTCTACACGCCGTGTCCCCGCATAGCCAAGGACTGTTCAAGCGAGCCGTCATGATGAGTGGTGCACCACTGTCAATGATTCTTGGCTCTTCGCACAGGGGCGAAGGGAAGTTCGTAAACATTGTAAGTACCTTGGGCTGTTACGACTTCAAAAGAACCCTGGACGACCAGCTTCGTGACGCAGTGGCGTGCTTAAAAAGATTAGACGCCCATTTCATATTCAAGACACTGGAAAGTGAAGACCCTATGGTGCAAGTGTTCGTGCCTACGTTCGGCGACGATTTTTTCCCTGAGAGCCCATTTTCGGAAGATACATGGAAGAATATTCCAATCAAGGAAATTTTGCTCGGAAATGTGTTAAACGAGGGAACGCTGCTTTTGGACAATTTAGAATACGCATCTCCGCGATTTCGTGCGATACTGTCTACAGACTACAGACTTGCCATTACGCTGGCTATGCAGCCCATGTTTGGCATATCCGTCTCACAGGCGAGGCACATAGTCGAAGCGTACTTTGGAGATCCGGAAATTGAGCACACTCAGCACCAAGTCAGAAAGCTATTCAGCGAGCTGCTGGGAGATGCTGTATTTGACTGTCCCGTTCAACTTATGAGCGAATTAACGTCTCAGCAAGGAATGAACACATATCGTTATTTATTCGCTCACCGCGGATCGTACAGCTTTTGGCCGGAGTGGATGGGCGTCGCTCACTCAGAAGAAACTATGTACATGCTCGGATCGCTCCCGTTCTTGAATGACACTGCCCACAAAATCGAAGCGATGGCAGAAGTAGCAGCTGAGATGATGATGTCGAAGAACTACACGACCCAAGAAGAGAAGATGATGGAACATATCGTCAGTGCTGTTTCCTGCTTTGCCAAGGCTGGGTGAGCTGTCAATCAATCAATCAATCAATCAATCAATCAATCAATCAATCAATCAATCAATCAATCAATCAATCAATCAATCAATCAATCAATCAATCAATCAATCAATCAATCGATCGATCGATCGATCAATCAGTCGATTGGTTGATTTAGTGATTTTATTTGAATTTATCAACGGTATTTGTAAAGAAAGCAGGCACAGCTGGGGAGCTTATTTGTCAGTTTATTTGATCAATTTTCCCGCTTCAGGTCGTCATTTCTTAGTTTTGAGGCAGACAATGGCAATTCGTTCCAAAATTTCTCCCTTAAATCCTGAGCCGGAGTGCATTGTGCAATACTGCCTGACAATTATCATTTAAGCAGGTCATGAGTCTCGTCCTCCTTCATCAGTGCGCAGATTGTTCGACCTAGAAGCTCGGGTATATGACGCGTGAGCTGATTCTCTGACAAGTCAAACTGTCCTTATTCTCTGCACGCACTGGCCTTCTTTCTCTGCAGTTTTGGTTTTTCCCGTCACGAAACCTGCATTCTTAGCATGGTAACTTCTCAAAGGGGCTGAAAGCTGAGCTAGCCTGAACGGTTTAAATTTTTGGCCAGGAAAGGCGCAAGAAACACATCAAGGTGACCATGAAAAAGCCATACACAGGCATTTATGTTTAGGTGCGTTTGTTTCGTTGTCTCTGCGTCTTTCTTGCACCTCTCTTTGGCCGCACAAACGACTTTCACACAGTGGGCAATTTCACTTATGCAGACAGTCGTCACTGTTTAAGTAGTTATATTACGATGACAGACGCGGAGTTTGAAGGTTTTCGTAATTTTGTTTTCTTACCGAAAGTTAACGTGGACTGCAGTAACATTTTCCAGTCGAGTCACAGGCAACTGCGCCGCTACGCATCATGTTATGGTGCGTATATATTACAAGTGGCATAGCGGTTGCCTGATAATAGCTTCGGTAGCGTTTCTTTGGTACAGCTCTGCCTCCAGGCCCTGAGAAGAACAACGAAAATATTGAAGCCCACGCCGCTGTTAGCACTACTTGACGCAAACGTTGTGTTGGTTACCTTAATTGGGAAAAGAGGCCCTGTTGGAAAAGTTGGTCTGCCTAGTGTAAGAACGTGAAAAGAATTGAAGGTCTAAGTTAGAAAAGATACCAAGTACCTCAGTTGCACTAAATAGGTTGTAGCATATGATTCACAGAAGACATTGAACCTGAACTAAATGTGCAAAGGAATTGTGTTATCTTTAGCAACTAGAACTTGCTTCAAGGCGACGCTAAGAGCGTGGTTACTTCTCACTCTGTGTGAATGATGAGGAATCCAGGCGATGGCAGTAACAAGATATCAAACACTTTAATATGTAGCATTTGCAGCTTTCAGTTCTACATACAGAGTGTGGAGTTTCATAATGACATCGGCAACGATGAAAAAGGATAGGCTACTCACACAGGCCATTGGTTCGCACTACATTTGGACTGCCATAATGCAAATTTGCTGCACATCTGCCCACAGTGTCACATGTACGACAGCCAAGCCATGCCATCCACTCATCACTGTGTGAAACAAATACCAATGAAGCAGCATTCGTTGAAGATATCGTGCTGAGCGCGCCGGCATCGTCTGTAGCGGGTGTCCCAATTTATTTATTTATTTATTTATTTATTTATTTATTTATTTATTTATTTATTTATTTATTTATTTTACGCTCAGGGCACTTAACAGCACTTTACAGAGGGGATGGGCAATCGTACATGAACATATCAGTCTCATAATAGGCAAGCAATAATTGAGAAAATAACACGGGTTAAACAATATAGCAGCAATACAAAAGCAAGTAGGCACATAATTACAATAATATATACAATAAATATATAATACAACACGCAGAAATACAATGAAGAGAATGGAGTTACACAATGGTTAAAGACCAGCTAACCAACTGCTAAGGCATTTTTAAAACGTATGGGGTCACGGATGCCCGTTTTAGACCTAAGAAGCTAGTTCCAATCTCTTGCAGTCTTAGCGAAAATGACAATGAATGGGTAGCTGTGTTACTTTTGGGAACGTTAACTTTCTGACGGGGATCGAGGCGCACTGATATGGAAGGTGCAGCATGTATCAACAATAAAAACAGATATGGTTTATGATAGTAATTCTTACGGAAAAGGAAGACGGGAATATTGCCTGCGAGTGGCAAGTGAAAGAAGTTGTAATGATGCTTTCATGGAGGTTAAGCTGGATGTTCTGAGGAAATCAGATAAGATAAAACGGGCGGCGCGGTTTTGTATTGCCTTGATGTTTTGGGTTAATATCACATAGCGGGGCGGGGGGGTACCACAGTGCTGACGCATATTCAAGCTGTGGCCGAACGTATGTAGTGTATAAAATGTAGTTTAGCGGAAGATGGCAGTGTAAGAAGTTAGCTCGGAGATAACCTAGAGTGCGGTTGGCTTTAGATTTCATATGTTCTTAATCCCAAGATAAGTTGTTGGTTATATGGACACCTAGGTACTTGTATGATGTTACTTATTCTAATGGTTGGTTATTTATTAGACAGGGAGGATGAGCAATGTTAGCACGAGAAATTTGCATAACCTTGCGTTTACTGATATTGAATTCTATGTGCCAGCTACGGCATCACTCGTGCAGTGTTGAATGTGCACAAACAAAATTAAAAAAACATCAGAGAGCTCCGGAGAAATCGTACCGACTGTACAGTAGCGGCAGTCGTGTGTACTTACAGCCACAATTTTTTTAATTATTTTAATTATTTAATTAATTGCTTAAAATTTGTGAACTTCTTAATTATCCCTTGAATCGCAAACATGTCAATTGAAAATGTTGCAGGGCACGTTAAATAACCCCTGTATCAAGCATTTATTTCGTGCTTCTGTCGGCGACATGTGAAAATCGTGTCGAGGGACAATGGTCTAGTGTCAAGGTGCGCTAGAACGGATGCCAGGGACAGTCGCTGAACATTATATTCAGGACAGTCGCGCAGAATGTGTTCCAGCGTCTCCTCGCAAAGACAGGCATTGCAGAGAGCGTCGTCGGCCATACCAATGCGAAATGAGTATGATTTCGTGAAAGCCACCCCTAGCCATAAGCGATAAAGCAGAGTCGCCTCTCTTCGGCGGAGTCCAGTTGGCATGTAGATATCCATCAAAGAGGGCAGATGGTATTGACGGTTGCTCGGGTTGGTCTGGCTGTTTGGTGTGCACCATAGAGAGAGCGTGATCTCCTGTGCAAGCACTCGAAGTCTGCTAGCTGCGTCGGATCGCGAAAGCGGTATGGCCTCTTCTTGTGCGTCTTCAAGAGCTGCCCGAGCGGCATTATCGGCGTCTTCGTTTCCAGTGACGCCGCAGTGACTTGGCAGCCACTGAAACGTTACGTAGTGTCCTTTCTCCTGTGATGTATGGAGTAGGCATCTAATATCGAATACGAGTTGTTCGAATGGTCCGCGACGCAGAGCTACTAGTATAGAGTCGCTGAAGATTGACCATTGTCGAGGTGGCTCCCGATTGACGAAACAAAGTGCAGCGCGAAGAGCAGCTAGTTCAGCAGATGTCGATGTTGTAGGGTGGTCAGTCCTAAAGCTGATGGTAATAGCTTTTGCTGGGACAACCACAGCACCGGACGAACACTGGACGTTTGTGGAACCATCAGTATAAATGTGTTCACTGTCCGCGTACCTCTCGTGCAGAAGAAGCAGAGATAGTTGTTTCAGCACAGGCGACGACAGAAGACATCGCAGGTGAAGGCGACGAAGGGACTACTTCGGTTTTTGAAAGAGACGGGATTGGACAAGCGGCTGTGACAGTGATATCACGTAACATGCCAGATTGATGGACTCTAACGGACGATGTGTGTGTGCTGTGCTATGTGCTCTCTCTCTCTTCCTTCCCCATCTTTCATCGCCCCCATCCCTCTCCCATGTGTAGGGTAGCAAACCGGTTAAGCTAAACTGGTTAACTTCCCTGCCTTTCCTTCTCCACTTTTTCCTTCCTTCGTGCTGAAGTGTCCTGGTTGTTTTTTGGATGAAATAACAAAAGCCCGCGAACTACGCGAAATATTAAATAGATGTGCGCTCACGCGCCCCTACTCAAGCGCTTCCAAGCAACCTTTGAAAGATATACGGCTGCATTCATTTATCGCCGCATCGTATAAGGCTTCGTCGTGTAGGATGGCTCAAGAGGTTTCGCTGCCTAACTAGCGTTGTGCGACAAGCGTCAGCCTCTGTGGACGCAAAAATGTTGTGCTCCATCATGAGGCACTCGGGATAGCTTTAACCTTCGCGTATCATGAAACAAAGGTACAAAAAAAAATCAACCAATGTTAAAAAGAAACAGTGCACAAAAGAGCACGAAAAAGAAAGGCAGATCTCGGGAGAACAGAAAAAGAGATACTCAGGAGTTTATTTCAATAAAAAATAATCCAGAAGCACGTAAGGCGTCTCAGCCGCACACGAAGAAACATCCAAAGATGCAACTGGTTTAACCATCTGCCTTTTCAGTCTTTTGAACTCCGAAAAAGAGGCAGAACAAAGCAGTTTTTTTACCTACTTCTTTGTAGCAAGCTTTTTTTATGTAAGGACAGGATGACATCATGAAAGTGAAATGAACAGTCACATTTTAAACCAGTTTTGAGCAGTTATTTTCCACTGCCACTTATAGCACGTGCTCAAACAGGTCCCCGTCTGAAGCAATACAGAACTTGCTTCTTTCCAACACTTGTGCTGTTGCAGCTTTGACCAAATGACGACGTTGTAATCTCGCGGCACACTGCTTATTTTTGCCTTTAGGGAGCCCGGTGTGGCAGTTTCGCTGCTATACACGCGATCTTTCACGTAGCCGCACAAGAACAAAGAAGTCCAGCGGTGTCATGTCCGGCGACTTTGCAGGCCAGGGTACAGGTCCGTGCCGGCCAATCTATTGTTCAGGAAAAAGCTTGTAGTGTCACGCTCGAGACTGACTACCACTATGCGCAGGAGCACCAACGTGTTGAAAACATATGTTCCGAAGGTGCGCAAGTGGAACGTTGTAACAAACGTCGTTCATGGAGCTCTCTTGGATGTCGTTGACGTAGCGTAGCGTCGTTAGTGTGTTGTCAAAAGAGATGGGTCCGATGGTGATGCCATCAAAAATACCGCACCACACATTAAACAACCACTAGTATTGGTGTCGTGTTTGTGCCAACTGGTAGGGTTTCTTATCATTCCAGTAGTACGCGTTGTGAAGATTAACTTGTGCGTTTCTGGAAAAATTAGCCTCATCCGTCCAAAGCACCTGAGTGAGAAAGTCCATTTCTTCACATTTCGTGAAAATCCAATTGGCAAAGTCAAGTATGCTTTCACGATTTCCGCCTTTAAGTTTTTGATGAAGATGTGATACGTGTGCTGCATATAATGTTTTTTTAAGCTCCTCCATATTGATGGCCTCGAAGTTCCCATCCCCGCAGTGGTGTCGCGCACGCTACTGTGAGAGTTAGCAGCAAAGGATGCCAAAACATCCGTTTCCGCTTCTCAAACTACCATCGCAGTCCTGTGTAAATTTCCGGTAAAGCTACCCGTCTCGCAAAGGACTTCGTACGTTCTAAGTATTGTTGACGGACTAAGGCGTCCTCCACAAGGCCACATCTGAAATAGCTTGGCTGCGTTCCTCTTGTTGCCGTGCGCCCTCCCCCCCCCTCCCCCCCCCCCCCCAAGCCAGGATCATTTTAGCCTTCTGATCATTCATGAAGGGCATGACTGTTTTCTTGAAGAGCAGGTCACAGGCGTGGTACCGTTGAGATCTCCCGTTATTATCTACGCACTGACACGTCAAGCAAAAATGATTTACGTAATCAACAACAGCATACACTGGCCGTACAGATCCGCCAAAACGCATCAGATGGACATAGCGTGCGCAAGGTTTCTTTCTATTGTTAAAGGGAACAAAAGGAACATGCGTTCCAGGCGCGCCAATTTACAGAACAAGATGAGTGCGTAAAATTACAGTCCCAGGTGCGCCGTTACGGTTTCTCGGCTTCGAAATCACTCCCCCCCCCCCCCCCCCCCTCCCTTACGGCTTCGCTATGCTTATCAATGCGTCAGCGGCGCGTTCCCATGATGCAGCGATCATCACATAGCGTGAAACCTTGTATCGAGCTGCCGCCGCTAGTAAAGCCGTGTATCTGCGGCTATTCACTTGGGAGCGTTTGAGTAGCGGCATGCGAGCGCGTTTCTATTTAGTATTTTGGATGTTTCGCACGCTTTTGTTTTTTCTCGGAAAAACAAATGAGGCGAAGCTGAGCAGGAAAGAAATGTTGATTCGGGTTGAGGCGCCCTACAACTCTGTAATTGATATGTTTGCGATTCAAGCAATATTAAAAAGCTCATTAATAAATGCAATTAATGAAATAATACTTCGCGATGAAAATGTACTGGCTGTAAATACACACGACTACAGCTACTATGCAGTCGGCACGATTCCTCTATAGCTCTTGGGTTTCCTTTTTAAAATCTTCGTCCAAGTTAACTGGGACAGTCGGTATATTGAATCAGCTATGTAAAAGAGGCACTAACCGCAAATCATAAAACATTAGTAAGGTTCAAGTTCGCAACTGTTATTCAACGACGTTCCGTGAGTTTTACGGTTGTTTCGTATTTTGTACTCGCATTTATACCCTGACATTCAGAATCGGGTCTTAACTCGACGCATTTCTTGGCTCTACTGAATGCACGACAGCGCCGCCTTCAGGCTTGAGTACTGACTGCGCTGAAACGCTCGCTTCATTTGTTCGAACCGTGAAGAGTCTTCGCACTAACCGCGTTTTTGGAAAGTCAATTGTCTTCGTATAGACGCTGACAGCCAAGTGGGTACGACATTTTAGTTCGAAAAGTGCTCTGGAATGTTGTGGACGCACGGTGACAAGCTGCAGTGGAGATGATCATCTTTGGGGAGTCAAAGCGGCTGTCGAGTAAAGAATCGCTTGAGAGTACGGAGCTTAAATACGTTTTCCTCTTGAAGCCCGACTACGTGTTCCCTAACATGACGGTGCGTGAACAAAATCCCCATGCGGGAAATAAGGAAATAAATTGGGCTTTTAAAATTTTTCAATTGCTTGTAGCAGTCAATAAGTAAGTTTGCGATTCCGTGCCAAATTGAGTGCCTATACTCTGCTGGGATACTCATATCATGCAATGCCATGCTTTCGATCCTTGGTGCCCCGTCATATGAAGCAAAACAGCCATTTAGTATCTACTCTGTTCAAATCACATCTCAGGGATTCATTAAGCGCATTGAATGAGCCTGTGTATTTGCGCTCTAACAAACATAAAACAGGTGTTAACTAAAGTTTATTTACCTGCAGAACAATGGAGAGCTGGGAGAGTTGCAACAATTTTGGAATACTAAACACAGCGCAAACAGGATGATGGAGGGTAACACCCGTGTTGTTTCGCTCACCGTACATTCTCGTTTTTACGCTGATTCTAGTCTTCGGAAAAAGTTTATTTAGAACTAATTCTGTCTTAGGGAGCGGGAGATGCTAAGACGCCCAAAGCAATAGTTGCCATATTTTACCGTTTATCTTCGCCGGCCGCATACTATTCTACAACGAGAGAGAGAGAAAGAGAAAGAGAGAGAGAGCAAGGACAGGAAAGGCAGGGAGTTCAATCAGACGAGTACCCGGTTTGCTACCATACACTGGGGGAGGAAAAGGGGAATAGAAAGAGGAAAGGAGGGAGAGAGAGAGCCCTCAGTTCTACAACGATGTATCTTGGAAAAGCATGCATCTGGTGGGTTGGGAAAAAAAAAGAACTCATAAGCCTCACTAAAGAGTCTATCCTTCCAGCCTTATGAAATATTCGTGAATACCGCGTGATTGCTAGATCGTATAATTCATGGGAACGGCAAAGCATAAATTAAAACGATGCCAACGAAAAATAGCTCAAGTGCAAATTCGCTGAGGTTATTTCACCAGTTGTTAAATCCAGTCGTTAGAGATGTTTTGAAGGTCCCACATTAGGAAACGCAGAAACAGAAATCATTCCGAGATCGAAAGACGCTGCTTCGAACGATTATCTTGCTACAGGCACCTTTTCGAACATGCTGAATTGTTCGGTTACTTCATTACTCTTAAACTACAACTTCGGTCAAGGCTCCTTCACAAAAATAACAAGTGTTACGTAGCCCAGCATCACTATACCGCTTTCCTTTATCACTATCAGTATTAGTACTATCACTATAGGCTTTCCTTAATCACCGTTCCACTCCTGTAAATGCCCTTTGCTAGATCGACATCAGCACTAAATACTAAGTAATAAATAAATAAATAAATAAATAAATAAATAAATAAATAAATAAATGTTTCCGCCAGCCGTGCAAGTGAGCATACTGGTAATAGAGACGCTAAACAATAATTTTTTAAGCATGAGCGTTACACAAAAGAAATGACAACGAAAGAAACTCTCTGAGCTTTGTCCTTTGCTATATTTCCGATTCGTGGCGTTCATGCTTATCAAAAAGTGTTTTGCTACAAACTCGCCGAACTTCCCCTTCCCTAATGCCCAGTAGGCAAACGCAACAGACTGAAAATACTCCCTGCTCGGATAGATAGGTTATGATATAAACCGGTCTTTTTGTTTGCTCGGCGAAGCTAGCGTGCAACTGTTAATCAACGTGAGCGTACTTAATTGCAAACAGGAACTGCTATGCCAGCGAAATTTACATGGAAGCCTGGCAGACTGCCATGTCGCCGAGTGCATAAAAACACGGCGTGCGTCTCCAACCATCGTCAGCATCTATATCAGGCGCTCAGTACTTCTGACATTTTAAGTATACATAAATATTGCTTCACGAGCCAAGAATACGGCTGTACGATGTCTGGGTAGGCTTGATCTTACACATTAAGAGATGTCCACATAAATAAAATTATTGTACGGTACAAATGGCCAGTTCAGGATGTTTCATTTTGTTGACTAGGACTATATAGATACATTAGGTGTGCTGTAAACAATTCACCTACAAATGAATACACACTTTGCAAAAAGTAACACTCCCACAATTTCCATTCTATGGACTTCATAAACCGCGATGTACGGGGAAGGCGTGGCTGTATAAGTGCTCTTGCGCTCCTGCGATGCTCACTCCTCTCAAGAGCACTCATTTCGTGTCAGTTGAGAGGGCAAAAAATAGATATATAAATTAAGTCGCAGAACGACGTCCTTTCATACTCTAGAATGTGTTTTTTATATATTTAATTATTTATTTATTTATTTATTCAAAGTACCTTACACGCCAAAAGTGTAGGCATATGAAAGCATACATTCAGAAAAGATGCCAAGAACGTGGTTTAAGAGCACCCTGTGAATTCCATTTAGCAGATCGCCCATTCACCGAGAGCATTTTAGCGAATGCGTTCGTTTGATGCTCTTGATCGTGGGGCGCACTGTTATTAGAGACTATCAGCTGTCAGTGCCCCCTCATGATTTACCGATGTGAACTCACATCGGTCGTTCCAAGAGCACAGTGCATTTGTTTTCTGTTTTAATCACTGAAATGCTTTCAGCTCCCGTTGTCCGCGACCTTCAAGTGACCTTGAGCCAAAAGCCAGAGCCATTATCTGGGCATGTTGCGAGAACAAAATGAAATCATCCGGGCAACCAGTCAAAACTTAAGAAAATACGGTCTCTGGCCCCCCACCCTTTGTAAAGGACTGCATCACGTACGCTAATTACTGTTCAAACAAGTTACAAAAATATTGCTTCCGAGTTCTTTCTAATGTTTGTACACACGATCACTTAAGCTGTAATTTCTGGCACGCTGACCTTTTATTTGTCCAATAGCGACGTTCAAAAGGCATGTATAGGTCACCAGACACTTCTTTGTCATCTTTTGGCGCTGAGACAGGGTTGTCTATGCTCTTTTCAACGCCAGCGGTCCATGATTTCTGCCACGCTGCGTGGCATCTCCTCCAGGCGCTTTTCTTCTACCTGGACACTGGAGGCATAGCGCTTAAGAGGAAGCTTTAGCTCGGGCCCAACTCCGACGCGGCCTATTCAAATACGTGTAAAACGCAAAAACGTTTTTTTCTGAGATAACCCATGGACCGATTGTAATGAAATTTTTTGCATTTAAGATTGAAAGTTAAATTCTAGTGACTATTGGAAGTGGAATTTCGATTCAGGGCTCGAATTTTGTTAAAAAGATTTTCAAATATTCGACCACTTGAAAAAAATAGAAGCACGAAGTTTACAAATTCATAACTCTGCTTCAAGAATAGATATCGCGGTTCTGTAAACGGCATCCATTAGATCATTCAAAGCGGACAAATTGAATATGTCATTTTATATCTTATGTGAATTTGTTACGTTGGTTACAAGGGTTTTGCAAAAGCTGTATTTCCATATTACTAATCTTTTTATATTCATGTGTAACATATCAGTTTTGTCCGCTTTAGGTGTACTATTAGATTCAATTCACCGAATTGTATTATCATTTTTCGTTGTTGAGTCAATGAGTTGTACACTTGATATTTTCATCTCTTGAAAATTTTCGGTTTTTGCAAATTTTTAATAAATATTTGACAACCTAACTGAAAAATTCGAAACCAACAGTCACTAGAACTTAAGTTTTTCTTTTAAATGCAACAAACCTCGTCAAATTTGGTGCACTGGTTGCCGAGAAAAACGAATTCTTCTTTTACATGTATTTACATAGGAGCACCCGAGCTAAAGCTTCCTCTTAAGCGTCACGTACAAAGACAGACATGGAAATACATGTGTCTCTGTCTGAGCTCGCGTCACTTAAACGGTAGTATTTCAATATATTAAGCATTGGAATGCATAGCCTTTCTGTTTTGAAGCATATGCTAGCGTTTATTGCCAAATGCGCGAAATTGGGAAACCAGACACCACACAAGAAGAGACACACAGAAAGATTGCACTCTATTTTTCTGTGTGTCTCTTGTTGTGTAGTGTCCGGTTTCTCAGTTTTGCGCATTTGGCAATCAGTAATTGGAGCAAACCAACTGGCCCCTAAATACATTATACTTAATGCTGGTATTCCTGCGCGTTTTCGTGCCAGTAACCGCCAGATTCATTATTGACAGGACCACATGTTTCGTATGCTTGATATACTGGAGAATCGTCCGCTATTAGAATAGAAAGATCTAGGTCACTGCTCCCGCAGAAATTCTGCACTGAAGGCTATATTTGAGCTGCTGAGTTCTCTGAGGTCAGATCTACGACCTACATAACTGACTTTCAGAACCCTGCCTGGTACCACTAGATTGTACATGAGATTGGCTTTGTTTGTGCTCCTATCTCTTTTCCTTTCTATACCCTTAACCAGACTTCTCGTACAGGATAGCCAACGCCACCATTGGTGAACTCCCCTGCATTTCTATACGCCCTCTACGCCTAAACACAAACAACGCCAGCTCAATTTTTAAGCCGGGGCTTTTGATAAAAGGTAGTTCGAGGATTGGAATTAGTAATCAAGCACCCTCTCCTGGACGCATTACAAGGCTTAATCACCATCAGGTGGAAACATCTGTCGAATACTTGCCACTGTCGTTGAAAGCGATCTATATATGATACCCTAGCTTAAGCTTGTGTCAATTGCTTATGCCTATGACTCAACACTACTTAAGCATTGTATAATATGTAATCTGCTCCAGTATGCTAATCGTAGTAACAGCCGTTCCCAACAACTTTAGACCAGGTTCCATTATGTTCTCACAGCCACTGCCACTTTGAGCATCCATCTTTCTGACGAGCCTTGTGTTGAATCGGATGCGATGTGTCTCGGCCCGAATAGTTACCAGTTCACCTAAATAGCGATTAGGTTAAATAATAACGACAAAAAGTTGAAATAAGTCGCTTCTCTTATAAAGCGGGTTGTCCTTTCCAGTAAATGAAACAATGACAGATGAACCGTTCTTGTAAAGTGAGAGCAATGTATCAATTTGTTTAACGGCGAAGCTGAAATATATTTTTCTTTAGTACTGTGTTTCGATGATCACATGTGGTAGCGCCATGCCATTACTCTAGGCAGAGCTGCTCTTGCCATATAAGTAGTCGGGGAAACCAGAAGAACGGTAAATTAATGTACGGGCCATGCGCGCAGCTTGATACTTGGAATTCAACTGCTCAGGCTGAAATGCAAGTAAAAAAAAAATGCGGCGATAAATTTCCTTCCTCTGTGCTTAGGCAATAAAACTCAACTAGATTGTTACTTGCAGCGGATGTCGCAAGTTCGTGAGAAGTATTAACGTATAAGCTTATAAAGTATTGGCTTATTGACGAATATGCTAACATTTGTAGCTTATTCACACTGGCGATCGAACAGCCGTGCGGCTGACCCAAAGCAGTCACTTTTCAACCACCCAGACGATCCGATGATGATGATGGTGATTTAGTGGCACTCTCTTTGAAGCGGGGCGGTGACAAATAGTCACCTAGACTGCTTCAGTTAACCAGGTCAAGCTACATGCAGCATGCAACTCCCAGATGCAACTGCTACACGTCGGGACACCAGATGGAATACAACGTATAGCCTCAATGCAAATTTTGTAGGTATCGACGCTACGCGGCGTCCATGTCACATCGCGGGACAAGTGACACAATACGATGCTAATGGTGATGATGGTGATGATGATGATGATGATGATGATGATGATTTATTGGCACCCACATTGAAACGCGGTGGTAACAGCCACCTAGCGAGCTTGGTTTAATCAGGTATACAGTACGTGTTTTTTTATTCTAGCATTTTCGTATACATCTCCTTAATCTTCATTTCCGTCCTCAAACCTTCTCTATCTACCTTACACCCCTATCTATGTGACTGCTACATGGCCTGCCACCGAGTGTAATAATATTCAACTGCAATGCGAAGTGTGCATGTATCGACGCTACGCGCAAGCATATGTCGCATCACGTGACAAGTGGAACAATGCGATGAAGATGATGGTGGTGGTGATGAGGCTTTATTGGGACGACATTTGAAACGGGACGGCGACAAACAGTCTACTAGGTGGCATGATTTCATCAGGTATGCCATACATGTTTTTCATTCTAGCAATTTAGCCTACATCTCTTTAATTATCGATTATTTCCTCAAACATTCTCTATATACCTTGTGCCACTCCCTATGCTACTGCTACATTACGTGTCACCTGGCATAATAAAAAATTTATGGAGCACTCAGTTATTGCTACATGAATGAATGCGAAAGCATTGAGGCCACTGCCCGATGCTTGGACATTATGCCACAGGCAAGGTCGTATATCTTAATTAACAGTACCTTAATTAACTTCGCCTTAACCTTCGACCAACTTGGTCGCGCGATTTCTGTGGGCCGCTAGTGTGAATGAGCCATACTGTTCAGACCGCAATCACTACTCACACCGTCAAAACGGCATCGTCGAAAGCAAAGCGTGCTGTCCATATTTAAAGAATTATTCAGTTTCATCCCACTTCGTCCTATCTATCACGAACCTACGTACATATGCGTGAGTCCTGCTCTAAGAGCGCCAGCATGCAGGATGCACATCCGGAGCATAATCGCAGCTCTTGGAACTGTAACGACGGTAATGTTCTACAGTGCTCAAGTGCTCACTAGTATAGATGAACGTAGCTTTCGGTCTCCACCCATCTTAGAATGAACAGCGCACGTTTTCTTCCCCAATAGAGACTTCTGTTCCTTTAGCGCACACAAATACATGTGCTGAAGCACTTACAGTTGGCTAACGACAGTCTTTCTTTGCCCTTGCGGTGAATCAAGCAATTTCACTTCATGAAGTCAGTTGATTCAATGACCTCAGATAGTCGCAGTTATAGCTTCCGTGCATCTCCCTGCGCATAAACTCCGGTCTGCGAGTGATTATTGAACAGCTTGCTGTTTGAAAGTTGCTGGCGAAGCGACTCAGTCTCGTTTCTTTACTCTACATTTATACGAACATTATGCACTGGTGAACTCGGGGATCCTGGAAGACCAGACAGGCTGCTTGGAGTGAAACGACCCAGAAGCACAAAGCGCCCACGATTGCTCTTTTATCCCATGTATCTGGCTTAGTTTAATGCACTGTTGACGAACAGAAGGAGGAAAAAAATAATAAGTAGCACTCGGAGCAAAAATTACAGACTAAAGCTTTTGGCAATGCTTCAACTTTCTAGGGAAACGATTGGCACAGGCTGAGCCTTATTAAAGCATGCACGTGCTTCCAAACCTACAGCTCAAGGCCGGAGGGAATAAACAATGTAACCACATAACTTCCAAGAAAAAGAAAAGAGGCGAGCGCTTCTGCGGGTAATGTTGAAAGAAACGCGTGCTTGGCCACCATAAACCGCTCTTCGCCACTCAGCGACCACTAGTGTGCACTTAGGACCTGAACGAGTCGGTACGAGCGACTCATTGTCCTCCCAATCATGAAATCTGGGATTTTCGTAGTTTTCAGACGGGGCATATGCCCAATTAATGCAGTAATTGCGAAGATATATGTGCTGTTTTTGTTGACAGTGACGGCATTGGCAAGTGATGCACCTGTCGTGCGAATCAATTCGGGACTGGTGGCCGGCCAAAGAATAGAGGTCGGCGGAAAGCAACTCTACGCCTATCTCGGTATACCTTACGCGCAACCTCCTATTGGTGACTATCGTTTCCGAAAGCCTGTACCTATTGCTAATTGGGAGGGAGTGTACAACGCCTCGAACAAACCTAAGCCCTGCCGTCAGCTTCCAATACCTCTGATGGGACGCCTATCACTGAACTACTCCGGATCGTCAGAGGACTGTCTTCACATTAACGTTTGGACGCCTTCATCTGCTTGCCTATATAGTAAGAAGGAGAACTGCAAGAAGAAGCTTCCAGCAGTCGTCTTTATTCACGGTGGTGGTTTCCAGTGGGGGGACTCGGCACTCTTCATGCACGATCCGGCCAATTCCGTTGCCATGTCAGGCATCGTGTACGTGACTTTCAACTACCGGGTGGGTCTTCATGGATTCCTGTCTCTCGAACATTCCGAATTGCCCGGAAACGTTGGCTTTTGGGACCAGAACCTGGCCCTGAAATGGGTGCACAAGAATGTTGCCGCCTTTGGTGGAAACCCTGACGAAATCACAGTAGACGGGCAGAGTGCAGGCGCCATATCGGCGGCTCTTCAAGCTGCTTCACCACATAGCAAGGGGCTGTTCCAAAGATTGATTCTGCAAAGCGGATCGCCCATGAGCCTTGTTCTGGGTGACTACTTTAAAGGAAAGGGTAAATTCATCAGCATAGCTGGGACTCTTGGTTGCTACGACTTGAAGAGAACGCTCGACGAGCAGCTCACCGAATCTATCAGCTGCCTGCGCAGTCTGGAACCCGCTGAACTGATAAAGAAACTCCAGTCGCTTGACATCGTGCAGCAGACCTTTGCGCCCAATGACAACGATGAATTCTTACCTTTCTCAGTTGCCTCTCCAGAGCCTTGGAGCAATCTCTATGTCAAGGAGCTGATTGTTGGAACGACGGAGAATGAGGCTGCGATCTTCTTCCATCTGGCCATCATGACATTCCCAGATCTGGCGGAGATCCTTATGACAGAGTACACGACAGTGTGCACGATTGTTATAACTCAGGTACTCGGGCTTCCCATGGTGCAAGCGCGCAGAATAGTGAGCGCTTATTTCGGTGACGTCAGTGACGACATCAGCTACGAAAAGCTCCGAGACGTTGTCAGTCAGATGATTGGCGATGTACTCTTCGACTGCCCTGCGCAGATGTTTGCGGATACGACATCTAAAAGTGGCGTCAAGACATATCGGTATGTGTTCGCGCACAAGGGATCCCACAGCTTCTTCCCTAAATGGATGGGTGTAGCGCACGGTGAGGATGTGCTCTACACTCTTGGCTCGCTTCCTTTCCTCAAGGACAAGAGCCGATACACCGACCCGCTTGGCGACATTGGCAAGAGATTCCTGGCAACCCAGGACTACAGCTCCGAAGACGAGTGCTTCATGAAAGAAATCGTTAGCGCCTGGAATTCCTTTGCGACCACAGGGTGAGACTGGTCACTGCCCAGAACGACGTGACCTCGGTTTGTTGTTACACTGTCACACTACTCATATTCTGACGTTGTATTACCCCGAATTAGTCTTTTCTTTATTTTTATTTAGCTACCAGTCACATTCTGGCTAATTATTGCTTCTCTTTATTTTCTACGCTTATAAGCGCTTGTGAAGTGAATTGTAGAAATGATTGAATAAATTATAGTCGCAAAGAAACACAGCTGCTTTTAGTACAGCATTATCGATATACATTCAACTTCTACACTTAGGTTTATGTAATGCTTACTTCGTGTAGGGGAGAAGTAAAAGAGGAGGAGCAGCAAAACAACATACTGAGTGTATGGAGGACACAATGAACTGTAATGAGGAGGAAGCTGCGCCGAATCTTCACGATCACTTATGGTACGGAATTTTTCAAGATAACGCGACAGGGTCATGAACGTGCCAGTAATGTTGAAGGACTGACAAGTTTCCGCAACATTTTACTGTAGCTGTACGGACACTCAAGGCTGCTCGCGCAAGTGGCGCCGCCAGCGTCGTCGCGGTGCTGTCACGACATCAGCAGCATACGCGCGCCTCACGCGTGGGAGGTTAGATGGTCTCAAGAGACGCAAGAGAGGCACAGTGCATTTTTTGTGATGAACATTCGGAAGGATTTGTAAAAAACTTTCGCTTTAACTAAATCAGTACGCGAGAAACGCTTTGATGTAACACACTAGAAACAAGGAGAGCAACTGCAACCCACCGGCGCCACAACTGGACGCTATGTAATGTTCTCTTGTTTTTCCACATGTTCAGTTTTTGTTTGCACTTGCACGCGTATCTAGCTACACGAAACCAACAGTATGAACAGCTACACTTCAACGAGAAATGGGCCTAAATATTAAGCATAACTACAGCGATTTGATGTTGCAGGAAGCTACCGCGATTGAACTGTTTTTCTTCTTCATCTTCGTAATTCATTTTCAAAGAACATCAATCACATTTCACGCACTTTCGTCTCGGCTACATTTGCACCGGAAGAAAAAAGGTAAACCTTAAAGGGGCAATAGGGGCTTGCTGCTCATACGTTGTTACGCGCACGCGCGCTGTTTAAGAACACACAAAAAGAAATTGATGACGCTTACAAATTGCGAATAACCGTTTGATTTTAGAACGAACAGGCATGTCTATGCATAACTTTTGTGTGTGCATCCTGGACTCTTTCACGCGTGTCTCTAGATGCGCCACTGCTTGTTCTGAATTAATAACTGAAAAAATAATGAGCCATTCCACTCTGTGAAGACGGATGACCATGCGAAGCCGTTTAGCACAGGACACAGAGGTGACAGAATTTTGAACCAAAGTACAAACTGATTTACCATGATATTCATATACATTCGCGTGGACGGTGGGACCGCCGCCCTGAGGAGCCGGAGGAAACTAGACACGCGTGACGTTTCGACGGGACCAGCACCACGGGAGAGCGGAAGGAAAGGAAAGTAGATACGCGATCGCTTGGAACGCCGACAAAGAAAGGGCAGTGCGAACGTGGACGTGGCCGACGTGGGTCAAAGTGTAGTTTCTCTTCTTATCAGTTTATTATGTGGTGTGAGTTCTATTTGGACCAAAGATATCGAACTTATTTTTGGAAATTGGCGGAGTGCTTGCAGCCTTGCTTGCTGAACGCTTGTAGCCTCGGCCTTACGGGGGTATGAACAATTGCTTACGGTGGCGTGAGCCATTGTTGATGATGAGCTTGTCCTTTATTGAAACGTACACTGTCCTGTACGTTGCATGTGTCATTCCAATGAATGTATGCACTCTTCGCTTCACTTTGGTGAGTGCTTGTAGCCTCTGCAATACGAGGGGGATGAGCCATTGCATTTTTGCTTACTTAGGGGGGTATGACCTATAGCTGTTGACGCTCATAAAAATAGATGGAGTCTTAGCCATGTACATATTTGCTGTACTTCTTATTTAGAGTTTCGTGGGCATCATTGCAAGACTTCCTTGTAGTGTTATGTGTTCCGAACACCGCGCCAGTAAATCAAAGGTGTGATAATGAACTACAGAGACACTTCAACATATTCAAGTTTATGCTTTTAGCTCTATTTTCTGTGCTTTCCTGTGCGACATTCCATTAGATGGTGCCATTTTTTACTTACTACGCGTGCTAAGTTTGCTTTATTTAATACCTATCACGCTGCTTCTAGAGTGGGACTTCTATGTGTGCGCCGCGCCGTCTACTGTTCAGCAGTGAATGCGAACTACTTCGGTGCATCGGCCTTTGTAGCTTCTTGACGAAGCAATGTTTGCGATTCTGATTACACGCAGTCACTTGCAAGCGCCGAAGGTTACCCAGGCGGTTCTGCATACTTTAGTAGCCCAGTGGTGCGCGCAGTTACGCATATGTGATGCTTGTTTGCGTCTCTCGGATACTTGAATGTTCTCACTTCGAACTGCAGGAAACCGGTCATTCCTCATTCGAATGTCGACTGGCCCGAGTACACAATAGAAGATCCCCAAATGCTCGTGCTCAAGCCCAACAACTACACCGTTGTCCGAGAGATGAAACGAGAACGTTGCAAGTTTTGGAAACCACTGCTCTACAAAAGGTAAACAAAATGAAATAATTCTCCAAATATAGAAAGAAAACAATTCGTGATTAAGATGACAGTAATTAGCGCTTTCTTTTTAACAGTGGGGCGCAACATAAAATGCAGAGCCGTGCCCTTGAATATAGAAGATGTGTGCCCGGAATCAGCTGCCTGCTTCGCTAGGCAAAAACGCTTTTCCTTTTTCACACGGAGTAAAGTGGTAGCAATCGCAGAGTACTAACTGGGAAATGTTTCAAAGCGAACCGTCCCGGATTTAACTGACCCTGGCTACCGGGTGTTTCTGCTGTTGTCTGGCCGAATAGCTCACACACAGGACGGCACTCAAATAACGAATTGACTTATATTTCGCCCTGCATGTGCTACCCCTGCGGATGTGCCGGTAACCGGCTCTGGAGGAGCTTGCATGAACATTTAATAAGGAAAATAATAACGAATTTGAGAACGCGTTCCTGTATGTTTCATAGACAACGCCTAGACCGCAAAAGAACGAGTTCGTAAATTTGTTATTATTTTCGTTATTAAATGTTTGCGCAAGCCGTCCTTGTTCTCTACGAATTACGCAATGAAACGACAAGCGGTACCGAAATATCTTCACTGCAACAAATGTACGCCTTTAAGCGTATCATTCCTTTATCAAAGTATAACTTTCTGCTACAGCTTCTGCTAGGCCGGCTAAGATGGGCCGAGCAAGATGGGCCAGCCTTTGAGATAGTGTTATAGTAAATTGAGCTTATGCCGGAGATGGCGTGATGAGAAATGGGCCGATCCAATAGATAGTGTAATATGCGGTCTCCTGGATCACGTGACTCACGTGGTTGGAGTTTTCCTGTTTTTCAGAGGCACGTGATAGCTATGCTGCAAAGCACGCTTCCGAAGATGAAAGGTTTGCAACATGTTAATTAACATTCTAATTAACGTATCGCTTCAAATAGATACAGAAATGTGCATTGGATCGGCATAACTTTTTGTTCATAGAAATAACAACTTATCTTGGTAGCTAACGTTCTAATTTTCGCAAAGTAGAAGTTCACGACTTTTTAAAATCAATTTGTAACAAAGTAATCAAATGCGAAATATTTTCTCGGAACTTCAGTATTCATATTAAACTAAACCATTCGTTTACAAAATTTGAATTATTGACAACGTGAACTAACCTGTTTCTAGGATAAGAATTACTGCAGTTTAGTGGCCATCTTGTAAACTACAATAGATGCGGACCGCCACCTTTTTATCCTTTAAGCATCTTGCTATACCTGCATAGTATTAAGACTTTAAGTAGAGACTTTATATATTTTGTACTACTAAGTAAGTCGGAAAAAGGACTGAACTTACTAAGCGGGTATAAAAAGCTTGATCGTCTGCACTTTTTATGCTATTCCTGGAATGAGAAATTTTACAACTCGGACTGTATGAGGTTGTTGCTAAGTAAAGAATTTTGGTAACAGAATTTGAAAGCAGAGTATGCATTTCTAATTAATGCGAGTATTCTATCCTCTGTTTCAGCGACGACTCCTTAAAGACTAGGAACGCGCCGAGCGCCAGCGCTAAGCCCACCAAGCCGAGTATGCGCACGTCCACGAAGAAGAAAATATCGGGCCTTGGCAAAGAGAACATCGCGTCTGCGTCTCCAGCGATAATCCACTCATCTGGCGTGTTTACATCCATGTTTTTAACCTGTTTGTTATTTTGTTTCTGACGCGAGGATTTTCCACAGCAGAAGACCGGTGAGGATACTGCGCTGATGTACTTTAAAAGATGTATATGTACCCTTTCTTTCATTTCTGAGAGTGACTGCCGACGCGATGATGGTGGCTGGGGTCAAGAGCAAGTTGTCAACACTGCTCGAAAGATCCAAGATAATCTCACTCAGTGGTCAGAGGAAATGGTTCGTGTTGTATTTCTTAAAATTATTTTTTTTTTTCATGGCAAAAGCATCGCGACCCGCACTCTGACGTGGTTCCCCGCTCACATGGGATCCATCATGAGAGGCCCCACAAACCTCAACGAGCTGGCCCACTCCAAGGCGCGAGGTCTCGCTTTCCGCGACCATGGAGAACTCCAACGCCGGCTCACAGGGGTGAAGAACAGAGATCAACCAACCACATACAATGAAATTAGGCAGCACTTTTATCTCGGCAGGAGAGACTTTCCCCTTCCCCACAAGAAGTTAAATAGAGCGTCGGCATTGACCCTCAGATTATTGCAAACATGCTCGTATGCCAGCCTGGCTTTATTCCACAAGCTTTATCCCGTCACTTATGCCACAAGTTCTTGCAGGCATTGCAATGACTTTGCTAGCCTAGACCATATGTTCTGGCGTTGCCCCTCGTTACGAGGCACAGAACAAATCAATGAGGACAAGTGGCTCTCCGCTATCAAGAGCCCGATGCCGGGGCGCAACTATGGGCTGTCCAGAGGGCCCACGATGCGGCGGTCGGGCATGGCCTGACTGTCCCAACGTGGGAGCGGCCCGCAGCGCGCTGAGTCGCGTACCTCAGGACCTTCATTAATGTTTTGCATCCATCCATCCATCCACTTGAAGAAAACTGCTTTATGACGTAATAGAGGATAACAATATTAAGCCAGATGCATTCTTGGTGAAAATTTTCAAAACCTGACAGTGCTAGATAATGCAGTTGTACAGTTCAATTACTTTAATTTGGTTCTGGTGTTTCACGTTCCGAAACCACGGTTTGATAGTCAGGCAGATCGTAGTGAGGCACTCCAGGTTAATTTTAACCACACGGGATCTTTAACGTGCTCCTAAATCCATACACTAGCGTTTTTGCATTTCGCTCTCATCGAAATGCGGCCGCCATTGCCGGCCTCGAACCTGCGTCCTTGAACTCAGCTGCGCACAGCCATAGCCGCTAAGACACCAAGGCGGGTAGTTATAATCCTTTAGCTGCACTACTTAAACAAGCGGATATCACTTGCATAAGAAATCGAAACGCAATATCATATAAATTGGCAATCTTTCATTAGCCAACTTTTTAACCATTCACTTTAGGGCATATTTTGTAGCTAACAAATTGAAGCAGGCAAGTTCTCATGGTACACACACTTGGAACAAATTATAAAACTAGCAATAGTTATGAGATAAGCGCCGTCGAATTTGAGGTAATATGAATTGTTATTCATTTTACTTTTTCAACAAAACACTTTTTTATGCATTACAGGACAATGAATAACTGAAACACCAATCTAGTTTGTCGTACAATTGTGGAACAATTTTCGAAGTTGATGATATTGCCAGAATTGGTTCCAAGTGGATATGTCTTGCGAATTTACCGGCTGATAATTGCATTACTTAATGAAGGCGAACAGGAGACTTACGTAAATATCTTGGAAAATATCTATAGAGATTCCACAGCTACCTTAACTGTCCACCAGACAAGTAGAAAGATACCTATAAAGAAAGGGGTAAGACAAGGAGACACAACGTCTCCAATTCTATTCCCTGCATGCTTGGAACAAGTATTCACGCTATTAAATTGGGAAGGCTTAGGAGTAAGGATCGACGGAGTAACCTTCGGTTTGCAGATGACATTGTCCTGTTCAGTAACAGTGGGGAAGAATTACAACAAATGATTGAGGACTTTAATAGAGAGAATGTAAGAGTGGGATTGAAGATTAATATGCAGAAGACAAAGATAAGGATGAATATCTGGCCAAGGGAAGAAGAGTTCAAGATCGCCAGTAAGCCTATAGAATCTGTGAAGGAGTATGTTTACCTAGGTCAATTCCTCACAGGGGACCCTAATCATGAGAAGGAAATTTACAGAATAAAAATGAGTTGGAGCGCATTCGGCAGACTTTATCGGATCCTGACTGGAAGCTTACAATTACCATTAAAACCAAAGGTGTATAAGTAATGCATTCTACTGGTGCTGACATATACAGCAGAAACTTAGAGACTGACAAAGAAGCTGGAAAACAAGTTAAGGTCCTCGCAAGGAGCGCTGGAACGAAGAATGTTAGTCGTAACGTTAAGAGACAGGAAGAGAGCAGTGTGTATCAGGAAGCAAAAGGGGATAGCCGATATTCTAATCGACATTAAGGGAAAGAAATGGAGCTGGACAGGTCATGTAATGCGTAGGTTAGGTAACCGGTGGACCATTATGGTTACAGAATAGGTGCCAAGAGAAGGGAAGCGCAGTCGAGGACGACAGAAGTCTAGCTGGGGTGATGAAATTAAGGAATTCGCAGGCGCTAGTTGGAATCCGTTGGTGAAGGATAGGCCTAATTGGAAATCGCGCGGAGAGGCCTTCGCCCTACAGTGGACATAACACATGCTGCTGCTGCTCCTGATGATGATGGTGATGATAATTTGTCAATTGCAATATATCCGTAAAATATTTAGCTAGAAGTGCATCAGTAATAATAGTTGATAATTGTACTGTGGATGTTGATTTCGTGTGAAAATAATGTCCGCCTCTTCGTATGATGCCTCTGATAAATCAGAATTGTGCTATCTGCCACAGGCAATTTCTAAACATTTCTAAACATTCTACCCCCTATGTAATACCCTCTCCAAGAGGGCCTTTAGGGTATTTGAATAAATAAATAAATCTAACAACAACAACAACAACAACAACAACAACAACAACAACAACAACAACAACAAACACAACACCAACACCACCAACAACAACAACAACAACAACAAAATAACAACTAGGACGTCACGCACATTTTATATAACGCATCATGATATAACTGGAGTGCAAAACTGTGTCATGCTGGAACTTCAGTAATATTCCATAATTAGAGTCGATTAAAAGGTATACATGCACACTTTATGGGCAGTTCATGTTGGAAGGCAGTCACTTTTTGCCATCTCTCCCGCATTTGTCAAGTGCCTTGGTGCAGGGGATGTTGTGATCAGGTAAGTAACTGTAAATACTCGTAAAAGAAAAACGTGTGCTAGTAAATATTTCTACTTTACAAAAGAAGCAAAAGAAGGTGTATCTACTCTCGATATGATGAACTTCTGGTCGCAAATCACGTAATGGCAAAGTGGGCTGAACATGGCAATGTTAAAATATCACATAGCTTAATTTTCCCGCACCGGAAGGCAACAAGGTGATACTAGGAAAGGGAGAATAGCTTGTACATAATAAGCAACTTTTCTCGTGCCATCGATGACTTTCTGTTCTAGAACTTCTTGTTTAATAAAACGCGCTATGTACAGTAAAAAACCACGAGCGCTTTCCACCTGGCTTGAATCATATTGCATCACGGAGAGGGAAATGACAGTGCCGATATCGCTTTTGCGGAAGAAACGCAAAAGCCTCTCTTTAGGCTACCAAACGATAATTAATTCGTACAGATTTCTAGCCTATAAAGAATGTTTTGTTGATTCAGTATGAAAGATGTTGCAGAAAGAAAACTGTGATTTTCTGAAACTATTTCAAGTGCAGCAGGAGCCATATGCGGTGAATGGTGCTGTGAATGTTCATATATTGTAAGAAGTACTAAGAAAAGTAAGCTTCATAGTTGTACAGCAACAAATTCAACAAATCACGCATTGCAGGTGTGAAATTACACGAACAAATAGTAGACTACAGGAATTATTTGAGTTACCAACAGCCTCGCAAGGTCTCGCACTTCTACATTTTGCTATTATTCTAATTGAACAAGTAAAGTCAGTGCAAAAGAGGAAAGCACACACCTGTGAGCACTTACAATACATATGCACTATATATAAAAAAGGTCCTGACAGTGGTTAAAATAATTCGAAAGGTACAATGTGGATCAAAGGACGAGATCTACGGTTCCACATGAAATACGTGACAAGAAACTAGTGCGGCTACTTAGTTCCTAAATACTATAAGCTTCGGCTTAAACGAAGCCAAACTTGAAAATAGATACACAATAGTTTTGCTTATTCGAAATTTCGCTTAGGCGACGCAAAAGTAAATTATGGGATATCCTTTTATTTCAAAAATAACCGAGGCATGATAAAACTGCAGTGCAAAACACTGTTTGTGCCGTGCTTCAGCTTTCTTACATTATCTTAAACAATGTATGCGAGCGTGCGCAAATTATCATCCGAGAATTCTGCGCAGTTGTCGTGTTCAAAGTATCATTGCATAACGCTGTTTAGATCACCGCCAACAAACTTGCTCTTTCTTGTGATCTCACTTGTGGCACGACGGTACGACCATCCGCTTTGACAGCGTTCATGGTCAAACGAGCATAGGCGCACTGTACGTTCGCTTTGTACTATTTCCGTCACGATACAAAACCCGAAGCGAGGGCTAATAGGTTATATCAGCGTTTCTCAAACTCCGGGTCACGACTCCCCCAATGGGTGATAAGCCTTTTGTTGGGTGTCTTGCAGGGTCCAACAATGTGTATACCCGTGAGCAAAAGTATATGTACGGACCAGGGATTGCGCGATGAAGCCGATTTCTTTACTCTGCCTGTGAAAGCAACTTTAAATTAAAGACTGCAGTCCAATTTTGGCATTGCGAACTTTCTAGCGTACTCAAAACTTCCCTTTATGAATGTTAATTACAAAGAAATTTAGTTTTGTCTGCGACATGTGGTCCGTGTACTTATGCCCACGTGTGTACATTGTTCTCACTGGAGCAGAGATCAGTTTTCAGTCTCGGTGCCCCTACTCTTTCTATGCCGTTTTCTTTAAGGGCCCAGATACCACCATCACAATGCAGACAGATGCCATCACAGCTTTCCTGGACAAGCTACCTCTTTAGAAGGGGAAGGTCGATAGGGGAAATGTGGCTTCCTACCAACGTCCGATGAGGTCTTTGGTAAAAAATCATTTGCAGAAGAGCTACAACAGGACCTCAAGCAGCATTTGGCAAGTCTCCAAAGAGAGTTCAGACACTATTTCCATGATATCGTTGCACATGTTGCATATCGTTGCTTTCCGAAGCAGTGTGAGCACTGTGGGCGATCTTCCTGATGACGTGCTACGAAGAGCTCCAAGAACAACAGTTAGGCTACTTTCCGCTTTCTATAGGATCATCTAATTCGCCCAGAAGGTTATCCTCCCTTTCTCATCAACCTAACTCTGTGATGGTGGTTTTTCTACTCTTTTAGTGATCCACTGAAAGGCCAGGAAAAGGATGAGTGCTGTAGCAGACATGCCACATCGCTTGAGCCACACAGTCAAAGCTATTTATTTGCTCGAATAAAGAAAGCAATTGAGTGTAAAACTGGGCAGTTTGCTGATATTCATGATGAAAGCAGGCATCCATTGTAATCGATTGGTACATGTGCTTGTGTTCTTTATAACATTCCACTATCGTGTGGAAGAATGTTAATTAGACACACTGGCGCCCGCCTTAGAGAAAGGTTACGCCAGCACAACAACTTAAACGGCACACCTTCATCACATCTGTCAGCACATTGTCGTTCCTGTGGCTATAAAACATTTTTTGAAAGAACGCATGTCATCTACAGGCACGTGGATCTAAAAGCACATGAAATCATTGAAGCTCTCCACATAAAGAAAAACCATGAATACTGCATTTCCGTCTCATCACTCAACCTGCACAATTGAGAAATCAGCCTCCTCGAGAGATGTGGCAAATGCCAATAGCGTGATGGTACACGCGCAGGTGGACTACTTGCATTTATTTATTCCTGTGTGAAATAAACCAATCAGTTCAGCGCTTGTCCTGTGTATTTGTCTCTCTTCTGTCGCAGTTATTTTTGTGCTTCCTTTAGCAATAAAAAAACAAATACAGCCTTCGCATTAAAACACGTCATTTAATCAATCCTGGTTGCACAAACACGCATGTTCTGAGCTGGTTAATGTATTTTAAATAAATTAAAATATAAATGTCTCTGCGCCATCGAAAAAAGTAAATTTTCAACAAACTTAGGAAAGTGGCGCGGGGTGGGGGAGGGGGGATGTCATGGTAGGTTCGGTACTACTCAAGGGGGTCACGCATATGGAACAGTTTGAGAAATACTGGGCTATACGAAATGTGAGCACAGCAGCGTAGTGACTATACGAATACAGAAATAGAAGCACAATGAAGCCATCGTTTGGAAACACGAACAAAAACTAGTAAGAAGACAAGGAAGACCACAGGACAATTGCCGGTCTTCCTTGTTTTCGTATTATTTCGGGCTCGTGCTTGCGTATCCTTGAGCTCCCCTAGCATTTTATTTTGCTTGTGTAAATCTCCACGCAAATGACACACGTGCGGATCATAGTATCTGTATGCCGTTCCAAGACCTGTAATTTTCCTGTGTAATCAAGCATTTTTGTTCCTTCGGCAAAGCTGCGCAAAGCTGCGCAGTTAATCTAGGAGCGCACATCAGAGAGAGAGAGAATCAACTTTTATTCTGAGCCCTTAGCAAAGGTTAGTGCGCGCTGGCACCAGATGGGGTGGAACCTTCTTCTCAGGTCCCATATGCGTCCAGCAGTTCCTGGCCCCTGGCCGCCAGCGCGAGCTGGGTCGGTTGGCTGGGGCTGGACAACAAGGTCTCCCATCGCTCGGGGGGGTTGGGGCTGGGGAGGGTGGGGGGTAGGGATGGTGGGGGCTTCGTGAGCGTAGTACACTCTGCAAGGATGTGCGCTAGAGTGCCTTTTGATCGTCTGCAAAACAGGCAGGAAGTGTCGTGCTCTGTTGGGAACATCTTGTGCAAGAGCACGGGATGCGCTAGCGACTCCGCTTGCGTGCGTCGCACGATCGTTTGCTGCATTCGGCTGAGTCTGCACATCAGACTCTTCGCAGGCGATGAAACATTTTCAGGAAATCCCAGCACCTACGTTGTGTGTAAAGCGCTTGATTACTGCTTTCTTTATGAAATATTTTGCATTATTAAATTTCATAGTTTCGTAAAAAGAGGCACCTAACATCTTGATGGATTGGATGACTTGTCGATGTAAAATACTAGAACACGAATTTGCTACGTGGATAAAATAGCTCTACTTTAGCGTTACAAGAATAAATTTATGGTTACGCTTTAGGGAGCCTTCAATAGTTTCAGTAGCTACTGAAGGTACCTTAATAATTGTGAGCACCCATGTTACCACAAACAAAACTGACCTGTCATATGGTGTATGAGGTTATAAATATTGAGAACACCAAATAAATACTCAGTTCCCTCAACGACACCCTGAACCACTTTTTATCTGAGTCGAGAAATGCATTTGCAGTTAAAACATACTATTTCAGAAACACTTTGGTGAAAAAACTACTTGAATACGTTTAGCAGAAGCGGAGTCATTGGTAATAAAAGGTGGCAGCCAAAGATGGCGTAACCTTCACGGTGCTCCCGCTCCTTCTTCAATGACTTGCACTGCGAAGGCTATGGAGGAGCGGCGTGTGTGCACAACGCTCCGCCTGCTGAACGTCACTGTGGCTCGCAGGTGAAATTTGATTTTGGTTCTTCACGAAGACGCCGCCACGCCTGACTTTCGCGCCTACGACGCGCCAAACGTAGTCAAAAGAGTTTGTCCTCACCGAGCCGCAGTGAGCTAAGCCAGTGTACTCACTGCGGCACAGCGCGGTGGCCGCGGCATCTTCGCTATATAGCAGGCCGAGGCTACATGCAACTGTAGTGCGTATGTGTGGCATTTCCTTTGCGCACGACACGGCTTGAGTGCATGCTCGCGCTCATATGATCCTGTCTGGCCGTGCTACGTGCCGTAAACCGCTTTCGTCCTGCACCAGATTCACCGATGGAATGTAGCCACATCCAACTTTCGTAGCTCAGTATGAAGCGAGCTATGCCAAGGCGCCTAGACAGGATCGGCCAGGAGTGAGCGTTAGCTAGCAAGGGTGCGTGTGGTCTGACCTTAAAGGTATCCGCAAGCACCCCTCGGGCTTGGTGAAAAAACATTGTCCGCGGACAGCGTACGCTTGTGTGAAGACCTCAGTCAAGTTTTGCAGCCGTGCGTAGTGCACGGAGCTCCACGCCCTGCGCACAACAAGCGGAAATAGGTGCGTTTTAATAATGTATAAAGTACAATTAAGAAAATCTTTTAGATATAACAACACAATAATTTATTAGCCCGCTAGAAAGCTTCACTCGTCCACAAGCGTTACACACCTCAAAATTATACTTTATTCATAAAAAGAAACACCATTAAAATACTAAGCATGCCATCCTCATGGCCTTGTTAGTCATGCCGATGCATTTCAGGGACCCATGAAGTTGAACCGATATATCATCTTGGCCAGAGATACGCTCGGTTACTTAGATAATCGATAATCATCCTAGAAGGAAGGCAGCGAATACGCTTTTGTACTACACGAGAAAAACTCGATTGTGGAAGCCACTTTGACTGACGTAGTGCTGTCCGCGCATGTGTACACATTCGCCGCATTCCTCTCTCTCTCTCTCTCGCTTTTTTTTCTCTCTCTCTAGATAATCAACTTCAATGGTTCTTCCATATGTATCTTTTTTAACTCGGAAATTCTCAATTATGCTCCTATCAAGCTGAGGCCACAGTGCCATCGACTCATTTGATAAAAGCAGTCAGAGGCTTCATAGAGAAGAAAAGTTATCTTAAGCAACAGGATCCTCTGTCCTGATGGTACTGTACAACAGTCTCACTGCACACCGTGCACGCGTCGCGACATGAACACAAAACAGTCCTTTCATTTCTACTGCGCATTTTCCATCACCACTATTCAAGGTATGAACGTGGCATCATATACCTCCATTCGGATCTCTCAGCTTGCATCTCGCCTTATCGACATGGCGTATGAGCGACGTAGAGCTAAGCCACAATAATTTTTCGCACGTTAAATAAAGTGTTTGCGACCAGCGTGATTCCGTAAACATGGGCTCAAGAAATGAAATCGCACTGACGCATGAAATCTTATTTGCATGAATGCGCCAAATATAAATCCAGCACATAAAGAAATCCAATTCGGAATAATTGAAAGCGCAGGCTCTTTGATGACTTCCTTTTTCATATTTTAACCTCCTTTTGAATAGCACACAAATAACCCACTAAACGTTTAAGTTGACAAGAAAGAGTACCTGTGTATTTCTGCAGGCGCATTTACTTTGATCACCGTTTTTATTTTTTGTAATGTTGCCTATGCAACGAAAATTTTTTGCGCTACATTTTCATCAGCTATTTTTGCAGCCGTAGCATGTCCTAAAGCAATTCAGCTGCAGAAATGGTGCTTGGGGTGCCATCAAAAGTGCACCGGTCACACCCTGGTTCCATTGTTCGTTCAACATTCGAGAAACAACCACCGCGTGTTTTTAATGACATATTGGTCGGTTACAGATATCGCTAAGTATGGACAGCTGGGCTACTTGGTTGTGACTGGCATTATGAAACATCGTTCCAGCGCACAGTTGAACACGGACGAGAAGAGAAGGACAACACGAATGCCGGAGACCGAAAACCGAACGCCAGAACGCCGAAAACAGGCGTTCGTGTTGTCCTTCTCTTCTCGTCCGTGTTCAATTGTGCGCTGGAACGATGTTTCATAATGCCGGTTACGGATATGCCGAATGTCTTCACCAAGCTTCCGCAATACTTTTTAGTCTTTCTGGCATACACGCTGGTGCGCCCGTCTGCATCGTTTTGACTTACAGAAGTAAACATGACCTTTTGGAATGACCTTATAGTATAAATAACGAGCGTCTGCTTTTACACTGTCTCTCTACTGGGAGGTAAACAAAGTGTCATTTGTTTCTCAATTCTTTACTTGCAGACTAAGGTAGCTGACTATATTTCTCTTAACAGCAAGAAAGGTACTACAAGAAGCAAAACAATATCTCAAGACTCCAGAGACTCCTTATTTCAAAACTCAATTACTATACGAACAGCTTATATGAGCTTCCAATCGTTACATATATTTGAAAACTCTCCGTGAACTGCAGAAAACGCCCAGGTTTTTCTTTCTTTTTTTTTTTTGAACACTCGAAGACCTTCAGTGCCTCCTCACAGGCCGCGAGAAACTGCGAGGACCATGAAAAGAGGGTACCTCCGTATATGAAGAAGCAGCTTGCACCATTTGCATGGTTACCTGCCGTCTTCCACTCTCTTGCGCTATGACTTGTAGCAGGCTAGAGATAGTATTTCCAGCTAACTTCACCGACCTTCTATTCACCAAAACCTTTACAACTTTCTCAAACACGCGCACGAGCGCGCGCGCGCGCATGCACACCATACACATACACACGCACACACTTGCGTGTATAATCAGATTTGACGCGCACTCTCCGCAGTGCAACCCATTGGCAAGAGAAGACACTTGATTATCAAGTCCACTGCGAGGTGGCCTTCAATGATTTAATGAGTCCTTTATTTCTGGCGAGTTCGTTCTTTTTTTTTTTTTTGCGTGCTCGGTAACCTTCGAATCTGGCAGACAACACTTGGAGGGCACAGTGAACGCAGTTGAAGCTATGAAGGACCGCCTCGCGCTGTACGCGGACCAGCATTTCAGGCGCCGCGTCTCTACCAAAGCTGTGGTGTGGTGCAGGAGATGAGCCAGGTGGAAAACCAGAATATCCTCATGGTCATCACAAAAATGAACGAGAAAATAAAGACAGTTAGTGGAGGCGCAATGCCGCAAGTAATGTATGTATTATGCAAGTCGCTTGCGCAAAGCGGCTTTAGCGTAGTGGTTCGAATGCTAGCTTTGATTATGCAAGGACACTGGTTCGATGCCCTGTACCAAGTCAAACGTATTTACGTTACCTCGCTACATGTCTGAACCGTAGCGTGATGAATGGCCCATTTGCTAGCTGACAACCGCTGGTGGTAAAGGCACGACTGTGAGCGAGCCTGAGGAAAAAGCCACGGGAACACTGCAGGAGCAGAGCACGGTGGTTGCTTCACGTCTCGCGACGCACAGCCTTACATTTATCTACAATAGCGGCATCTGGCGGGCACTTTCTCGGCACTCTGATTTGTAGTCTTGCTCCCTACTGGCAGCAGCGACTACAAACAATGACGTCGTGGATCACCGAATACGCGGAACATTCGGATATTGCTGTGAATTACTTATGGCAGCAGAAAGCTGAGTGGTGTGCGCGTTCTTTCTAATTCCTTTTGTATTCGTGTTTTCTACGTCGACCTTTCGAAACCATAAAATGTATGCAAGGAGACTTTGTACTGGTATTAATAACTGTTTTTAGTCCACAAATATGCGCACTCATCTAAAGCAAACTAATAATAATAATATTAATAATAATAATAATAATAATAATAAGAAGAAGAAGAAGAAGAAGAATAATAAGGTCGCACACTTTGCACATTAAAATAGTGCACATCATGTATAGATGGCAAAATCATTAATGAATAGCTCGATGTAACATTAACTTCCCGTAAAAAGAATGTTAGAAGAAATTGTGCAACTCTAGCACGCAGTTTCTCGATTAGCTTCTCGCCGCGCCGGCACATTTATGGTTCTATGAAAGCGCTACAAAGACGAAGATGTAAGCGAAGAAGACTGAGAGATTAGTGAATTAAGAGTTTTTCTTCTGCCGAGTTTACCACATCATGCTTTCATCACATTACCTAACTATTTTTGCCGCAGACGATGAAAGTTAGAGAAGAATGTTTGCCGTTAAATTCATTTGCATGATTTAATGTGTGCATCATATATAGAAACGGCATTGTTATCACACTCCTCTGCCAGTTTGTGAATGAGCCATCGCTATATTGCTCGTATACTTATTTTGGGCATTTTTCATATAAATTCAGTGTGTATTTCCTATTGCTATTTAACCAATTAAGCGTCTCTCAAGCTTTCAAACATTTCGGTTAATTTTGTCTAGGGCTGCACACGCCAATCAACATATATCGCCTTCTTGTGATCCACCTAGCCTACCATCAAGTAAAAACGCTGTTTACGTCCGTACGTACGCTGGAATACGTCCGTCAACAAAAGCTTTGCGATTCTACACATGTTGCCAAATATGTGCAGTAGAGTTTGATAGGGCTACTGTATACGAGTATTATCGCAGAAATCAGCATTCTTACAATTTGCGTTCGGCAGAACTTAAAGTCACATTCGTTTCCATTAAGAATTATTCACACTGTTTTTCATTACATGTGCGCTGACTGTTTTTATTTCTTATAGTCCGAAAAATAAGGTTCCATTTGCTTATTTTTTATGCCAAGATAATACCCTTTTTGCTCATATTCATATGCAAGTTAAGACCATAAAAGACAACGTGGAGAGAGCAGACAGACAAGGAAATAAATACGAGTAGTAGTAACCGGGCAAACATGCTGTGCGCTGAGATGACAGTAGTGATGAGTATTCAGTAGGTTTGAAACTGAAAAGGGGGAAGTGAACCGCGAACAAAAAAAATGAATGGACAAAAGCGGTAACTAGACATTCACCTGCCTGCTCTTATATTAATGGAAACACATACGGCTGTGTCAAACGCGGATCCTACGTAAGGCGTTTAAGTCCCCTGTCTAAATAAAACGTTAGCCTTCCTGCTTTATAATGGCGCATTAAATGCTCAAACCAGGCCTATTTGTATTTGACGCTGGTGACCTTTTCGCGCCGATAATACATGTTCTCCGGTACCTGGAAGATGCGCGAAGGTCACTGATCCTCTCTTTGCCGGAATAAAAATACACAACTACCTCTCCGAGAAAAGCATCAACAAAACAAGCACGTTCTTCGCCCACTCAATACTTATTTCAAGAGGACGTAATA
Source organism: Dermacentor andersoni (assembly GCF_023375885.2). Lineage (NCBI taxonomy): Eukaryota > Metazoa > Arthropoda > Arachnida > Ixodida > Ixodidae > Dermacentor > Dermacentor andersoni. Next base: position 189,051,690 of record NC_092818.1, on the reverse strand, counting down.
AAGATGGTAGGAAACATTACGTTCTTACTCTGCAGAAGTATGTCGCTACGAGGTTGGTGCCAGCTTTTCTTTTTCTGATGTCGTCTAGCTTAATAGCGCCCGTGGAGATATCCTCAGAAAGGAAGAGCTTTCTGCGCGGTCAAGACGAGTCAGATAGTCGATGTAAGCATGTGGCACATTTCGACGGCGCAATTTGTGAGGAGTAGCATTCACAAGCTTATTGTTCTTGTGGTTGCAGTCGAGTGTGTTTGTTTCGCGTTGCTGTCAAAGACCACGGCGCACAATGCCGCTCCTGTAGTTCGTATAGGTTCCGGCCTCGTGTCGGGTCTGCAATTCGAGCTCGGAGGCAAAATTCTGGACGCCTATATTGGGATACCGTATGCTCAGCCACCCGTCGGAGAGCTCCGATTTAAAAAGCCTAGACCAGTCTCACCGTGGGATGGCATCTACAACGCGACAACGAAGCCAACGCCTTGTCATCAGGTGCCAGTTCCCTTACTTGGACTGACCAAGTTGAACTACACAAAGGCATCTGAAGACTGCCTGTACGTTAACGTGTGGAAGCCATCGCAGCCTGGTTGTCGGGAGCAGCGAAACTGCACGAATGAACTTCTTCCAGTTCTCGTGTATTTTCACGGAGGCGCCTTTCAGTGGGGTGACTCGGCGCTGCTAGTCTACGATCCGGCGAACTTCGTGGCGCTGACAGAAATCGTGTTCGTGACGTTCAATTACCGCCTGGGAATCTTCGGATTCTTATCCCTCGAGACGTCGGATATGCCGAGTAACGTGGGCCTCTGGGACCAGCACATGGTACTCGAGTGGGTGCGTGAGAACATTGCAAGCTTCGGAGGTGATCCCCGACAAGTGACCATCGGCGGACAGAGTGCGGGGGCGACGTCGGTGGCTCTGCACGCCGCGTCTCCGCGAAGCAAGGGACTTTTCAAGAGAATAATTACACAGAGTGGCTCCCCGCTTTCCATGGTGCTGAACATTTTCTTCAGGGGTGAAGGGAAATTTATAAACACCGCCGTCTTGCTGGGTTGCTATGACGTTAAGATGACCTTTAGCGAGCAGCGTAAACAGGTCATCAGCTGTCTTCGTAAACTCGATGCAAGCTTTATTATGCGAAAAGTCGAAAAACTCAACTTCTTGCAGCAAATTTTTTCGCCCTTCGATAAGGACGAATTCCTTCCCTTTTCTGTCTTGTCTCCAGAACCGTGGAAACAACTGCACGTTGAAGACGTGCTACTGGGAACCACCACTGACGAAGGAACAATGTTTTTTAGCTTCCTCTCCGACTCATTTCCTCAGGCTTCCGAAGTATTGGCTACGCAGTACAGAACTGTTGTAACAGTCGTCATATCTCAGGCTATGAACATTCCTGTGTCGACGGCAAAGGAACTAGTGCTTGCTTATTTCGGAGGACATGAAGTCGAGCACAGCTACAACGAAGTACGCGACATCATCTGCGAAATTTTCGCTGATGCTGTTTTTAACTGCCCTACTCAGCTGTTTGCTGACAGCGCGGCTGAGCAGGGAATACGGACGCACCGTTACTTGTTCGCTTACAAGTCGACGCACAGCTTTTTCCCAAAATGGATGGGTGTGGCACACACCGAAGACCTCTTTTATACTATGGGATCGCTACCGTTCCTAAGAGACAAAAGCCGTTACACCGATGTTCTTGGCTCATTGGGAAAGAAATACTTGGCCACCCAGGACTACACAAGCGAGGAAGAGCAGTTTATGAAGGATGTCGTCAGTGCTTGGGGCGCCTTTGTACGAACTGGGTGAGCATGGATGCTTTCATTGTTTATTCAATTTTGAGTGATATATTGCACTGCCTCCAGAGACATAAATAAATACTTCCATACAATAACGCTGAATAAGGTTAAAATAATGTTTGAGAATAACAATACGCCCAATTATATGATACTCATCGCAGTTTCTTAGGCTTTTTTTCACATGAATACAATAACTTCAGATGAGAACCATATATGTCTTCTGTTACACGAACAAAACTTTGAAGGACAGGGCTCGCGTATAGTTTCTAACAGCGAATACATCCTTCGTTAAGATTCTATTGCACACTATTTGTAAGCTGCAGCAGAGTCCGACTGCATAAAGTTAAACTGATGCATTTCTTCTTCAAACATTGGAGGTGTCGTAAACTAAATAACTGCGCCCATGCACTCGCACTTGTACGTCTTACTGTTCTCCAAGCCAATTAGCGTGGAGCTTCAAGATATGTAATCTCTCCAGGAAACCGACGATTCCACGGGCCGGCGTGATCTGGCCCCTATACGGGGTCGACAAGCGTCAGATGCTTGTTCTTAGGCCAGAAAACTTCACCATCGTCAACGACATGAAAACAGACCGCTGTGCCATTTGGAGGCCAATTTTCTACAGGAAGTAAGTGCGATGAAATGGCTTTTTGGCATCTGTACTTGTTTTGATCAGCCCGTTTTACCAGCCAGTTCGAGATTATATGTTTCCTCATTTTTAGCAAGGCTCTTTGCTGAGTGAACGTGTCATTTAGCATGTTGCAAGTTCAGTGCATTCTGCCTTTATCACTTGTAAGGGAATTCGGTATCGTACTCAGCGCTCATCCTGCTATCACAATGCACTATGGCTCGCCGATGATTACTTTATTCTTGTACGTACGGGCAAGCGCATGGTAGCAGCGCGGCATGAGAGACGGGACACTGTAAATTAGATTTTTTTACATGCAGTGAACCTTCCATATGGAGATAGACACGGTGTAAAACATACGACACCTATATATTGTTCGGGTCATATGCTTATTACAAGAAAACTATTGTGTAAGCTTCGTTTTCCAAAAACAGTACTAGTCCTGCCAAGATGTGAAGTCTCGCACACTGATTCTCTCGCGAAAATAAATATTTGCTTTTTTGCCATGGCTATTTAATCTTTTTCATTACGTGCTACTGAACTATCTGCAGACATTCAGTCAAAGTTGCTGACAGCTGATACAAAGCGTTATCAACAAAGCGCGCGGCAGTTTTACGTGTGTTACGTGCCGTAGCATTTGAAGTTGCGCCTCCTTTTCAGGCCAGTACTTATAACAAGTGGAAATAGCAACAATAATTTGAGCGATGTAACAGTTTAGTAAACGGCGAAGTTATCGCTCTTGAAGCATCGATGAGCAAGCGACATAAACGTCTCTTTATTTGTCAACGGAGGTACAGGCACGCCATCACAAATACAGCAGACACTTTAGAAATGTCTCCTTGTGCAATATATGCCAAAATCATCACACGCTTACTTGGAGTTCGCCATGCACTGATATCCGGATGTTTGAGCCTAAAATCCGGATAAGCTTCCTAACGAGCGCACTCGCTTGAAAGACGGAAAATTAAGAAGTCTTATATAAGTGGCCTAATTAATCATGATGTGCCACCTCTGCCAAATGCTGATTTTCAGTAAAGATTCACCGACGACTGGGACCCCCCCTAATGCGAAATTTGAACGCAGCTCTATACGTGTTTTCATTCCGTGAAATGTTGGCTGGCGCAGACAATCTGCCTCGCGCGGCACGCTGGAAAGGGAGCGAGGCATTGTAACACAAGTAACACTCAAGCACAACGATAGCCACGAGCAGAGTCGGAGATCGTCAAAAATCTGATCGGCGGGTCAAGCGCGTCGGATTTTATACATGACTCGTCGAAGGTTCCCGTGTAGTCGCTGGTGCCTTCGCGGTTTCCAGAAAGTGCTATACCATTCGCCTCGCGCATACAATCAGATTACAAATGTTATGGCGCCATCTCGCAATCTCGTGCGGCACTCTGCTTTCCGCCTCACCCTTTCGCCACACTCACCTCCTCCGCTTTCCGCCTCATGCTTTCACTGTAGCCTCTTACTCCGCTTTTTTTCTCGCGCTATCCTCTTTCATCTCCCGCTACGCTCCGCGTGCGCTTTTATATTTCGCTGTACTCGTTCGCTCGGTGACGTGGGACAACACCGACGCTCGCCACAGGAATGGGCGCCTAAGACCTACGCTCTAAAAACAACCTCGAGTGAAGACCTTGTTCTGACTTTTTATTTCGCTTCAGCGAAAAAAATAAATCTGAGATGGAATGGAACCGCCCAGCACTGACACAAATGCTTAACCGACAACGCCATGACCATCCGATGTTTGATAGCAGAAGCCAGTTTTAATTTGCTCCCAAATCTAGTTCGTCATCATGATCCTGAAGTTACTTATTCAGGTAAATAGCGGATACCTTCACAGGGTTTTACAACCAATTTTTCTATTTGCACAATTTCCACTGCTATATAATTGTCACACTTTACAATTACCATTACATCGGATAGCAGTTGCTGCCTAGTACGCGCACGTGTAAAATCTGGTGCAATATTTCAGTAACATTTATGTCACCTTGGTTCTTTTTATTTTCATCATTTCAGGGATGCCCAGGAGGTTCCAGTGACAAGTTCGACCACAGCAAAGACAAAGAAGCACGGTAGTCCACCGTTATGGAAGACAAAGTATACTGACCGAAAACCAGAAAATGGCGGATCGACGTACGACCAAAACTTATGCGGAGTGTTTCTCGTGGTGCTGTCGACACTAGCAGCCCTTCCACTGTCGCAATCATACACGAGTACATTTTAATCAATCCTAGCCTTGGCACTTCAAAATGAAAAAGCGTGTAAAGGCTGTAGTATAATTTCTAATAGTAGAGAGCTTTAGAATAGCGGGAACGTCTACCTTTAACTTTTTCATTACAGCTAAAAATGCGCTGATTTTCGGCCATTTCATCGTTCAGTTTAGTGCAGATTTTTTGCCCACTTTTTTTATGGTGCTGCACAGTAGTGTGGAGTGTTTCATAATATTGTACAGTAATAAATCAGGGCACTTGGACAGGCGGCGTTTAGAGTGTAAGTAATTAGAAAGCTAGTCAAGCTACGGTCGAAAGTCGGCCTGGAATCGACTGCTAGCTGTTACGTGAGTGAAAAGCCCATACGACGGGGAGGATTTCTCGTAATAATTTTGCATACGCTGCCGAAGCGCTGATGAATAAAGCAGCCCACAGTGGGGAAAATAAAGTTGCACTTGATATTAGCGGTACATATTTATCGAAATAATAGCACTCATGAGTGTCTACCGTTGTTTGAGACATAGTTAACGCAGCCTATCTGCCGGCATAAAAAATTGACAACTCTAGAGAAGCTCCTGTGTCTGCACTGCTGCAGTGATTTACAGATTATGTTGCCGAGTCGACGGAAGCGTAAAATATTGTGTATTTATATTGAAGAAGTGCTAGGAGCAGTGGAGGCTAGATTCGACGAAATCTGTCGTGGAAGTTTCATTTTTCCAGACTTAATTCTTCCAGATTATGATCTGCTCAAAATTGCCAAATCTGGAAAATATAGCTAAAATTCAGTCGTCATTTCAAACGGTGCATGATGTTGCTAGTAGAACAATTTCAAAGTAAACGTTTAACAAAACGTAGAAAAACTCGATGAAATTGATTCATTTTTATAGGCCCGATTTCAACAAGGCTAAATTTGCTCATCTACGCAGCGCTTGGACTGCAGCGCGTCCTCGTGGCTTTTGGTTATTTAGCCGAATTTATTACGGACAATGCTATCGGCAAATGCGCTTTTGCAAACCCATTCTTAAGTGAGGTAGGGGCTAGAGCAAAATGCGCCCGCCACAGTGCATGGATTCCTGATGCAAATTTGTTGCATATTACATAGAAGACCTAAACGTGAACCAAGTAACAGTCAGAGTGTCCAGATCCCGTTCTTTAGTCGGTGTCCTCGAAGAGAAATATGGCCTAATGTTTAATGACGAAGCAGACAATAAATGCAACTGTTAGTGCCACTATTCCTTACAAAACGTTCCTAAATCTATACCTCAGCGTGCGCTCGGACTTGATACATACGTGTCACCATCTTCTAGAGCGCTATTGTGAATGGTTAAATCGGTAGTACTAACGACGTAGCTAAGCTATTTAGTGCTTAATGCAGGTTCAGTTTGACCGCCAATTCCAGCAGGCACGGATCAAACCTTCGACCAAGGTCAAACAGCTTGACCAGTCATACATATGCTGAGGAACAATGCGAACACTCTGTGTCATTGTGTACGTTACACAAAGTATCCCTTGACGTCGGATAAAACTTGTTCTTTCCATACCTACGCTGCCTCGTGTTTTGAAGCAAAATAATTGTTTGGCATAGATTCATCCAGTTTCAGTCGAGTCATTTCCTTGGATGGGGCTACGGTTGTAAGTGTGGAACTACTTGAGGCACACAAGCCTGCTGCTTTTATTGAAACAGAAATTTTGCTCTTTCAAGCTATTTAATTCTAGTTGACATGCCCTGGCTAAGCATTCCCCCCTGATTTTTTTCAATACACTCCATGTTTAATGCTGTAATCCCCATAAAAAAATCCCCATATGATACAGCTTACCTATGCTGATCATCCGGCTTGTCGCATAAGTGTTCATTAAACCGTATTTATCACTGTATCGAAGCGCTAAAATTATGTAACCCTCCAGTGCTTCGTGAATAATTGCTACTTGAGCAGAAAAGACTGCGAATTTTCACAACAGTATTGCCTCCAGTCTATGCACGAGTAAAAAAATAACTGAAAAGCTCCAGTTAGCAATGACGCGATGGTATCGCAGTAAGGAAACATAAGATACGGTGAGAATAGAAGGAATAAGCTTTGGGAATTTTCAGAATTGCGGTTTAGATAGTCGCTGATTGCGGTGGACTTTAGTCTTGAACTTATTTACAATATATCCTGCAGCGCCGAAGCATTACAGCAGGAAAGTGGATACAAACAACAAAAACAATACAAATAAGCAAACCGATAAACATTTGAAGGGATGATGAAAAACGAGGCATTCGCAATTTCATAATATGCTACGCAAGCCATAAGAACGGCACAGTGCAAGAAGAGCTCTATTAATTACAAATTATTGATCAGTTGAACGAAGTAGACGCCGTCAGCTGTGACCTCCCTGTGACTGTGCCTGTCGCAGTCACTATGACACTGTGACCTGTCCGCTATTGAAGTTGCATTCAGATATTGTTCTTGCGAGGAAAGAGGATTTCATGTAATTATACGAAATCTGATTTCTCTCATTTTACAGATGTGATCCCTCCTGCTTGAGATGTAGTATGGAGGGTTGATATATTTAAGTTTGTCCTTACGAGTTAAGCTGTTATACGTTAGCTTTTATTTGTGGGGCACTAGCGCTCCGGACACATTGTCTTAAGGTCGATCTTTTTCGCCATATGCGATCGCCCAGGGTCGATTTTTTTATTGCAGATATGCATTCTTTGAAGGGACCTATTTCGAAAAAGAAAATTCCGTAATTTTTCTAGGGTAACCGTAAAGGGAGGATCAAACATTTTGATTTGGTATATATTTATTGTTTATTCATGAATAACAACAATAAGAAAAGAAAATAAACTTATAAGAATTATAAATTTGATCCATTGGTATACACATAGCTCAAGGCTTAGAAAATGCGCACACGAGATTATTTCGCGTCTCAAATGCGTGCGTGCGTGCGTGCGTGCGTGCGTGCGCGTGTGCGTGCGCGTGCGCATGTGCGTGCGTGTACGTGTGAAAACATTTATCGAAATGAAGTCCGGAGGCTCGACTTTTTAAGCCAAGGCTGGCCGCTCCCATGTTGGCATTGTCAGACCAAGCCCTTCAGCGACATCATGGGCCCTCTGGACTGCCCTTAGTTGGTCCTGAAACAATGGGCTTTGAATCATTTTCTCCCACTGTGTCCATTATTCGAAGAGATTGGGGAGAGTCGCGGGACACCGTGCCAGCATATGTCTGATTCCAATAATGCCATTACAATCGTTGCAGTCCATCTTAATCTCCCTCTTTGTATATATTTTATTAATTTGGTACGGCGTGGGATATGTACCTGTTCGCAATAAGAGCAGTGAGACTGCCTGAGCCCTGTTCAGTTTTGAATGTGGCAATGGGAATTGTCTGCGTCCTAAATAGTAATGTTTCGTAATGTCATTGTAAGTAATCAACTGATCTCTAGATTCCCTGGCTTGATGGTGAACGGCTCTGTTGTGACTGTCACGGTTAGCAAGGTTTACCCGAGTCCCGTCCACTTTCCCCCTATGCGCAGGAAACCATCGGATTTCAGTTTTCATAATCCCAATGTTTTCAAAAAGTTGAGCTGCAGCCCCAGCTACGCAGCCTTTATCAAAACACTTTATAGCGGATTTCGAATCACTGTAAATGCAGATCCACTAGTTACTCCTGATGGCTAGAGCAATTGCCGCTTTTTCCGCCACCATGGGGTCTTTGGTAAAAATAGTGATAGCGTCCTGCACCTTCACTTGATAATTTGATACAATGGCCGTACATGCTTTTTTATTTTTCACCCAGGCAGCATCAACTATAGCTGCCAGTTGGTTCTGCTACTCTATTTCCTGCAAGAGTGTTTTAGCTCTTGCCTTTCTCCCTTTGATATTATATGCTGGATGCATGTTTCTGGGAAGAGGGTTGATTCTGATCTTATTCCTAACGTCAGTCGTGTAGTTGTGTGCCCATCAAAAAAGCAAAACGTGTGACAAGCTTCCGCTAATCTTCATCTTATCGCAAACCCGAGACAATTAGTTTTCGCGAGTCTCCAAAAAGGAAACGCGTGCACGGCGGCATCCTTCGTATGCGCAAAAAACGAGGGAGTAACAGGCAGCAGTTTTGCGAGCGAAAGAAGCCGAAACCGCCCGCGGAACAAAACCCACTGCCGTACGCCCGCGCGCCCGCCAATGCGCGAGTGGTTGTATTGGCGGCGAGGAGTTACGGAGTCGCCATCTGTCGGAGGCCCCTCACTTGCGTAGTATGAGGGATCACGCGGCGCGCTCCTCATAGGTTTCGCTTACGGCGCTCAATAAAAACACCCCGCGGCAGCCCTCCTGGACATTTATGCAGGTACTCTCAAAACGAGGGAAGTTTTTGACTGTCAATATAATAATCTTGGGCAAACTTATAGCGCAGAATCGTTTACAGACGCTATCTGGCGTTCACAGTACGTGAACGCCAGAACGCCAGAACGCGCGCGGTCGCCGGGATGTAGTCTCCCGATCCGGCTTTGTGCGTGAAAGGTAGGCAAACGCTGAGAATAAACCATGTGAAATATGTTTTTATAGGGGGCTGTCTGTATAACCAAAAGGGGCATAACAGAATGGAGCCTCAATCCAGCGATCGCACGGGTTCGCAGCGACCGACTGCGCGTCTGCATGCATGCCCACGCACAATGTTTTGCTTTCGCTGTGAGCGCGTTCTCGCACCATGCCTTGAGCTTTAAGCCGCAGCCTATGAGCATTTAACAGTACACTAGCCACCATTGTTGCGTGGACGCTATCAGAATTGCTCAAAAATAATTCCGTTGTAGAGATTTCGACGCCTAGCTACGGCGACTGTGATGTGCCGTCGCGACGACTCAATCTTTTTTGTCTTCTAAATTCTTGTCCATTTCAATATTATTTCTCAAGTTGCGTCGCACTGTATGTTTATCCGTCTTTTCAGCGTGCGATTTCCCTCCGCTTGATTTTCGTAATCCAGCGCATTAATTCATAACACAAACATGGCCATATGCGGTGTCTTTTTTAATGTGCGTCTTACCGCTCCCTTTCCGTTCCAGTGAACTTTCCAGTTTCTAGCATCAACAAGTTCATAGACCAAACCGTCATGACATTAGCCGGGCGGCGGGCGCGGGCGAGCGTCTCAGTGCGCGTTTTCTGCTACTCAGCAAACATCGCAGTCCCGGCGCCGTAGAAATGTTCCTCGCGTCTGTGCTTGCTGCATACCCGAGTTGTAGCCGATGGCTGTCTGCCGGTTCTAAGTTTCGCCAGCCAAGCTTCACGCAACTCCTTGCCCGGTGGCTACGTGTGAATAAGGCTGACACAGGGCTCCGTTGCGTGTGTCCGGCACTGCGGCACTGAGCAGTAGCCTACCATGCCTCACGCCTCCAACGGCAGCCGCTACCTATTATAGTACTTTCAGATGTTGTCAAGCAGACACCCAAGGCGGTAAAGCGTCACCACTTAATCAGAACCGCGGCGCAGGTGGGACTTTAACCTTACGTTTTCAGCTCGCTTCGGCGCTTCTGAAGCAGCCGACGCGGCCGCTGTGGCCACGTGATCCCTCGTGCCACGTCACGCCGATGGTGGCGCTAGCTTTTCCAGTGGTCGAGCTCGCCGCCATAGACGTGCCGGAGCAGACAAACCTTGCAACGAAAGCCGATAGATAGAGAGAGACGTGAGAGAAAAAATCCTTGTATTACCGCATAGTGGCCGCACATGCCAGGAAAGAAGAAGTTAGCAAATTGGCGCGCCTTTGAAACGTACAGACGGCGGCGTAAATATACGGCATCGACCATTTTGGACTTGTTGGCCGCGCCGTACATTTACGTTATTGACCCTGAAAAGGATAATGTAGACCTCACTGCACGGTTCTGTATTCCTTAAATTTTATCAATGAGGCGTTTTTTATGGGGTCCCACAAGCTGCACGCGTATTCTAAGTCTGATATTATTAGTGATGACAGTTGACATGTTTGGCCGAGCCAGAGATAGTTTTGCTTTGTACGCATGAAATCTTAAGTGATGGAGAGTGAGATTGAGACGCAAAGAAAGGCAGGGAGGTTAACCGAAGGCATGTCTGGTTTGCTACCCTACAGTTGGGGAAGAGGATAAAGGGGTGAAAACATGGAAATAATTGAAACAATTGAAGCTGCGCACCAAATCATTTAACGGTGGTAGAGAGCTGCCGACATCAAGTACTGTGGCGACACACGCCCCCCCCCCCCCCCCTTCCTTTGCCCTCTGCGCCAGCGACGCGCACGGTCATGTCCCAAAGATCCTCGTTTCTGAAAATGGCCTTGAGTCCAGCCAATTTAACCAGCTCCGGAGGGCGCGAAGCTAGGCGTCATAAAGAGAACGAAAGCACAGGAGGTGTTCAGTAGTTTTCCTTTTTTTTTTTTTGGTCCTGCGGGAGTCGCATGTAGGTTTATCAGACGTTCAACGAGTAAGCTTTCTATAATGCCACGCCGACCCAGAGGCGATCTCACAACCTTGCATTGGAGCAGGAAATTCGTGATGACAGTTGCAGTATTAAAGAAGGATCAAGCTTGTGTAGGTGTCGTTTCGAGGAACTAGGAGGCCGGTAATCCCTGTTCCGATAGTTCGAGCCAGGAAATAAAATTAGTTTGGAGCGTTGCTTCTTGATAGCGGGATCTGAATCGCTTGGGTTCCTTTCTGAGCTGGCCCGGCCACCTTGTACGTGTATCATCACTAATAAGAACGGTATGTCCTTGTAGCCACTCAAATATATGTGTCCTTTCTCAAGAGCTTGATGGTGGTCATTTCTTATCTCCTGCAGCAATTGCTCCTGAGTCCTTCGACGAAAGGCAACATGAAAACTCCGAAGAGCTGCTTAATTGAGCCGCAAGATATCGCCCATTAGCGCGGTAGTCCTTGCAGAGCGTGTTGTATAGCAGCACAACAGACAGTAAGTTTTGCGATCACAGATGTTGTTATATGCGATAATTTAAATTTTATTGTGAAAAGCGTAGCTAGAATGACAGCGGCCTGTTTAACTGGTAGACGAGATTAACCTATTAGTTTAGATATATATATCCGGGCCCCATATATCTTATACAATAGTAACAGCATCGTTCGCTTTACAACTATTCTTAATTTATCAGCCTTCCTAGTTATCTCCAGAAGATAACTAGGAAGAACTAGACAACACGAGAGATGAAGGTCTCGCAGCTGTTGCACATCCTGATAGAACACAGTCTTCGTGAGTGGTGATAACTTCTGAAAACGTAGCTCGAGGTCATGGTGAGAGCATGAGGGCCAGGGGATGTTTTGAAATGCGGGAAAGCTGTCGATTGTGCACCCTGAGACAATCAAGAGGGATGCAGGCTGTGATTGCATGACCTCTGGTAAGCTCGATTGTTGCAAAAGCTCGAGTACATAAGGTTGACCCTGACAGGTGCGCAGTGCTCAGCCCTGTATGATCTCCACGAGCGAACATTTGACTTACGTACATTGGACAACACTGGCAGGCTGTAGCGTCATAATCCCAGAAATAAAGTTCTGTATAACTAAAAAATGAAGTACACGGACGTGGCCCTTGATTTCTCACACAGAAATTTTAGGACATGTGCAATATACAATAGTCTCGCCTTCAAATATAAATGATGGGGGCTCCACGAAAGGCTTCTATCAATTATGATACCCAAATGGGACGAGTCATTTCATAATTGGCAGTCCGTCCATAGTGTACCCCGGGTATGGTGCCATGGGTCTGCGTGTGAATGTAACCTGCGTGCTCTTCTCGGTGAATACCGTCAAGTCTTGAGCTTGAAGGTAGGCTGATAGTCGTGCATGCTACTGAAGGTGAATTATTGCACAAGTCCAAATGCTAACGTCATCTGCATATATCGATAGGCAGACCAATTTAGTTAAAGCTTCCGCGAGACGAATGAGGGTCACGTTGAACACAGTGGGGTTTAATACACCTGCATGGCGGAAGTTGCGCTCTTGAGTTTTTTTTCCCTGTGTTTCGCCTGTCCTGCTGTCATATACCAAGGAACCTAATACCCCTTCATGAGACACGTGCATTATGTGTAATGTTGAGCTGCTGAGCCCTTTTCTGCTTGCACAGAAAAGAAAAGAAAAGGATACTGTTGTTTATATAGCCATGTATCCATTGTTAGATACGGGACCTTTTCCTGAGCCTACTTCGAGTTCACCAGACTACATCGAATCGCGTCACAGCTAATTAAGGAGCGCAGAAGCACATCTACCACGTTCCCGAGGCGCCGCACGTCCAAACAAGTTGGCGTCCCCCACCTCGTGCGCCGAAGGTGGAGCTCTTCACTGCTTGACTCTTCCCGAAAGTGTAGCGGGAGCCTGGCACGGTTCCAGGTAACGTAGAACCCGAGCAAAGCTGCTTTGCAGCCATGAAACGTCGCTCGAAGACAACCCGTCTCCCCCCATCCGCCTATTGTGACGGCGCTTGTAATCCAGAAGGCAATACCGCAGAGAGAAGTAAGCCCTCGGACAATTGGAGCCCAAGGAGCGACCCTCTGCACCGGGTGTGACACAATCACACGGGCGCCTACCATTGGCCGAAAATGACGCCACCTGAGCGGGCTCGCCGATTGGCCGAACGTGACGTGACTTCGAGACACCGAAAGGGTTAAAAGCCAGAGACCGGGAGCAGCAAGAGAGCATTCCTTCATTCATCTCTTTCGAGCTTCTTGCCACGGGCCGCAGCGTCCGAATTGCTGCCGGCCCGTAATGACTTTATGACTGTTAATTTCTTTGTACTCTCACTGCAAATTATGTAAATAAACCTCCAGTTTTCTTCTCAAAGTCCTCCTCAAGCTCGGCCAACTCCCGCATCCAACGGTAAGGTCCAAATATCTAGGGGACAGCAATTGGGATTGTCCTCCAGATCCAACACCATCCAAACATGTGGCAACCAATTTCGATTCTCTCGGAGAGTTGAGGACGGCGTCATGAGCACCATTGTCATAAGCGTCCTTTACGGATCGAGTTCATGTATATACAACGGGTTTTTACCAAGCTACTGCAGCGTCTAAGTCGTCTCGTACAGTCATATAAGTGCTCATTAAGTCTTGCCAAACGTGGTTAGCAATAACCGTGTAAGGGTAAACGAGAAAAAGTCTACGCCACATGTCCCGCTAAGAATGACACAGAGAGGGGACACATGAATACGCTACACGTCAAAAGATAATCGCGTCGAAAAGGAACGACCAGGAGGTAATGGTAAAGGAATAGCGAATCTACGCCACATGTCTTTCTAAGAATGATGCAGAGATAGGACACAGAATACGCTGCATGTCAAAAGACACTCACGATGAAGAAGAATCGTGAGGTGACGAAATATTTGTTACTCTTAAAGGAGCAGCAACAACAACGACGATGACGATGATTGAAGCTATATATTTATCTGGGGGATCAAATCGAGAGTTTTGAAGTATGTGCTTTGTGCTACTCTGTGGCACTTGTCAATGTGTACTAAGGCGTTATGACTAGTAAACGTTACTTGAAAGAAAATGCTGATTAACAAAGAAAAAGAAAAAAAATTGAATGAGAGATACATGCCGTAATGCCACAATTAAGCCTGAGGTTGAAAAAAAAGGTTCTATCATACTGTCAAAACTGGAGGTCATAAATTGTGCAATTCAAAAAAACTCATCTGCTGCTGTTGCAGTAGATGGGTCCGAAGGCGAAGGAATAGTTGAAGGCTACTGTGGTTTTTTAAAGTGAAGCTTCTTTTTTGCCTACCTTCTCGGGTTTGACGTGCCTGCGGCAGCTGTTTCTGCTGCTGATGGAACTGTCAGCATCACGCCGGATATACCTCTGGATGTATATGCGAAGATTAATCCAAGTAGCAGCAAGTATACGGAAATTGGTATGCCAGTAAACACACCTGAGTTCTGCTTAATAAAAATAAATTCGTAAACACAAACCGGAACATAAAATGTCGGCTTTGAATTGAATTCTGGACTTTTACACGCCAAAACGCTTATCTGATTATGAGGCATTCCGTAGTGGGGGACAACGGAATAATTTGAATCACCTGGTGCTCTTTAACGTGCAGCTAAATCTAAGTACACGGGCGTTTTCGCATTTCACCCCTAACGAAATGCGACCGCCGCGGCCGGGATTTGATCCCGCGACCTCGTGCTTATAGCAGCGCAACACCATAGCCACTTTGTACTAGCATGCCATCGATTTAGAAATCAGAGGAATAAATTCGAATTTTCATTTCGGAAATTGTGTATTTCCTTAACTACTCAAAATATCCTCTCCTTCTGGCCTTCTTCATTGGACTTTGGCCGCAGGACACCATGTTAATTCTCGAACCCAATAGTTGGATAGTTCATTAAATCGCTGTCTTTGTGTTCAAAATTATTCTGATGCAAAAAAAAGTTGCAGTTTCTATATAGTTACAATTATCTTTATTTTTGTGCCTGACAGGTAAATCTATTTTCTAATTATCACACATATGGTTATACCACATCCTGGTCTACCTCATCACTTAGGGTTTTCTCACTGCCCGAACTCTCAGTTTTTCTCTCCGAATATGTATATATATATATATATATATATATATATATATATATATGACCTTAAGAAATTTCTTTGATTGTGGTTGAACGATAATAAAGACATAGGTAATTTACTATTTGCCTTATTAAGATTGTCATTTGGCGTTGGAAAGTATGCACGATGGAAAATTTCCTATCATTTCTAATGTTAGTTTTTTCATTGTTCCTTCTCACGTCGCACAAGCAATAGCTGCGTATTTCTCTTTTCTTTTATGTTTTGTTCGCTGTTGTTTCATGCACTTCATGTTCGCGGTTGTTTCAAGTGTACTTAACTTGGCTGCCCAACCCTGCACACAAGCGGTAACGCTTAAGGAGGCTGCCACAGGTTGTACGAATTGGAGTAGATTATTATTATTATTATTATTATTATTATTATTATTATTATTATTATTATTATTATTATTATTATACCTGCCTTCCTTTTGACATTCAACCGCCGGCTTATTGGCCAATCCCCCGTAGTGGGTAAGCGGCACAAGTGACGAAGAAGCAAGGTTCTGAGGCGACAAGACGAGGAAGACGCCGCGTTGGGGCTCTCATAAGAAGCGCTTTTGTACAGCTTTCATGTCGTCTTTAGTGACGTAGCGGTTACAGCACTGGGCTCTCGACTGGGAAGTCCGCCGTTCGAACTCGTGTTCGACAAACCTAATTAAAATATTTCTACATTACTATATGATTTTTCTCCTTTGACTTCTGAAATAATTGTTCTTTTCCTGTGCTTAACCGCAATCCTGACACGGAGGGTTCCTACCAAGAGGAGCGAAGCAATTCATGCGAAGCGTGGTGAATAGGGAGGGGGGAAAGGGGCGATGAGGGGAGGGGGGCTGGGTGCTTAGGTACATGCCGCTTTAGCGGCCGCAGATAAACGAATAACGATAACTTGTTGCTGCTAATTCATTTTATTCCAAAATACCCTTTGCAGGTTAGTTATACTGCAGTTCTGGTTCATGGCCGCAGGAGGCACGTGCCCGAGCGCGCTTTTGCGCCAGAAGATTTAACGACGTCTATCGCGCGCCACACTTGCCCGATCCGTAGCAGGTTTTTCTGACGCCGCTGCATGCAAGTCCCCTAGCCGACACCGAGAAATTTAGAGGCAGCGACCTCTGGGCATGAGGTTCCTAAATATTTGGATTCCCGAAAGCCATTGCCGAGATCGATCGATGACTCTAAGACTGCGACTCCAATCATTACCGATGTCATCAACCCCGTCAGTGCCGATCGTGTCGTTTGCATTGATGGCCACCAAGTGGCCGCTCTAGTTGATGCCTGTTCCCACTTTTCGATAATAAGCCTAAAGCTCGCAGCCAGACTAAGAAAAGTGAAGGCGCTGTAGACCGGGCCAAACCTCAGAACTGTGGGAGGTCAGTCGATGACGCCTACGGGAAAGTACACGGCCCGAACCGTAATCGTCGGTTCAGCTTTCGTCTCCACCCTCCTCACGCTTACGGCTGCAAAATGCCGGCGGCACCCGTCAGAGGTTGTACACACGTGCTTCCTGTGAAACCTCCGAGTTTCTTTAACTTTGCACCTTTTCTTCACCGCCTTCGGAGGTTAGAGCATCGGGGCGATGCACTTTTGAAAGGAGGGCTAATGCCACATCCAAATCACCGCCTGTGTGTGCCAGCCCATGAAGACGGCGATGAAGCAGAGGGGGAGTAGATCAACGAGACACAAGCCATGGTTCGATGATTAGTGCTCTGCAGAAGTTCATTGAAACATCCGGAAGGTTACGCTGCTAGGGTACCGACCATGGGACATCTTACTTTATTATTCTTTTTTCTTGAATTATTCAGTCTAATTTTATTTTTATTTATTTAGTTGATGTATAGTTAGTCTCAAAATCTGTCTTATCACTTAACTGCCAAATGATTCTGATTCGTTCTAAACGTTCGCATTTAGCCCCTTTGGTATGTTGTTGGGCGTACGTTTCAATCTATCTAGTGTGGGCAATCCCCCTCGTGGGTACGAGCCCTGTTTTGAGGCAACAACAACTGCGACAAGCAGCAGTATGCATCCCCAAACATTTTCACGAAATACGTTTTTTTCTCCACGTAGATTTGTCCTGCAATTCGCAACGAAGGGTTTCCGGTGAAATAACAGTAAGAATGCCAGTGCACGCCTCGAATCTGCTCTTAATCTCAATACTCATGCTAAGTGAACATTAGTTAAAAGCTTAGAGGCTGCATTCCCGCAGCAGCAACATCCACACTGAAGTAGTTCATTAAACTTTGCTGGTAGATCGTAATTATACATTTAGTGATTATAAACCCGCTACTAACCTTTGTCGTCGTTAGCATTATATTATCAAGAAATTAGTACTATTGCAGCCCCTGATTTGAGCAAAAAATGTTTCTTCCTTCTTGAAGCAGTCGGTATATGCTCTATCTTGTTAAGCAGCTCGAAACGTGACTAGCAAAGACGACAAGACAGGTGGAGCGAAAACGAAGAGTTGGACGTAAGCGTTTGTGTTCGTCCCACCTCTGTTGCCATCCTTGGTAACAAGATGTAGCATAAACTGGCCCGGTCTCATACTTTACGGCGGTATACGTTGGTACGGTTCTCCTATGTTGTTATGTGACCAACAGGCCACCCGTACTTTTCTAGAAACGTTTTCAGTATACATCAGGCAATTTTAATGTTATAGTGATTGTGGTGATGCTTTTGTGAAGAAAACGCGAGTTTAATTCGTTCATTCATCCGGCAATAACCAAGCGAGTGTTGCTGCAGTAGAAAGCCGGATTACCAGTTCACTTTTATATTTCTAAAGATGTATTGCAGGCTGGAACTAGCATTTAAGTTTGGAAACACGGTACTTTTGTAACTGCACTTCTTATTACACTATGCAGCACAGCTTCGGGCATGAGTTTCTTTTCAGCTACGTGAAGAAAACACGCTGCAGACTTGGGAGACGTTGAAGAAAAAAGAGGTTAGCTTCTACCGAAGCTGTTTCTTTCGAGCAGCTGCATTAATTTTGTAATGCTCATCATTAAGCCACACGTTTTCCAACTCTGTCCCCAATGACCAGTAAGACAGACCCAACTCGCTGCAAATTAAAATTTGTTGTCACATTTCGTTCCCCCAGAACTGCATAAAATATTCATATATATGTATAGCGCTTGTATAGCGCTTGAGGGAGATACAATAGCTAATTGACTTCAGAAGCCCACACACTTTTAACTTTGCACGATCATGAGCAATAACCATGGCCATATTTACACCAAATATTGGCTCTGTACTACAATTTTTTCTCCCAAAACAAAGGGAGAACATTGTACGTCGTGTGCAAAATACGCGTATACGACGCTTCAGAGCGCTTGTAGCAGTAATGTGCTGCCGTCGTTATCCCACATACTTTACTTTACGAGTGCAAGACCCATAACATATCCCCCGTCCCATGAAAGCTTATTAGTTTTGAGCGCCATTTGGATGTCTACGGAAACTGGGAAACATCACAATAAGCGAACTAACACTTTCGAGCCCTTGTATAAACGCACTTAGCGGTACCTAAGTGACATACTTAGCTCAACGAGCACATCTAAGAAACAATCTACGTGCGTCGTTGTGTTTCAGAATGCGGATAAAACGACCATTCATTCATTACCTGAAAATTCCTCAATGAACCAACCAGGTTTAAACTTTGTATATGCATTCGTTCTTCCCCCAGTCCTCCCCCTCCCCCCCACCCTGCGCTTCCACGAAATGAGACCTTGTTGGCACATTTATTCCGGCCAAAACCCTGGGAAACCTTGCGTGTAATCGTTTCTACAACGCTTTCGAGCACTTATATAAGTAATTTACGCAAGCGCAATATTTAGGTCGCACATTTGAAACTCCTAAAGGAGGTTATTCATAATGAGTCCCACTTTATCTGCAGCTTTGACCTGAATGTACATTACCTTTCTCCCAGCACAGGGGATAAACTATCTATGCGGTTGTAGTAGCCCCCCTTAACAGGAAGAAAACGAGCATCACTAACCTCTAATTATCTGCACGCTTTTGACTCCCGATGCAGGACCCCCTCCTACCACGCTCCGCCGGGCACAAAATCGGGTAAGAAACTACGTAACAGTGGCTGCGTGTATACCGATTAGCGTCACGAGGCTGAAAACAGTGAGCACATGAAGGACCCGATTCACGTGTCCGGAGCAAGAAAATCAAAAGGAGAAAAGTAATGCACCACACGGCCTTCCGAAGCGCCGACGAACGATGAAAAAAGAAGAAACTGCTACTTCCCGGAAATCGAGCCTTAGCGCATGGAAAACGACCTAGAGCGCAGCGATTATATCTGTCACAGATGACGTCGTCAGTAGCTCGTATCTTTATTCCACCTCCACGTTAACCGTCGCGACACCCAGCTCTAGCGTACCCTGTATGTGCCTGTTCTCCCATTTCCACTGCCTAGCCTTGTCTCTTATGGGCCACAATGACGACCGCGACCGTCAAGGTATTACAAAAGGACGAATGAGTGGCTTCGTACACGGCTTCTCCCTCCCAAGGGAACAAATTGCGTTCGACCACATACGACATCCTGACCGCTAAAATATGCAGCACCTTGCACTCTCTCCGTCATTCGCCATTCACAAGTAGGAAAGGAGGCACTGGCACCGGTTTTCATTCCTCTCTCAAATAAGCGCACTTTCCACGAGAGAAAGGCACTGCGCTGGGTTCAGCATTATACGCAAGTCGTGATGCAAACTCCAAGTTCCCACGAGGCCAGTTTTTCTAACAGAGTGAAATGGTTCTACAACGCATTCAAGAAATGGCAAGTGATAACTCTTCTCTTGGCAGCCCAAATTGTGTACTGCAGCGAAGAAAGTTTCTTTAAGCTTGCCCCGATTGTTATGACTGGCTCAGGCGCTGTCTTGGGTAAAGTTATTACTATAGGTAACAGGTCCATCGACACCTTTTTGGGCATACCGTATGCAAGACCTCCCGTTGGAGAACTTCGCTTCAGAAAGCCTGAGCGCGTCACGCCATGGAATGGAACATACCAAGCAACGGCAGAAACCCCAGCCTGCTGGCAGACTACGCTGCGCTTTATCGAGGAAGCTCCATTGAACTACTCTACCAGCGCTTCGGAGGACTGTCTTTACCTGAATATCTGGAAGCGCTCGTCTATCTGTTCAGCTTCAACAACCTGCAGTGACAAAAGGCCAGTCGTCGTCTTCATTCATGGCGGAGCTTTTCAGTGGGGCGATTCTGCCCTCTTCGTCTATGATCCGGCAAATTTTGTAGCTCTCTCAGATGTAGTGTTTGTGACTTTCAATTATAGAGTGAGCATTTTTGGATTTCTCTCTGTCGGCAAGCCTGAAGTGCCCGGAAATTTCGGCCTCTGGGACCAACACCTTGCGCTGAGCTGGGTACGAAAAAACATCGCTAGCTTTGGTGGCGATCCAGATGAAGTGACCTTGATAGGTCAAAGTGCTGGAGCAATATCGGTGGGCTTGCAGGCAGCCTCACCTAAGCGACAGGGTCTATTCAAAAGGGCCGTCCTAATGAGCAGTACTCCACTCTCAATCATTCTCGGCTTCTCGCATAGGGGCGTTGGAAAATTCATTCACGTTGCGGGTGCGTTGGGGTGCTATAATTCGAGAAAGAGCGTCGACGAGCAACTCAACAGTATCATGACATGCTTACGCAAACTTGAACCATCGTTTATAATACGTACCATAGAAACACTGGATCCCACTAGCCAGGTATTCGCACCTGAGTATGGTGACGAATTTTTTCCGGAGCACCCACTTGCAGCGAAAACGTGGACGAAGCTTCCTTTCAAGCAAGTTATTCTGGGAACGACGGCAGACGAGGGCACGATTCTGTTGGACAACATCCAGTACTCTTCCCCTGCATTGAAAAAGTTACTGGCCACCGAATACAGGCTGGCTATGACGGTCGCCATGCAGCCCCTCTTTGGGATTTCCATATCCCGCGCTCGACCTATTGTCGAAGCTTACTTCGGTGGACCCGACGTCCAGCACACAAGTGAAAGTATTGTTCGCATAGCCAGCGAGCTGCTGGGTGACGGTGTGTTTTATTGCCCTGTGAAACTGATGGCAGATGCCGCAGCTCGGCAAAGAATCGACACCTATCGGTACTTGTTCGCGCACAGGGCATCACACAGTTTCTGGCCTAAATGGATGGGTGTCAGCCACGGTGATGACACCCTGTACCTCTTAGGATCGCTTCCTTTCATGAAGGACAAGAGCCGCTACACCAAAGTCCTCGGCGACGCGGGACATAAAAGGCTTCAGCAACTCGACTATACCCCCAAGGAGGAAAACTTCATGCACCAAATTGTGGCGGCCATCAACTCCTTCGTCACCACTGGGTACGTGCAGCTTGCCTTATACTGAGCCAAAAACTATCAAATTTCCACCACTTTGGTTTACTACACCTTGCACTCGAACAATTATGCTCCTTATGCTAGTAGACTAATTTCCTGATTCAGGACTGGTAGAACAGACCGGAGGGGCACCCGGGCAAAACCTGTCGCAGGAGTTAGACGAATGACCAGCGACCTTTATTTACATGGCGAAGGTACTGCCGATGCGATAATATTTTCTTAGCAAAGAGCTCATACCCACTTAAGTTCTGCCAAATCCTGAGATCAACTAATTGTAAAAGAGGTTGGTAGTATTAACAAGAAAGAAAGAAAGTAAGTTCAGCAAGAAAGCTTGCCTTGTTGTAAAGCTTATAAACTCACCTGAATTCAAATTTTGTAATTTAAGTCGTTCTTTGCTGGATCAGCAATGCGCGGCTGTATTTTTCAGCTTGCTTTGCGTACACACGATTACTCGTAGACGTTGTAGGTCATACTTGGCGCATCGTTGATGCACGTTGCAAAAATAAATTATCGCATTCTAGGAAGCGACCTGTGTAGAAAGAACACTGAATAATTCCACTTTTGTTATTAACACAAGGAAACGCCGTAACTCCACGAAGAATAGCTGAAATTCCGAGACCGTAAGCCAGGGTAACAGGCTCAAGATCAGAAGTATGAAAACAAGGTGGTAACAACAATGTGTTTCTGAGCTTTAGCTGCGTTATAATGCTGAATCTGTTAGTTCTGATATATTCAGATGATGCAGAACGAATGACTCATGTGATTGCAGCTTCAAGTTTCGGTTTCGATGGATTGAGGTCAACTTTGAGCTTGATTCTACTATTAATGATGGAACTCGCGATGAGAAGCTTTTTATTCCTGACTCTAGCTGACCGGCTGATAAGTTATTACGTCTCAGTAATATGGTTTATGATCGCACAAACATGATCCAGAAAGCAAAAAAAAAAAAAAATATGTGAGAAGGGATGCTTCTCCTGACAGTCCCTGCAACGTTACGCGACAGCCGAAAATTTTCAGGCTATAGTAACCGAACGCCCCATTCCGTGCTTGCAAAGACAAATAGGAGCAATAAAAGAACTGGGTTACTCAATTTTGATTAGAACGTGTTACGGATAGTTCGCAAATAGAATTCCTTCTTTGTACGAAATTTGAAACAAAGTGCAGTGAAGCTCTTAACAAGTTTTGCAGAATTTCGCTGATGAAGTCTCAGGTATCATACGTAAATGTCTTCAAATGAAGTCAATTTTGATAAGAGAAGGAGTCTTTGTGTGCGCTATGGCGCTCAAAGATTCATTTTCGAGGTAAATGCGAGTAGAAAAGCACAAAAACTTGCGTGTTGGGACACCTGGAAATGTAAGGGAGATTCTTATTCTTACCATATTTTGCTGCTTCGCTTGTTCCAGAAAGCCTCAGCTTCCCGTCTGTGGAAAGGAATGGCCCCGGTACACTACGACTAATCCTGCTGTGGTCCAGCTCCGTCCTGGAAACATTTCCGAAGTGAAAGAAAAGAAAAACAAATGTGAACTATGGCGAGAATATCTTTTGATGAAATAGGTTTTGATTGAAATATAGTTTGCATGCCACCAGTCATGCTGGGATATAATTTCAACAAATATCTATATATCATTGGGCATATAGCGCAATTACGCTTCATCAGGTAAAACCTTCCGAAGAAACGGATATTAGTGACAAATGTCGCAATGTGAAACATCGTAACAAACAAAATGCTGCAAATGAAGCTTCCCATTTTTGCTTTTTTGGATATGTGTTAAAATTGCAGGTTAGAAATTGCAACATTAGAGTACATATTACCACTGCGGAAGTTATGCCATCCAATACACGAAGTATACTAATTTACCGAAAATTCTGAGACCATCATGACTTCCGTTAATTCTGTCGCCGAAATTCGCTGTGAAATTGGCGGCTCTTACACACACTTTCTTGCCCTTAAAAGCTTAGCTCGCGTATTGTGCAAAAAAACTGAGACGTCAATCTACTTTGTAGCACATTTGGAGGAGGGATTTCTCAAGACTCGTGCTAGCCCCATGAGTCTATTGATTGCTATTGACTGAAATTGATTGACTGACAGATGAATCTTGACGTCTCAAACTAACACAGTGAGGACACTAAATTACTTAAAAAGCACAGCACAAAAACGTTATTGCACTACAAATTTCCTAGGAGTCGACTACAAGACTTCGCGCTGACAATGAGAGCGTCATAGACACTGAGCCACTGCATCAAGCACCTCATGACCACTGCTAAATTCTCAGGACCTAAGTAGTGATTGGCCTTATCCAAATCGCTTCAGCAAGCATACAACAATACACTACGTCCACATGATGTATACAGGAGGATGTGTGTAATCACACGTGCCATAAATACTTAGGTGAACGAACAATTGGCGGAATTTTGTTATGCCACTGCTTTTTGCGACTAGGGATATCCGTATCTTTAAATAAACTATCTGATGAGATGAACTGCGCTAACTATATCCTCAGGGCATTCCTTCCACAATGAAGTGCGTGTGTGTCGAATAAAAATAAAGAAAAAACTGCGCACGTGTCTCTCTGCGTTCCTTTCTTCTGGGGTTTTCCACCAAGTGTAAAAGTGTTCTGCCGGCCATACGGGAATACGACTACATACAAATGCCTCCAATTATTGTGGAAACATCTGGTTTCCTAAAACTAATTAATTCTCTCGATATTAACTCTTCTCCCGGCTATGACTCAATTAACAGAAAGTTCCTAAAAAGTACTAATAAGTACTCACTTATTCTTACAAAGCTTTTTCAGAACTCCCTAGATATTGGCGTAAAAATAAGATACATTGTTCTTTTTTTAACATTTGATGATAAGTTGATCAGTATTTAACCATTTAGCTAAACTGTTGAGCCAATCGTTTGCTAGAAGCTTGAGAGCAGGTAGGTTGTCAGAAGAAAAGAACACAGATGTATCATCCACAGAAAGAGAAATGTCGGGGGTCTTATGATTTAGAACATTACAGTCTATGTAAAGAGAAATAATATCGGCCCTAATGTTGAACCTTGTATGACACCATACTTTAAAAATTGCAAATCACAGTCAACACCGCTAATTGAAACATAGTGACATCGCTTCAATATTAGATCCGCGAACCCATTATCGTCCATTTATTTCATCCTTATTGGCCCGCATCCCATACCCCTGTATGCCCTCAGCTATTAACCCTCGCATTAAAAAAAATAACTGCTTATTAGGCCAAGACAGATGCCTCTGATTCTATAACGGCGTAGCTTTTCAATGAGTATATTGTGTTCAATGGAGTCGAACGCTGTCCTGAAGTATAGGGATACCTAAAGTTGATATGTGATGTTCTGGGATCATTACAAGTTTATTGTAAATGTTTACCGAAGCCATTTTCTCGAATTCACCATTTTGAAACTCGTATTGATTTAGCTGTACTGATAAAAATGGCCTATTATCCTTAAAGGATAACCTTCTCGACTACTTTAGAAAAAAAAAACAGGAGAACTGATATGGGTCGGTAATTTTTTATATCATTAGCTGCGCCTCCTTTGTGCATAACAATAACCCTTACACTTTTCATTTGATCTGTAAATATTCCCGTTGACAATATTAAGTTAGTGATATCGCAAATAACTTCACATATTAGGTAAGAAACCGCTGCAATTCGAGCTGCTTTAGCGCCATCGAATACTGCAGAATATTTTTTCTTTAGAGCCTTTATCACGGTAAAACTTTCTAATGCATAAAGAAAGGATAAAGAAGGATAAAGAAGGTTAAAGAAATATGGAATGAGAAAAATTATCGCTGGAATATTGTGAAACATTGGGACGCGTTGGTTCAAAGTTTCCAGAGGTTAGAAAAAGCTGAGTAAACATATTTGAGACAGCCTTACCATTTAATATTTCGTCATCTATCCTGAGGTTGTTATGGTGTAAAAAGCGACTGGTAGCACAGAAATGCCAAGGGCGCAAGAAGTTCTTGAAATAAGTTTACACTTTTGCAGATCGTAACATTCTGAGTTATAAGCCACTGCAAAGGACATAGACCATATTCTACCATTCGTGGTGCGAAAATAACTAGCCCTAGATGTTCAATCCCAGTTCTAAATGTCTCTAGCAAACAGTTCCGTGGAATTACCGCACTGATTTTGATAACAACCACGCTCGCGTAATAGACATCATCCAAACCCTACGCTGGCCAATGAGGTGACTACAAAAATAAAATCGAAATATTTGCTGTTTATTAGCCATGCTATTCCACGAAGTGGGTATTGGAATAAATAAATAAAGGGGGCGGGTCAGTATAACTCTGGTAAATTAAGTTTATGCACAATGAGTTCTGTCGCAACAGAAAATGTCGGTGTTCGCTTTCTTTTTAAAGTGCGTGCACAGAAAGTTGTATCAAACTGCCACCAATCACGTCGTTATGTTAGTGTGTCGATGTATTTCCTATTTGCCAAAATTAGTCATCTGTGACACTACTGTATGCTGCACACCCATTTCTAGTGAAAAATATCTGTACAAAAGTTCCGACTGGTTCAGCCTCCTAAGAGCACGGTTAAAGATAAATATGTACTAGTCAAGCTTTCGTTGAGAATTCGTTTGATAAGGTAATTTATTGTATATGTCTTTTGCGTCTCAAATCTAGTCAAAAATGTAAATTCTGGCAGCGCCTAACTTCCGATGAAGCCATCTCGGACCAACATGGGTGGCGTCCCCAGTGAATCAAGCTGGTTCTCCGACAGTTGGTTTCACACGCGGTTCCCTAAGCACAGTTCCCTTTGCCCATTAGCCATTACAACATGAACTACCCAGCGAAACAAGTTGGCATGGGTAGTGGAGTGAGGGAGTAAAGACTTTATTGGGAAACAAGGTATTGACGGGTGACCTTGTGGTTCGGCAGCCACGAGCAACTGGGCTCAGGCGACTTCTTCAGCTATCTTGATGACCTTGGCCTGCAGGTCAGGGTCGGACCTGAGCAACACGGCCTTCCACTGCTCAGTATTACTTATTGCGTGATTCGTGTCATTTTCCGCTGGGTATGACCACATAATCTGGAACAGATCCGCATTATTGTTAGAATGGTTACATGTATTAGGGTATTGGTGCGAGTAGTAGTAGTGATAGGCTACGGCATTGGGGTAGGTGTTTGTCTGAAGTCGGCTTCAGGCTACTTCTTGTCGCTTGTTAAGCTATTTGTGTGCTGGCGGGTACACTGCCCTGGCTAATCTGTAGTGCTGAGTTATTTCCTGATAACTGACCATGCGAGCCCTTTCTGATAATAGCGTGAGCCGTCCAGGTGCGCGGTTGGTGAGTCCTCGAGCGGTGGCGGGGGCGGCATCATTGTCGGGTAGGGAGGAGTGTGCTGGTGCCCAAATGATTTGGATTGGTCGTGGGTGCTGGTTGTTGTCTAGCATGTTTTACGGAAGCCAAGACCTGGCCTTTCGCAAAATCTCGTACTGCAGCTCTGTAATCGCTAATGATGTAATGACAATGTGGGGAGGCTGTTGCCAGAGAGATAGCCGCCTCTTCCGCTGTTACAGTGCTTCTGGTTCGGATTGAACCACCAGCGCGCATTTATTTGACCTGAGGAGTCTACCACTGCGAGAGACATACAGTTGCGTTCTATGTATTCTACTGCGTTGACATTGACTGCGCCTTTGAAGTCGTGGAATTTCTGATCTAGGGCTCTGGACCATTCGGCCCTCATTTTCTTGTGGAATTAGGGGTGCATGTTTCTAGGAAGTGGATTAATCTTGAGATGGAGCCTCTTATCGTGAATGTCTGCTTTAGTGATTTGCATCAACTCGTACTTGATATCGAGGTTCTGGAGGACGTTTTGCCCGCGGTGGCACTTTGAGTTAGCCTTTCGTATTGAAATATAATATGCGCTTCCAGAACTTCCTCGAGAGTGTTGTGCACACCTGGGGCTAGCAATTTAGGGTTGGCCGTTCTTATACGTAGCCCAAGAGCCTGTTTATGGGGCCTCCGCATAATTTCCTCTATTTTCTCTTTCTCAGCCACTTTGAGGCAGAGGTACGGGGGGATGTAGGTGATGCGGCCGAGCCCAAAGGATTGTACCAACCATATGACGTTGGCTTCTTTCATGGCAGAGTGTCCGTTGGCAAGTCTTAAGGCGAGTCGCACTGTCTGTTGGACGCACGCATCTAGTTTATGAATGGTTTTGCCGTTGCGCCCGTGAGCTTGGATGAAGAGGCCGAGTACAGGGATGGTGTTCACCGCCGGGATCGCGCCTCCTCCGGCTTGCACAGCGATCTTTGAGGATAGTCCAGTCTCGGATTTGCGGCTTGTAGGGGCTCCAAGTAGGAAGTGTTCTGACTTTTGCGGGGAGCAGTCGAGGCCTTTGTCGTACACGTACTTTTCAACTGTGTCTACAGCTTGTTGTAGTGTGGTTTCTATATTCCCATCGCTACCTTTAACCACCCACAGGGTGATGTCATAGGCATACAGGCGGTGGTGTAGATCTGGAATCTGATAAAGTTGTTCCGGTAATCAGATCATTTCTAAATTGAAGAGGAATAGGGACAAGAGTGATTGCTGCGGCGTGCCACAAATTCCGAGCGGGAACTGGTCCGATTGTAGTTCCCCTATTCTTAGTTCCGCTGTGCGGTGGTTGAAGAAATCTTTATTTTATTTTTTATTTTATTAATACTGTAAGCCTTTACAGGCTCTTACAGGAGTGGGAACAACAAAGAAAAACAACAACGAAAAGTACAGATTGCCAGCAAAAAAAAAGATCCGAAAATGAAAGAAACGAAAGTCCTAAAACAGTACAGACTGTTCCTGTACTAAACAGTACAGGAAAGAGTGCGCGTTATACACTGATTTTGGAATAACTGCAAGTGGCATACACAGTAAAAGCATACACTACAAGAACTGCGGTCAGCATCCACATGAACCATACACTCCGTGCGCAGCCCCCCCCCCCTTTTTTTTTTTCCTTTCTACAACGGCGCAACCTGCTGATCAAAAAAATTTTCAATCTTGACAGAAAATGAGATATCGGTGGAGATTCCACACTTTGGCTAAGCCGAGTTATCCGTGCACGTTGTTGCACACCTTCTCTCATTGATGAAGTTGTAGCTCATCTGGCCTACACCTAGGTACTGCAGATTCTCCAGTATAGCATGATGCTCTACGTTGGTGATGCGTTGACGATGCGCAAGCACCAACTAGGTCTACAAGCAGTTCTGATGCGCTACGTTTTCAAAGGCCTTTGTAAGATCGAGGCCCAGGACAGCCCGGGTACCATTCTTGGATATGTTGTCTAGAACTTGATGTTTAAGCTCAAGCCTGACGGCTTGCGGAGAGAGTTTAGGACGAAAGCCAATTATGGAGTTCGATAATAGCTTGTTGACCTCCGCAAAATTGTGGAGGCGGTTCAGTATGACGCCCTCTACGAGTTTTCCTCAGCACGAATTCAGGGAGTTTGGGAGTAAGTTCGCGAGCTGGGAAGTCGCTTACCATGTTTCGGTATAAATATTATTTGTGCATGCTTCCATTGCGAGGGGATAGAACCTGTTTCCCAACAGCGGTTGAAGTACTCTGTTAGGGCAGCGATAGATGCTTCGTTTGGATTTCAGAGGGTTTCATTGGTTACGCCATCGGGGCCTGGTGCACATTTAGTTCGGAGTTTCAACAAGACGACCTGTTCTTCAGCCTCTAGGATGAGTGCATCTCGGTTAAGAATCTCCGGACCAGCGTATGGCTTCTGGAGGATTTGTGCACTTGTGCCTATGTAATATATATATATATATATATATACATATGTATTTAAAAAGAAAAAAATTCAGAAAGCGAGTGGGTGGAGCCCCTAGTCCAGGGCCCCACTGGCTTGAGCGGTCCGCCGTGCTTGGTCGAGGAGCGCTAGTTGCATCTCCCGATCCTCGCTGACGAGCCAAGTCTCCCACTGCTCCCTTCCGGAAAGTTTGCCGGCTATTTTTGGTGTATTAATTTTGGGTGGCCTGTTCTGGCAGTCCCACGTAATGTGGGCGAGAGTTGGCCGGCCTCCGCAGCAAGGACAGCCTATGTAATGGCTTCTGAGTTCTGTCATGAACTCATCGCCAGTGCCCTGGTATTGGTGAGTGACCTTAGTGAGGTCTTTCCTCTGCTCGGATTTACTCTTATCCGAGTCCATAAGATATCGGTGGAGATTCCACACTTTGGCTAAGCCGAGTTATCCGTGCACGTTGTTGCACACCTTCTCTCATTGGTGTTTGGTTAATTGGTTAGCGTATTCTTCCATTTCCATGACGATTTGCACGATGCGCTCGTGGAAGGTACGGTTCAGTTTAGTCTTCTTCCAGCGGGTTTGCATGCTCTTTCTGGCTTCCCACAACTGTGGGAGGCGGCTATCCACGTCGACCAGACCAGCGTCTTCAGGGATCTCCCTAGTGGCGCGTTTCATGCAATCTCTGAGATTGCCGATCCAGGCCTCGAGATCGTTTATATGCTCGGAAAATGTTAGAGAAGACACACACAAACGCGCGCGCGCGCGCTCACGCACGCACGCACGCAGACAGACAGACAGACAGACAGACAGACAGACAGACAGACAGACAGACAGACAGACAGACAGACAGACAGACAGACAGACAGACAGACAGACAGACAGACAGACAGACAGACAGACAGACAGACAGACAGACAGACAGACAGAGACACAGGAAAGTGCGGGGATATTCCT
Source organism: Dermacentor andersoni (assembly GCF_023375885.2). Lineage (NCBI taxonomy): Eukaryota > Metazoa > Arthropoda > Arachnida > Ixodida > Ixodidae > Dermacentor > Dermacentor andersoni. The sequence continues at coordinate 189,021,464 of NC_092818.1, read as the reverse complement.
TGGTTGAAGGACGAAGGCCTAAGTACCAAGCAACGAGGCACCAAGCAATTTTTTGGTTTGCGCCAGGTGAAATTTCGAATAGCCACGATATTAATATACTTACTCCATAAAGCATTTTTTTCGTTTCGGACGTTCTGAGTTGATCAGTTTAGGGCCAGTCATTGAGGCGCCAGGCGGTGCCTGGCGCCGCAAAGCAATGACTAGGTGGCCATTGCTTTGGCCAACTGGAACACAGCCTGACTTTGATGTACATCATTGGGTGCACGTTAATAAAGAACCCTTGGTGATTAAAATTAACCAGGAGTTCTCCTCTACGGCGTCCCTCCATACCCATTGTGCAATTTAGGAATATTAAATCCCATAACTTACTTTTTTAATATCATTCGCTTGCATAGGGCCAAATTTAGCCACGAATATTGCGTAACATGTTTCAAGTAGGAAGCTTTGTCAAGACGGCAAATTTGTTTTATTCCCTACAGTCTACTGTAATTATATGAAGAGCCAACGTGCATCATGTGACCTAAGGTGCTCATAATATTATGCTTTTGGGAGAGAACGAAATTCTATAAAATTTCGATTAGGCGGGTTTACTTCTTTTGGTGAATCCTACGAATTTTTCAATGTATACTCCGTTCCACGCATAGCGATCAATGCTGTGAAGGCTAGAGAGACTTCTTGTCGTGGCTTCGTTCGCACTTAGATATAGCTCGATGTTTTTTGACCGCAATTGTGCGCAACTGTTTTTTATGTTGGCACAATATTGAATTGAAATAAATTTTAATCCTTAGAAACAAATACAGTGTAGTATACAGCTGCTAATGCAAAAATTTGCTTAGGTGGGCTAGTTCGTAATGCAATATAATAAAAACTTAGAGCGCTAAAAACACAAAGGACGTAGAAGAAATGTTTGGTGAGTGTTTCTTCGTCCTACGTCCTTTGTGCTTTTAGCGCCCTACATTTTCATTATAAGGCTGCTAATGCATTGTTTTAGATTATTTTTATTTTTTGTTGTTCTTTTAGGCCTTTTTATTTGCAACCCATCGCGAGGAGCCTCACGTGCATGCTCGCGCGAGTGAATGCTGTTGCCGTGCAACGAAGCATGCACGGAATGCGCGGAGTGATAACTTTTCTTGACCAAACTTTTTGCGTAGCATCCACAGTGTTGACTGCTCTCTGGAACGGAGTGTAGGTTTCTCGAATAGTCCTCTGGAAACTTAACACCGACAATAAAGAATTATCGTGACTTACATACTTCTACATTCCTCGACTTTAACTGGTTCATAGTGCTTTATTTTGTCTTGTTCATTCGGTTTTTCCGTCCTTACAGCAAAAATAACCCTATGCAGCTAAAAACTCTGACGTAAGAATCCACGCTAGCGTTGTAATCGGTAAAATTCAGCGAACTGAAGAAGAAGAAAAAATGAAGGAAATGAAAGAAAGAAACATTGACATAGAGAAAGGACTGAGAAAGAATAAAAGCTATGGGCATTTTGACCGACTTTGTCAAAACCAAAAATTCTGGCTTGTTATTTCTGGCAGGTTCAAGCGTTTCTTTTGCCTTTCGGGGGCATCATAGAGATAAAGAGTTGGTAGTGGGAAACGCCTGGCGCTGAACTTTTCACGTGTACACAACGGGGCATCTGTATTTAAACAGCCTTGTTTGTCACAGTGGCTCTTAGGTTCTTGGCTTTGAAGAAATATATGTAAACAACATATAGAAAGTGATGCTGTTATTCCAGAAATGGGCATCTCTACCTTGCTTACGGTATTTTGTTCACTAATGTACTGCAAAACTTTTGAGCACAATTTCAATGTGCTCAACAGTTTTAATCACATTGGTTAAAAGCAAAAATGTCTGCTTTCGGCTGCGTAGACAAAAATGTGTACAGTGCACGGCTGCGAAATTCCCGCAAAGTGAAGATGGGCAAACGATAACGCGTTTAAGTCCACGCGCCGGCGTTACATGCATCGGTGCTCGAACGAAAGCAGTTGAATGCCATCAAGGCCTCGTCAAGGACGCCGCGGTTTTCCTTTAGGATTCCCGCAGCCATCCAGCTTCCATTGCCCCAACCTAAATGGTTTGAGATAAACCAAGCACAAAGTAAACAATTCTCGGTGCTCCTTTCAATGTCATTCGAAGCGCAGTCAGCAAGAGTGAAAGTGCACAACGATGATAAGATGTGTACCTTTTCTCCTTAGAAGGAGTTGCTGCGATGTTAAAGAACGTTGGTCGCTACGAAGGAGCATCGATAGTGCCTTCGTAAATAGAATAGCTGTGTCCCGGCTTGCTATGCGCCTGTGGCAAACAATCGCGCCATTAGACTCGCAGAAGAGGAAATGCCTTTCTCGGCTCTTCTGGCCCGCGACTCCACTCGAAGTGTCGCAATTGCGGCAACTTGTGCTTCTTCTGTGGGATTTTTTTTTTCGTTCCTGCCTCAGTTCACAGTAAAAACGTTCCTCCGGTTTATTCGTATCGATTCCGGACTCCTGGCGAGAGTTCGCTTGTAAATCGGCGACAAGCGGGTTGACGCGTACATGACCATACCGTACGCTGAAGCGCCCGTGAGCGACCTCCGTTTTCAAAAGACACGACCCGTTTCTCCCTGGAAAGGAGTGTACAATGCCACAAGCAAGCCGAAAGTGTGCAAGCAGCTATCATGCCCGCTGATCCCTACGCTGAGACTGGATTACACCAACGCGTCCGAGGACTGCTTGTACGTCAATGTTTGGAAACCAGCGTCGCTTTGCGCCGAGACACTCCTAACCTGCAAGCAAGAATTTTCTGCACATGTGTTCATTCACGGAGGCGGTTTTCAATAGGGTGACTCAGCCCTTCTCGTCTACGATCCGGCAAACGTCGTGGCCCTTACCGACATTAACGTAGTGACTTTAAATTACCGAGTAGGAATCAACGGCTTTCTGTCCCTTGAAATTCCGGGAATACCGGCAACTATGGGCTTTTGAGATCAAAACATGGTGCTCAAGTTGGTACAGCGAGATATATCGAGCTTCGGTGGTGATACGAATGATGTTACATTGGGAGGTCAGAGCGCTGGATCAAATTTCCACCCGCCGTGGTTGCTCAGTGGCTATGGTGTTGGGCTGCTGAGCACGAGGTCGCGGGATTGAATCCCGGCCACGCCGGCCGCATTTTACGAAAACACCCGTGTACTTAGATTTAGGTGCACGTTAAAGAACCCCGGGTGGTCGAAATTTCCGGAATCCTCCACTACGGCGTTCCTCATAATCAGAAAGTGGTTTTGGCACGTAAAACCCCATAATTAAATTATTGTTAATCAATATCCGTGGGACTTGATGTAGTGTATCCTCACAGCAAGGCACTTTTCGAGAGGGCTATTATGCAAAGCGAAGCTCCGTTGTCCATGACAGCAACAATATACTTCAGCGGAGAGGGGAAGTTCATAAACGCGGCTGGTGCGGCTGCTATGACGCGAAAAAGGCACTGAAGGAGTAGATAAACGACGTTCTCACCTTCATGCGTCGTTTATATTGAAGTTTTATAATAAGCACCGTAGATAAGTTTGATTTCGTGCAGCGCATGTTCGCGCCTACAGGTAAGGATGGCATCTTGACGCTTTCCATCCTGCCGCCACACGCTTGGATGAACACGGAGCTGCTATTGGGACCGGAACCGGAAACTGTGCCGCCCCGTGTGGCAGCTGCGAAGCTTGCCATGGGACGACGCAGTGAGGAGGGTTTAATGAGTTAATATATGTGCACACTCTATATTCGTAATAAAATACATATTGGGGTGTGAGAATTATTCTCGTGGATCATTTACCGAATAAGTGCATACAAAGTCTTACAGATTTTCAAAGGCGACAGAGTAAAGCAGTGGTTATTCTTGCTGCTCTCGTAAGACCCCTTGAAAAGTGAGATAAAACGAGCTATTTTGAATTCTGGAAATTTAGGCTCATTTTGCGAACGCTACCGCTAAGAGACGGTGCCGCTACGTGCACTAACGTTGCAAAAAAACTGAGAGCTTGTTCGTTAAGCTTCTGTATCCGTCTTGTGGGCACACTGCAGTTGAACCATGCATACCCCAGCGTTGTCAAGATTCCAGAATGCGCAATTCCTGGAATGATATAAGCAGTGACGGATCACTACGTGCGAACGATCAGTAAACTACCATTCACGGACACACACACACACACAAAAAAAACAAGCCCGTACTGAAATCGAACATGCAAAAGCATGTTCTCGTTCCCACAGGATTACATTCGCGAGAACGAAATGACTGAACCACTCCTTAGACAGGCGTTTCTTAGCGGTTGATGTGTATACTAACGCTACATTTTGTAACATTTTTATAAAATCGCTTGCTTTGAACATTAAGGACGCGCTCTCTGGAGGAAATGAAAGTGCAGTCATTTAACTATTGATACCCCACTTCAAAGTAGCAGAATATATTTGTCCCCATTCGCTCACTTTTGCGTAAAATTGACCAATTTTTTCTCCCAGTCTTCAAATCTATAAACCTGTCGAAAAGAACATAGGCGTTTAAACCTGCAGTACTGCTGCAAGTTTAACATGTGGATAGGCTATAGGGGTCTACTTCCGCGCCTATTTCAGTTCACTAAGTGCGTGAAGTGGCGCTGCAGCACCTGTTGGGCTCTCACGGGGGCCGCTATAGGGACACTGGTTGTTGTGTACGTTACGAATGTCTGCACATGACATATGATTAAAGCTTTGTTAGAGTATTACTTGCCCCAAATACCTAATTCTTATATTTCTGCAGCAGACACCATTCAGTTTGGATTAAAGATTGAAGAGGAAGCCAAATAAACCGTAACGAGTTCGCGTTAGGTTAAAGGTACTTAAAGAATTTTTTTTTTTTTTTTGTAGAGGACAGGCACAGAGCTCACCTACAGAGGGTGTACCGTAAGCGACGAGTCATAAAAAGGAAGCAAAAAAAGCACATCCACGCAAACTGTTACTTTACGCGCATACTTCGTAGCACTAATTATTATACGCGTTCCAGGCACATTGACTTTCACCAAATTTTTTTCGCACGCCAGAAAAGTGAGCAAGACGTGCCTTTAGATTGTTTTCAATAAGCATTTTTTAATTCGTTGTTTACAGGCATTATTTTTCTGCCTACTCAAACGTGTGTGCAGATGAAGAAACTGAATGCGTTTTACTAGAATATTTAGTATGCACCACCGTTTATGGTGTTTTGCAAGGTAATTACTTGAACTATACTCGTGGCTTTTCAGACTTTAAGTTGTGAGTTCATGCACATGATACGATTAGAAATATGTACGTTTAAGCTTTCTGTGAATTACGCACAAATTTAAAGCAGGGTAGCAAGCTAATACTTACACTGACTAACCCCCCTGTCTTTCTCTCTTTTCATCCTTCTTGTTCAAGAGATTTTATTCGTGCATGGTTTTAATTATGTTTTATTATTTTATTATGACCGCGTACATACCTATAACATCATCTTCCTCAAACTAAGAGCAAAGGATTAGCCGGCAATTGCTGGGGCGACGACGCATCCTTAGCATAGTTATTATTATTATTAATATTATTATTACTATAATTACTATTATTATTATTATTATTATTATTATTATTATTATTATTATTATTATTATTATTATTATTATTATTATTATACAGAAAATAACCTGAGCAGGCCCCTATGCCATTTCTTCTTACGGATACAAAAAGAGTCCCGTCTATAGACTGCAAACCCCTGAAGGCCAGCAACTATTTCCAAAATGCATTATTTAGCCAATTCTGGAGTCTACAGATCCCTCACTTCTGTAGCCTACGTGAAGACCGCAAGAAAGTGTAAGAAGGCTCCCCCCTCTACTGCTATAGCGATCGTTCTATCTAGCAACTGTCACAGCGCATTTAGCAATAAATTGCGGCCCTTATGACTTCGTCATCCACCCTTCGGGATTCTTACCTAGCCTACTCGGTTCCTGCAAAGATTCAATGCGATATGGGTTCTCATCTGCCTGTGGCAATTCTTCTAAAATTGGTTGCAGTATCTTGCTCCAAGAATGCGGATGATATCTTGCCTTACAAAAGTGCCTATTAGCATTATGTAGAAATTCTACCGACTTTCTATTTACTTTACCAACAGTATAGTTACATTTACATTCTAGTACCATTTGTTCATAAAATGTCAAAATACTTCTTTCTTACTTTTACATAAAGAATGTTTTAAATACACCGTCAAAAGACTCCTTTCTTACTTTTCTGCACAGGATATTTCAAATACGCCCTTAAAAGACTTCCGTTTTACTTTTGTACAAAGAATATTATAAATAGACCGTTAAAGGACTGCTTTCTTACTTTTGTATCAAGAGCATTTGTTCATACACCGTTAAAAGACTTCCTTCTTACTGTTGTATAAAGAACATTTGTTCGTACAATGTCAAAATACTTTTGTTACTATTGCATAAAGAATGTTTTATATCGACCGTTAAAAGACTTCCTTCTTACTTCTGTATAAAGAATATTTTAACTACACCGTTAACATATATTCTTCTAACTTTTGTCTAAATAACAACTTTAATACTCCGTCAAAAGGATTGTTACTTTTGTGTAAACAATGTTTTACTATACATGATCAAAATATTTTTTTTCTGAAGGACGTGTATCCTCAGCACATCAACAGCTCGTACTGCTGGCCGAAAGATATTAAGAATGGGAAGTAACTTGAGAGATTTTGATAAATTTTTCTAGCACACATTAATGTCCATAGATGACATACTCAGGAATCAAACTTTTTGTTTTAACTCACCGTTCCAATACAATTCGGGGGCGAATTGTTGACCGAGTGCTACGAAAATGTTTAAAGCAGTACGTTTGTAAACTGTTAGAACTAATCTTTTTAAAGGTTCTACTGGACTACGTGAGCGTGCGGTGACGTCCACACACTTCGAGAAAATCTGCTTGCGCTACGCCACCTTACCAGTGTAATAGCGGAGTACTGTGCAGGCCGCGCACCAGTTACACAGCTTTAGCCCGGCCTTAGGGCTGGTTAATCAAAGGCCGCTTTATGCTTGAGCCATGACACCGCCCGCTTGCCGCAACTGAATATTTCTCACAGTGGTTCACAAATTTTGGCATACACTGGGCTCGCACATGCAGTGTAAACCGATATATATGTACCAGTCTGCGAAATCTCCAAATTTTCACCCGACCACATGCGTGCGGACAGGCGGGTGGTGTGACGTGCGCCTCGAGCGCAAATCGGCCCTTACCAGGCACTGCAATTGCAAGGCCACCAATTAGCTTTGCAACGAGCAGACATTGTCAGCTCCTGACTGGAAGCTCACCATTATCATTGAAAAGGAAGGTGTACAATCAGCGCATTTTATCGGTGCTGACATATGGGGCAGAGACTTGGAGACTGACAAATAAGCTTGAGAACAAGTTAAGGACCACGCAAAGAGTGATGGAACGAAGAATTCTAGGCGTAACGTTAACAGATAGAAAGACAGCTGTTTGGAACAGAGAGCAAACGAGTGCAGCCGGTATTCTAATTGACATTAAGGGAGAAAAATGGAGCTGGGCAGGTCATGTAATGCGCGGGTTAGATAATCGTTGGACCATTAGGGTTGCGGGATGGTACCAAGAAAGGGAAGCACACGTAAGGACGATAGAATACTAAGTGAAACGGTGAAATTAAGAAATTCGCGGGCTCTAGTTGAAATCGGTTGACGCAAGACAGGGCCAACTGGAGATCGCAGGGAGAGGCCTTCGTCCTGCAGTGGACATAAAATTGGCTCATGATGATGATCATTATGATGAATCAAGTCAGTGCACTCCACGATATAAATAGTACGCCCTCAACTGGAACATGTCAGCACAGAAGCGTCACAACATTTGTTAAAGAAAGAAAAAGAGCCGAAACTCAGAGTAACACGGCGCTGGAACGTTGCCGCTCAAACATTCAAAAGGCTGTAAATACAGCTGCTGCTGAGTGAGAGCGACTGTTGACCTGAGAAAGCGCACAGGTCGAATACAAACAAAAGCTTTGTTCAAATGTAGCTTTGTTCGCACGCTTTCTTCCCTGCCTCCTACCGACGGCTTGTGCAAATTAAAGGGAACTAAGAGGACGTTGCATCAAAATGGATGCGAAGCAACCGTGTCAACTGATATTCTTTACCGAGATGGTTGCTTGCTTTGTGAGGAAACAGAACGGAAATCGAAGATACATCGCTCTTTGCACGGTCCTTAACTTGCTCTAAAGCTTCTTTGTCAGTCTCCAAGTTTCTGCCCCATATGTCAGCACCGGTACAATGGACTTATTGTACACCTTCCTTTTCAATGATAATAGTAATCTTCCAATCAGGAGCTGACAATGTCTGCCGCATGTGTTCCAACCCATTTTCATTCTTCTGCGAATTTCCTTCTCATGGTTAGGGTTCCTTGTAATTAATTGACCTAGGTAAACGTACTCCTCCACATGCTCTATAGGCTTACTGGCGATTCCGAACTCTTGTGCCCTTGACCGGCTATTCTTCATTATTTTGGTCTTCTGCGTATTATTTTCAACCCCACTCTTACACTTTCTCTGTTAAGGTCCTCAATCATTTGTTGTAACTCGTCTGTAGTGTTGCTGAATAGAACAATGCCATCTGTAAACTGAAGATAGCCGAGATATTTGACGTCGATCCTTACTCCTAAGACTTCCTAGTTTAATATATTGAATACTTCTTCTAAGCAAGCAGTGAATAGCATTGGAGACATTGTGTCTCCTTTTCTGACCCCTTTCTTTATAGGTATCTTCCTACTTTTCTGGTGTAGAATTAAGGTAGCTGTGGAATCTCTGTAGATATTTTGATATTTTCCCTTTCTCTCTCTCTCTCTCACTACGTGTGCGTGCGTGCGTGCGTGCGTGCGTGCATGCGCGCGCGCGCCCGCATGTAATAAGGTATTGTTGTATAGCATGTAATAAGGTATTACATGCTATACAACGATAAACACTAAACACACAGCAGTGCATATGATCGGGTATACACAAACAATATTAAGAACAATTCGTGACACTTAGTGCATCAGCTTGTGGTACTTAGTACAGCACTATTGGGTAACAAGAACTTAAATCACGCGCAACTAAGAAGAGTATTGTTGAAGTTGGGCCCGAAACTGCTCGCAGAAGAACATATGCAAAACGTGACAAGTTACGTAGTGCAGCACGCTATACATCGCTCAGGGAGAGGTACATTTTCTTCTAAGCCGCGGTAATGTGCACTCTCCGAAGAATTCCTGGTATGTGAACAAACTGCCTGTTTGCTCGGAAAGCTCCATTTAGCCGATTAATAAGTGACGCTTCTTAACGTGCAGTGTTACGGCTGAAACTTGCTAACATTGTGAATACCAGGATGTAATCTAAGATTGATATTAATGGTGAACACGACTGTCTTTTATTCGAAAACGTATGCGAAAAAGTGAAATTGAAAAGCCTGCAGAGACGCCATCTATGCATCGACGTCTCAAATAATGGAGCATTTAAACGCACCCGTACCTCACGAGAGGTCGCCACCTGCAACAATTACACGTAGAAGGGTAGGAGCGTCGGCCGTGTCGGCGTCTTGGAGAGCTGCCAAACGTGACCCGAAGTTCGCGGCTGGTTGTTGGCATTCGCGTCCGATGTTCTATAGGGAATAGTATCTATAACTCTACAATGCAAACACCCATGGACAGCCTCATTCTTTGTCTATAGTGAAAGAGCTGTTTGTATGGAGATTAAGATGCTTATGCAGTCTGGAATAGTCGGCCTTGCTTTCCTTAACATGGTAATACTCGCCACAGCAGGGTACCGTTGGCAGCGTAAACACACAAGGAAAGAATTCCAATAAAGAAGGCTCTCGTTAAATGCACACGCGTGTGTGTGTGCGTGCGTGCGTGCGTGCGTGCGTGCGTGCGTAACTAATTCACGTAAGATACAAATTGAGATACTGAATTTGACCGCTTTGACTATTATAATAGATGTGGTTTGAAGAACCGCGATATCTGTTTTCGATGAAGAGCTTTTAGTTTGTAAACGTCGTGCTTCTATTCTTTTCGCACTTTCAAATTTTTCAAAATATTTTGAACAAAATTCAGGCCCTAAATCGAACTTCCCCTTCCAACAGATACTAGAAGTTAACTTTCTCAAATTCAACAAATTACATTAAAAGGGATCCAGGGTTTATCTCAGAAAAGCGTTTCTGCGTTTTACATTTATTTGAATAGGCCGCGTCGGAGTTGGGCCCGAGCAAAAGCTTCCTCTTAAACAATTTGTCGAGAGATCAAATACATGATTATTAACTGCATTGCCATTGCAAAAGATGCTGCAAACGAATTCTTGAACGCTACGCTGTGTCAAAACAAGTAATATATGTATTTTTTAATAAAAAGATATACTCGTATGTGCCAGAAATTGTGTTCAACATAACTGATATCAATGCTTCGATGTTTTTGTCTATTTAACAAGTAAAGAAAATATCACACGATCCTTACAACTATATCAGTTCGAAACCAGGAAAGCAGTGCATGACATTGATATGAAAAATGTAAAGGCCATGAAATTAACAAGTTGAGGACAAATATGTTAATGAAACTTTGTCATTCAACAACCTTGTTTACATTTTTGCACATATGCAACGGCCAGTGAAAAATCTCAATGACGCTGTCATTTATTGCAATGTGTTACGCAGGAGCAGCTGTCACCGGTCGTGTATCGTGAGTAATTGCACCGAAATTATTGTCCCAACAGAGGGCACCTATATAAAGCCGTTCTACAAGATATACGAGGGCGAGTCAAATGAAAGTGAGCCAATGCAAATATATGACAAACGGGGTACTTAATTTAAAAGTAGTCTCCATGAGCATTTAGACATTTATCCCATTGACTAACGAGTCGGGTGATTCCCGTCTCATAAATCTCCTTAGGTTGCTGCTTCAACAAATCTGCAGCTGACTCTTTCCCGTCATCGTCCGACACGAATCTGTTTCCCTTAAGCTGTTTTTTTTTTTTCAGTTGCCCCAGAATGTGGAAGTCGCAAGGCGACAGGTCTTAGCTGTATGGCGGATGTTGCAGTGCTTCCCATTCGAACTTTGCCAGTTTTGTATTAACTACATCAGCGAGGTGGGGACGAGCATTATGGAAAAATTAAAAATTCAATTATGGGGTTTTACGTGTCAAAACCACTTTCTGATAGCCACGTCGTGCTATAGCCACCATAGCCACGTCGTGGAACAACATGACCCCATTCGTCAATTTTCCACGTCGCTTGTTCTTGATTGCTACACGCAGCCGATCCGGCCGGGATTTGATCCCGCGACTTCGTGCTACACAGCCCAACACCATAGCCACGTCGTGGAACAAGATGACCCCATTCGTCAATTTTCCACGTCGGCTGTTCTTGATTGCTACACGCAGCCGATCCGGCGTTCCACAATATCGGAAACGATTGATAGTCTCCCCGGCTTTAAAAAAATTCTATCAGTAATGGCCCCTGACAATCGAAAAAAAATTGTAAACAACAACTTTCCGGCGGGAATGACAGCCTTTGCTTTCTTTGGGGGCGGTGAATTCGAATGTTTCCACAGTAAGCTTTGCCGTCGTGTTTCAGGCTCGTAGTAGTGGCACCATGGTTCGTCCCCGATCACAATTGGAGACAAGAAGTCGTCACCCTCATTGTGATACCGGATCAGATGAGTCAAGGCAGTGCAGAACCTTCTTCTGGCGGTGGTTCAAAATCTTGGGCATCCATTGCGCACACAAGAGCCGATGACCGAGATGTTCATGAATTATGGTGTGAACCTAACCGCGACTGATGGTCACACGCTCTGCCAGTTCATCGATGTTTATCCTCCGTTCTTGTCTCATCAGCTCATCAACTTTTGCACTTGTGTTGGGGGTTATTGCACGATGGCTTTGGCCCGGTCTTGGATCGTCTTTGCAACTTTCACGTCCTTTTTCAACCCTTTGCTCCAATGCTTCACAGTGACCAATAAAATGCAATGTTCAACGTACACGGCAACCATACGCCGAATAATTTCCTTTTGGGAAACACCTTCAGCTGTCACAACATTCACGGCACCCCGCTGCTCAAGTTCTGAAGCGTCCATTACGTCACGCAACCATGTTCAATCCAGTGTATGAGAGCATTAAAGAACATTTACTCTCACATCTGCGTGTCACTTTTGTAAATGAAAGATGCCTGTGTGCTACGCGCATGCCTCGCAGATAATTAACCGAACCATTATTGCGCGGGGTGGGTAGGCTCACTTTCCTTTAACTCGCCCTCGTTCATTAGAAATGCGAAGATACAATGGAATATACAAATGTTTGATAAAGGTCAAAGAAGTGTCACTGGAAACAAAGTTCACTGCATGTATACACAAAACCTCGCAACAAGATATTTAAATATACGTATAAGTCTCCAATAAATCTACGTATCTAAGACAAAGTCACTGTATATAATGCGTCAAACAAGGCAAATAAAACATGTAGCGCAATCACAGATTCACAGAATCATAGATCTCGCCCCCATTCCATCCACTCCATCCGATGTATCGCGTCGACGGAAGGCGGCACGCTTGCTCCCCGCTTTTGTGCTTTGCGCACGCAAGACTGAGCCACCATCGTCGGCTCACCCATTCCATCCCCCTACTCTTTCACTCGCACATACAGCATGCGGCCCGCGGTCACGACGTTATTGCCCTGAGACTTCATACGAAACATGAGGGTGACGGCGACAGCAGGAATGCGCCTGGAGTCTTCATATAATTGCTATGACAATAATATAATAATAGCATCCGGCAACCGAAGCGTGCTGTGGCCGATTGCTTTCCGCAAAAGAATTAACAAAGTGTCACAATGTGACAATTCGCTGCGCCGCAACATTTTTTGTTTTGTTTTGTGGGGCGTGGGCACGGAAATTAAAAAAACACCAAGGAAAATATGTTGGCCACAATTGAATGCCTACTTTGCGTACCTGATGTGGCTACCGAATGAATATCGAAGAAAACGTGAGACGCTTGGTCCACCGAGAACCATACGCATAGTGCTCGGTATTTTACATCGGCGAGACAAGGCTTTCCGGAGAGGTTGCGCTCAAGCGAACACGGTGCAATCCGTCAAGTCTTCACAGTGATGGCGGTGAGCGACCATTGTTACTTTTTATCGTGTGCTACCCAGAAGGCGTCCAAAACTCTGCCAGGTGAAAATTCACTCGGCCAGAGAAAACCACACGCGCACCGAAGTACGCCGCGCGGTGGTTTCGGGGCAACACAAGAAAAACGCATGCGCTCTGGCTGGTTCTGGCAGCCCGCGGGTAGGGTAGCGAGAATTTAAAAAATTAAGAGGCTCAATGTGTCCTCACGAATAAAAGTCAAAGTAGAAAAAAATAAATAAGAACGTAGTTACCCTGGCTGGCTTTAGTGTCTTGACATGGATGCTTTGGCGTAGGTGAAAAAAAAATGTTGATATTTTTTTATGCGACATGATGGCACAAATGAACCACCACAACGCTTCGTCTCATCGTATCTCGCTGCGTGTTTTGTCAACTTGTCTGACAATATGTTGATTTGGCTTGTCTCGTTGTATGTTCTGATCTAAGACTTTAGAAAAGTCAATGTACCTTTGGCGTCAAATGTTCATAACAACATTAAGCCCGCAATGTTCCGGAATTGAAAATCTCAAGCACGACTTTGGAAATATCAATGCAACTTTCTCATCAAAAGTTTCATAGAACTTTATAGCCATAAAGTGTCAGAATTAAAATCCAAGCGCTCCCGATTCCGCGGCCTCAGCGAGATGCCATGACGAGCCCGCTCGCCATTAAAACGCCTTTGAAGCTTTGTGCTTGGATACGTCTCCTTGCTTTACATGACTCCCGATGCATGGGCGTTGCCGCGAAATACAGCCCGATTTCGCAATGTTCGCGATAAAATGTTTTTTCGATCGTGAAAAGGACATTCTAGACAAAATCGAGCATGATCTCTGGCGCCGGGGGTTGTTTTGGCCGGCGGCGCATGGACAGCCAGAAATATTTCGGGGGGGGGGGGGGGGGCTGAAGGCCCATAAGCCCCCCCCCCCCCCTGGCTACGCCCTGGTTCCTGTGTATTCGGGCCTTGTGATCTGAGGAATATACGTTAGTACGTTCTGTCTACTGAGTACGCCAGTACACGACAGTTATAAAGGCGGTTATGGCGCGTAATGTGAAGTAACATTCTGGCCAACCAAGTATAGCGTGCCCCAAAAAGCATGTAGTAAAGAATCAAGGATTCACAAAAGAGCCTACCAAGTGAACTGCGCTTGTCATCCTTAGCTTCAGGCTCTAGACAATTCGCGAGAAAACAAACTTTCCCTCAGTTTCGCACCCTGCAAGCTTAAATTAGTACGTGTACCTAAGCATTTTCTCGTAGAAAGTAGTGTGCATAAAGTCGGCTGAAGACACTAAATAACTATGCGATGCTGACGGTGGGGCGGAAGTCGCAAAGCACACACACATTTCGCTTCAAGCAGCCCGCCTTGCGGTTGCGATATATACTGCGAAGGTGAGGTACGAATCGGTGAGTGACCTTGGTGACTGACCTCTCAGCGAATGCGCGTATTCTGTTCTAGTCACCGACGGTACAATAACATCTGACTGTGGCATCTACGTTTCGTTTATTTAGAGTTCTTCAAAATTATCAATGGGGAGGACAAATTATTGTGCAATTAGCAGATCCTAGAAGTGGCAAGAAAGCGAAATACTTTACTTATTGTTAATAGTCCGAAGACCCTGAATACTTACTCACTCAGCTATTACGGTGGTACTCTGGTCGCACAAACGGTAAACGCTCCCAGCAATCATAAAAGTGTGCCGAAGGACAATCTGCGAGTGGTGCCAGGAGCGGTGATTGAAGATAACGCTATTATGAGGCGGAAAAAATGTGCCCCTTTCGCCGTAGTAAATAGCGTTCCTTCCGCCTGAACTTTCTCGAAGGCCATATAACTTTGACCATAGCGGATGATCGAGGAAGTGAGGCTTTACATGGCCGCACGTGTCGGACGAAAAGCGAACTCTCGTCAGAGTAACGTATACCAGGCAGAGCAATATTCTGTGAGCTCTGGATCTTCCCGGTAGGAGGAAAATGACTGCTGTCAAGGTATGCCTTCTGGCCTCTCTCCTGGTTGCAGCAGTATTCCTCGTTGTTGCGAAAGACTCTCCTAAAGTGCGAATCGACTCAGGATTTGTAGTGGGCACGCGAGTCCAAGCTGGTGGAACCGAAGTGGACGCCTTCCTCGGAATACCGTATGCCGAGCCTCCAATCGGTGAGCTTCGTTTCCGAAGACCTCGGCCTGTATCTCCGTGGGAAGGTGCGTACAATGCGACATCAAAGCCACGCGCCTGTCGGCAAGTACCATTCGACTTGCTTGGCCCTCTGGCGCTCGACTATTCGGGTGCGTCAGAGGACTGCCTCCACGTCAACGTGTGGCGGCCAGCCAGAGGCCAGGAGTGTGCAACTACGCGGAAAAGTGCTGCCTGCCGTAATGTGCCGCTTCCCACGGTTGTTTTCATCCACGGCGGCGCCTTTCAGTGGGGTGACTCAGCGCTTTTTCTGTACGACCCCGCAAACTTTGTCGCCCTCGAGGGCGACGTCGTGTTCGTGACCTTCAATTATAGGGTCAGCATGTTTGGCTTCTTGGACGCCCAGGATCCCGAGTCTGGAGGAAACTTGGGTCTGTGGGACCAAAACATTGTGCTCAAGTGGGTAAACAACAATATCGCCCACTTTGGAGGAGATCCCGCCCGGATCACCTTGTGGGGACAAAGCGCTGGCGCCATGTCAGTAGCGCTGCATGCACAGTCTTCTCACAGCGTGGGCCTTTTCCAGAAGGCCATTATGCAGAGCGGCGCGCCCTTCTCCTTGATTTTGAACAAGGTCTTCAACACGCGAGCCAGTTTTAATAACATAGTGTCAATGTTGAAATGCTCCAACATCACTAACGAAAGCGCAGGTGATCAGCTACGCGACGTAATGTACTGCCTTCGACAAGCGGAGGCTTCGAGCGTGTTTGAAGAGATACAGTCAACGCGCATTCTTCAGCGATGGTTTGTCCCTATCGAGAACGATACTTTCTTCCCGCACCCGTTCATGACTGCGAGCTCGTGGGAAAAATTTGGAGTTCGGGACGTCCTGATTGGCACAACGGCGAACGAGGGTACCATGTTCTACAATATGGTACTCAGAGCCTTCCCAGCGCTGTCAGATGCGCAACCAGACGAGCACAGAATGCTAGGAGCCGCCGCACTGTCGATGATGTTCGAAATGCCGTTATCGAAAGCACGGCTGCTCGCTGACATGTATTACGGTGAAGACGATGCCAATCGCACGTACGAGCAAGCCAGGGACATTACAGCTGAAATCGTCGGGGACGTATTCCTCGACTGCCCGACGGAACTGTTTGCCGATGCCGCTGCGATGGATGAAGTTCGTGTGTACAGATACTTGTTTGCTCACAAGGCTTCTCACAGCTTCGTGCCGGCGTGGATGGGTGTGGCGCATGGCGCAGACTTGCTATACACGCTCGGATCGCTGACCCTTATGAAAGACAAAAGACGCTACACAGAACCCTTGGGTAACGTAGGCAAAAGGTTCCTGCAGACGCAGGACTACACAAAGGATGAAGAGATGTTCATGAAGGAGATGGTCCAAGCTTTCGCCCACTTTATACGGAACGGGTAAGTTAATTCGCAAAAGTAAATTATCAAATTAAGAATATCGCATGGAATGCATAAAAAGCGTACGTTACGCGGGTACCTACTGCACCACCACCATAGTCTATTACCGTATCGTACTACCATACAGTATATAGTAACTGAAGTGAACGCATGACCGTAAGTATGCAGACTTTTCTGTTACTTAACGCTAACTTTGAAGAATTCGACTGTGCCACGCAGCGTTCCCGAAAATGAATATTTTCTCTGTTATTTCTTGTCACGCTGTTATTTTGAAGACAAGTCCGTTATTTGTTACTGCATAAAGGATTTTTGTGTTTAGAAAGACGTCAACTAAACAATCACAGCTACACAAAGCAATACTTTCTTAAATTTGTAAACAATGATCAGGTCAGCTTAAAAGTTCCCTTACATTTAAATCGCTTTCTCCCTTATTGCAGCAACCCCAAATGTGTAATTAAATTCCAATGTAAATACGTGCTTTGCGTTTTTGATTGCTGCTTTGGTAACAGAGATGAAGTACTCGTCTTTTGTATCACAGCCAAGTGTACAGAATTGTACATAGCGTTTTAGCATTCATGATCACTGATTCTTCCCGTGGAGGTAACGCAACCCGTCTGCGCAATGACTGACACGTTGAACGTCTTGACATAAAACAGCAGCTGTGCATGTACACGGCTCTGCTCGAGCCAACGTGGGACTCGGCACACAGCGCTGTTCCAGGTCACGAAACGCCAAAAAACGCGGTCACATCATTTGCGTCACCCTCGGTATATTGCGAAATCACATTTCCCCGTGAACGTGGTAATTAAGCAGCACTGCAGCTTCGAATCAGCCAGGATCTTTCTTCCATAATAAGCTCATATAAAGGCCGCTTGTAGGAATACCCTTGAAGTAGAAAAGCGGCAACGAGTGCCAACAGCACTGCCGTGGTTTCATGCCAAGAAATAAGGCACGTGCCAAAGGACTACTTGTGAATACGCATACTAAGCTGGTTGACATTTGGACAAGCTTTTCGATCTCAATGACCCTTCCAAGCATAAATATTCATCGAACGTTCTTGCTTTCGTATAATCTATTGCTGACCACCTAATCATTAGAGCGCATGAACAACTTTGTCTTATGCACGTTTGTGCGCTCAGTAAAAAACGCACGGCGCTATGTTCATGCAGTGGTCACCGCACTCCGTTACAGCTGGTAACTTTATACTGCAGCCTTTCGTGGTATATTTTACTCCGCCTTCAGTAGACGCTTATTGAATAATGGTCATATGTCAAGCCCCCTAAGCAACCTCACATTATTTTCATTTTGTAGTTGTCCAATCAGGTCTTGATCGTGTGCATTATAGTTGCAACAGAAATGCAAAATGAAAGTTGAAAACAATAGAGCCTGATGCAACATTAACCATATCGTAGTTGCTTTCAGAATTTCCGGATGTGCTGGCCGGCTAGTTGGTTTCACATGGTTAGGTTTGTTATACAAAATGTACGAACAAGCGGATGAAGGACGAAAACCCAGTACATGGTTTTATTTTGACGGCGGAATAACAAAATGCACAGAATGGCTTTTACTTCTTTTTAAGTGCCCATAGTTCAAGTCATGGCAACTCGTCACTTTAGCAGATGTACATGACAGCTTCCTAAAGGAACAACTGTTTGCTTTTAAAGCGCTGGCGCAAAATTAAGGCGTCCGTAAATTCCATGAGCCCTTCAGTAGCCAGGCTCTTTGCAGATTCGCAGATGGTAGCTGGGGATTACCTTGTCTTCGATGCGAAATATTTTTTTTTTTCGGCCGAACAAGCGTTACAGCGCCCGCCTGTGGTACGTGCGATAAATGTTGCAAGTGTGCTCTGATGGGTGAGATGATAATATCAATTTTCTCAAGTACGTATATTGGCGCATGCTTTGTTACTTGTTCCTATTATATCAAAATAATCCACCAACCTGCTACTGCAGGGCATTCCGCATATATGGGCCACTTTGAAGAGTTTAATTCTTTCGGTCAATAATATATGCCTAATGATGATTAAATTATTAATAACTTTTTAGTTATCTCAATTATGGCCGTGGGGAATAGCGCTATCATGGTGCTATCTCTCTAGGATACGTGCGCGCGTTCTCAGACCTTGCGCACACATTGCTATACATATCACTAACTCGGTGATGGATATAAGAGTGCGTTCTCTAGCTGTATAAAAAAATCGCAAAACCTGTATAAGGCGGCTGCCAATCAGAAGAAGAATTTGGAACCCATTTCGCACATGTAAACGCTTATTATTATTTATCGTGTCGGCGGCCATCCACTAAATTATTAGCCAGATCACGGACGGCAGGCGATCTTGTAAAGCTTTCACGCAAATGCTTGTATCAAATGTTTCTCGCTGAAGGCCCTTTTACTTAAACGAGGCTGCACTAATTCAACGAAAAATTACCAAGGTGCATACAATCAAGCATTTTGGCAGGGGATTTCATTGCAACCCGCGCTCAAAAAGTCTTGAAAAATTAGCCGTGGCATACGGCCGGATCTCTGTGCTTCCGCGCCTATTACCACGGAGTTGAAGAGCTTTGCAGGATTGTGCTCACCCGGACAAACAGCCTGCTTGTTTCAACAATGTTACGGCCGTTGTTTGTCCATATGGATGATCTTAGCTGCAACTAGGAGAACGATTCATTTATACGGACCAGTGAAATCGTAATCGTCAGTGGACGTTCCGAGAACGTATTGTATTGAGAATAAAACGTGAGTGAAGCATCACTGTTACTTTAAAACACGTCTGAATTATGTTCATTAACCAGACAAATGTTAAAATTAACAAAATTCTGTGGTTTTAAGCACCACAATGCCGATGTGATAATGAGGCACGGGCTATCGGGGGACACCGGATTAATTTTGACCACCTGCGCCTCACCGCGACCATCTCCCCTGCGCTTTCGTTTGAAGCAATGCATTATCCTCATAGCTTGCTTCAGCGTGCACTTTGTTCTGTAGCTAACGACTAACTCTTTCTATTTATTTTTCAAATGTGTAATGTAACAAGTGCGCCCCCAAAACTCCGAATTCATCACCACGTCTCCTGGAAGGCGCATATTTACGTTATTATTTTGTATTGCCAGGCGGAAAAACAGGAATGTGCAATTTATTTTATGTAAAGAAGAACAGTTCTACAAAAATAAACAAAGCAAATAGTTTTCATCAAATGAATGTCGAGATTAACATTATAACAATAAACGTGCACACAAAGCATGAGAAATGCAAATTTTGAGCACGTATAAAGACCTCTTTGGTACAACTATTTTTGTATGCATTCTTTCAGATGTCTGGATAGAGCTATTTTTTTATTCATTGATTGAATGAGCTCTAGTGATATGTTTATACATGTGTATGCAAATTGTATGTATAGCTATGTGCGGTGCATATTTCATACGTAACCACGTAGGTACTTACAGTAATAGAGTATCCGCATTTTTTAAGTGAATGTGGAAGGAGCACCACGGAAGTAGGAAACTTGCAAGCAGAGGAAAATGAAGACGAGCACGAAATAGTGGGCGACCAGGTGAAGAGAAATACAGTTTCATTGGAACGGGTGACACTTTAAAAGAGCTTTCGTAACAAAATTAAAACACAAATTTATGCTAATTTACCACTACCCGCTAGCGAAGTCCACACCGGTGGGGAAGTGCTTCTGCAGCAGTTACAACGTGCGTTACGCGGGTGTACCTGCGAAACATTTTATGTACCTCTCTGGGGCGACGTCTATAACGTATGTTTAATTTTAACAGCCCGCTTCAAAGCACACTAACACGTTAGATTTTGCTGAAAGAGCCTTCCCCCAAATTTCTCTTTTTCTTTTTTCGCAGTGCATAGTGTCACTGTTCCGGTCAGCGAAAATGGCCCTGCACCGTTTCGCTTTTTTGGCGAATAATTCTTTGCTTCTAATTTTGGTTGACTCTATAGGACCCAAGAGATGGATCAGCTAGGAGCCTTCAATCATACAGAGCAGCTCACACTGGTCTCGCGTGACGCGTGCCTCATCAAAGGCGTAACCATGCGCATATCTTCTGCTGCTGTTTGTCTCTGCTGCACATCATTAGCCGCTGTTTGTGCTGCCCTTCCTCTTGCTACCCTGTAGTCAAACACTTGCTCTGTATTTTCAGCAAACCAGAGTTTCCTTCAGCCGGGTTCGAATGGCCAGCATACACAGCAGAGAGTCGTCAGCTCCTCGTTCTGAAGCCGCGAAACTACTCCATCATGCAAACGTCGAAGACGGAGATCTGTGATTTGTGGAAGAGGGCTGTCGTAACAAGGTGAACCACTCTACTACAGCTATGTTTCAGGTACAGGTATATGTTGGCGCATTATGTAAGCTCGGCGGCAACGCAATGAGGACGCAACGACAAGGCGAGGTTGGCCGCAGTGTCGAGATACAAGGAAAAAGCCCGGCTCCTAGAAGTAACGTTCTTCAAGCGTGGGTGTCAACGTTCACGTTTGTGTTTGAAACATGGAATTAACATGCCGCGGGCTGCTAAGTGTTTGTGGAGACATTGTGCACACTAGAAGAGTATTTTCAATGAGCAATGGGATATATTTATTTCTGTGTGAGCGTGCCCTTCTAACCTCACAAAGCCCAACCTATCCGTCTTGATACGCTGAATGTGGCACCTAAAAACTCTGATTTAAGTGCTGGAAAGCCAGTGGGAGCCCATAATAGCGTTTTGGACATCCTGGGGGGAATTTTAAGTGGTGGATCGTTCAGCAAATTATATACTAAATAAGTAATTACCCTACAAAATATTCTTTACTCAATTAGCGTTTCCCTTTGTTCTCCGTACCAATATGTCTCCATGGGCACAAATAAATGGGACCCACACGATGTTTTAATTTACTTTGATGCTGCATGGTGCTCGGACTTTTTCGGGTTAAATGCAAGCGACTGGCCCACGTCATATTGCTAACTGTTAAATAGCGGAAATGTTTGACTTCACCTAGAATCAATTTTTATTAATTTAACAAATGAACGTTGCGAAGAAGGCGGTAACATAAAGTTCTTGTTGCAAATATTTCCAATCAGTCAATCACTACCCAGAGCAGGTCTATGAATCTACATTTTTTCAATGTGTTCTGACAGTTGGTAAAAAAAGTCTGCCGCTTTTCTTTATGTGACAAGTACCTTTGATAGATGTAACAATCTGCCGCCATTGCTATTATTGTTTCCGACTAGTACAGAAGTAAGCCTCCTTTGCCAGAATGTGTGGCACGTTTTTAACATGTCCAAACCATCCGCATGCGTAATGGCTGCCGCAACCAAAAGGCGCCATGATTTAATATGGCAGCGCTCTATAAGCGAATGGAAGAAGTTATTTTTCGCCAGCCATCTGGTTTTCAGTACACAGTAACTGAGGAAATATGACCTCACTTGTCAAATTCTCATCAGCCACTTAAAGTCCAAGAATTCAAGGTAACATCGAGAAGCAGCTAGCACTTTATGCGGCTGGATCGTTTAGAGTCGAACGACGTTCGTCCACATCCTCCGCCCGACGCGTCCGCCGCCAGTTTGTGCACGTGTCGGTGAGCAAAGTTTAAACGATTGCCACACGCTGATAAGAGGACGTACCAAGCTTAAATTTTGCTGAACTAAGTACCTCTTGTTTGAATATTCTTGAGGGTCCTACAGAGTGTGTAGTGAATCTTTAAGACCCGAAATTAAATATCAAGTTCTCGATAAACGATGGCAGAAGCAGCCATTAGAATATATTTATGTAATCGCGTTTAGATATTGATAAAAATCCTGAACAGCGTGTGATGATACTGCAATTCTCTCATTAATTACCAACGTTACGATGAATCATTCCATAAATAATGGGTGTCACTGCCGCCGGCAGAGTGCTTTCTCGAACTTTTCTGTGGTATTCATGATATATTCTACAAACTTGTGTGATCTCTCTGAAGATTCCAGTATCAGCTAAAGAAACTACGTTTGGAGACTCCTGTCGGCTTTTAGGTTTCTGCTTTACGCTGACACTGTTGATGTATGGCCACTTAACATTTGCATAGATCTGCTTAGGTTATTTTTTTTCTAATTATTGAATGCATATTAAGGAGATGTGGGTACCAGAGTCACTGCCTGCTAGCTGGGTTATCTTAGTTACACGAATATGACACAATACGTACGTGGGGTATCATAATAGAAGAAAAAATGTGAATCGTGAAACAAGAAACGTAAAACGCGATAAACGCACAATTTACATATAGTTAAATTGTGCGCACTTATCACACCACGTACACTTACGCATAGGCATAGTGCGGACAATCGTGAGTAATTCCAACACTCGAATTTAAAAAAAAAAACATCACCGGCAGAGCAGCGCACACACGTCTATTTACAGCTGATTGAATTGCATCTGATATACGAACAGTTGCGTAGGCAGGCTGACAAGTTCATAAGTTATTGAAATATGAAATACCTTTTAGAAACACTTCGTCACACAGAAAAACAAAACGCCCAGCTTACTTATTTGGCGTGAGAACAGCACTGCACAAAAGTCTAAATGCCCTGCTTGTTTCTCAACATTTTTCATGTCTTACTAACTGGCACTTCAATCACGACACAGATAACTACAAAGGGTCAGAAATTATACTGCATTATTTATGGAAACGTAAATGTGGTGTTACGTACGATAAAGAACAGCTCGCGATATCCCAGCTGGTTCAGTCTGTGTATAGCATCTGGTTATTTGAGAAAGCCATGTGCGCATATATATATTCGAGGCAACTAGCCCAAGCATCTCTCAATTTGACAGCACTGAATTTTCTCGCTATTACAGTAAACTACAGCCAAGTTAAATACACGTTCTCGTCTTCTTGCAGTCAAATTCCAATTATTATAGCCTCAGACTCCTCATTGTCGTGATTCAGGATAATAAGTAAAAAAATAGTAGGTCGTTCGACTTGACGCACACTCATTTTACGGTAAAGCGAAGAAAAATCTCACCTGCTTCTGGGGATTTCTTTACAGCAGACTTTAACTCAAGGTGCCATTTTGAGAGCTATCCTCAGTCTGACAAAAAACAAGTCAGAGTCAGTAGGCATCAACATACTTTCACTTGAGAATTAAAAGCCGCCACTAGTTTTGTTATAAATACTTATCATGAGTATTTCTTATTAGCAGCACCGGCAACTGGGACATTTTCACAAAGGAAGAGTTGAAAGAACGACGATGTTAAATACACATATGAACAATTGGGATAAACAGACTTCTTAATAGCTTCTGTGCTAGAAAGTTAAATGAAAGGGAGATCACATAGGCACAGTTCAATTCTATTCAAGCTTATTTCACAGAACAGAAATGAACTGTAGAGACACCAGGAAAAAAGCTGTCGCAGAAGGTTGACGAAAACCCACGTTCAAACAGAAATTGAGAGCGGGTAGTTAGTAACTCTGCGCCATGTGTTTAAGAAGAAAATGAGCAGCCCACTGCACGCTGTTAATAAACTTGTTTTTAAGTGCTGGTACAGGGTGCGTCCTGTGATTTGAATATATAGAGCACCCGCCAAGAATTCTTTATGCCTTTTGTGCAGCGACGGAAGCACGCAACTACCACTCGCAGCACAACTACCAAGAGAGCCGCAGAATTCGACGCCTCCGAAGAAAAAGTGGCCAGCAGCGAAGCCTTCTACATCAGCATCGTCTACGATATTGCCATGGGAACTGTTCATTGTTCTTATTACACTTTGTCGTATTTAGTTTATAAATATGTTAAACATCATGCTGAATATTGTGTTCAAGTTATTCTGTGAACAAAGCAACCACTTTTCGTGCTCGGCAATTTTTCACCATGACCGGACTCCACTCACTCACTCACTCACTCACTCACTCACTCACTCACTCACTCACTCACTCACTCACTCACTCACTCACTCACTCACTCACTCACTCACTCACTCACTCACTCACTCACTCACTCACTCACTCACTCACTCACTCGCCAGCCAGCCAGCCAGCCAGGGAACGATGCCGCATTTCAACGAACTCAAATTGACAGCTTCCCATCAGGTTGTCGGTTGAAAATCAAAATTAATAAATCTCGCTTATCGA
This sequence comes from Dermacentor andersoni, assembly GCF_023375885.2. NCBI lineage: Eukaryota > Metazoa > Arthropoda > Arachnida > Ixodida > Ixodidae > Dermacentor > Dermacentor andersoni. The sequence continues at coordinate 188,996,670 of NC_092818.1, read as the reverse complement.
CATGTTCTAGCGCTTGCTTGCAATATATACACAATATCCTGATGACAGACAGGTGCCAAACGTAAGAAAAAAAATTATGAAATAGTGCGCATCGCCTAGCGCCGACCCATTTACCCAGTGACCGCCTGCACAAACAAAGCTTGATGAGCTGAAAAGAACATTAGCGTACAAGTCCGCAGAAGAAGGTTATACACAAGAAAGCGCATTGAGAAGCAGATAAAATAGAAGGACTTGATGTTGCTCTAGTTAGTAACTCATTATGGTAGAACAAATTAGGGGGTAACAGCGGCATTAACGCACACACTTACACACGTAATCACTTCTGGGGGTGTCTGCGGGTGCCTGCGGGGCCTTGTTGGAGTTATTGTATGTTGGTTTTCGCGTGTATGCGGGTGTGCTTTTTGCGGTCTAACTTATTTTACCCTAAGCAGGTAAACGTTTCGCGATTAAAAATGGCACGTCGAAGCATGTTCTTTGAGTATAATTCAGCAATTAGGTAATTTCTGCTAGATCAGGAACCTGCCACGTGCGGCAAAGACAAAAATTGTCAGGTCCGCCCGAAGGATGAAGCAGACAGACGTGGCGGGGGTTATTAACGTCGCGCTTGAACTCCTCGGGTGGTGTCCGAAATTCACTCGTGTCCGACTAAAGCCCGCACATATATTTCCTGCTTTATTTTCGCAAGCAAGACGAAAAAAATACATTCGGACTTTAGGTCCAACTAACGCAGACGCGATAAAAATTCCTGGCACCCCTAAAAAAACCCGCCGTGTGGAGCCTGTAATGTCATCACGCAGCGCACTACACTCGCTGCCAGTAAAAAAGCCCGTCAGGAAAAATTACATCATTTTCAGGTTTGAGTACCGGTGTGGTTTTGAACTTAATATTTATTAGTATAAAGAGAGAGAGAGAGAGACAAAGGCAAAGGAAAGACAGGAAGGTTAACCAGAGATTATCCCCGTTGGCTACCGTGTACCAGGGGAGGGCGAAAGGAATGCGCTAGATGAAAAAAAAATAATACGAAAAGCAAAAAAAAGAATCATGAGCTATTCCACTCTGTGAAGGTGGTCGACCAGAAAAGCTGTTTAGCGCGCGACGCGGAGGTGACAGAATTTTGAACGAAGGTACGAACACATTTATTGTGCTGATCAGTGGTCATCGTGACGACAGGTACGCACACACATTCTCCTATCACCTCTGTTATTCAATGCGTCCATCACTTAAGAACATGAATGCCTCATGCCCCCTTGAGCAATTACCCAATTACCCAAGCAAGTTACCCAAGGTAACTTTTCTATGCAAATGAGGTGGAGGGCACTTTTACTAGTACAAATGTGAATAATGCCCACCATTTGCCATAAAGACGCGTAAAGCCGCAAAAGAGAATTGAAATAACGTGTGCCTCACAGGTACGCCTGTGACATACACCTCTTTTTTACTTGGCAAACAAAGAACCACATCAAATGGACTCGCGCATGAAAGATGGCAGGAAGAACCTTGCCAAGAACAAGTTGATAAGCGAAAGTGAAAAATAAAGATTTCTAGTAACGTTTTTTGAATTAGCTCTGGAAGAATTTTAGAGAAATGTATATTTGCGGACGGTCGCAGTTCTTTTCCATCCCTCGTTTACTGCTCTACCAAGTAACGAAACCGACTTGTGTTGTTATTTGGAAGGTTGCGTAAGGATGCGTGGTCACCAGTCCCGTACAATCGCGTAGAGTGCAGGACGCTGTGGTTCTAGACGTGTTGCGCACACCGCGGAAGGTTAGAACCCCCCCCCCCCAATCGGCACAGCAGGGAAATGGCTACGTCAGGCGGCTCGATTGATAACTGTAGAAGCGTCATTCAAAACACACGGAATTATTCTCCAGTTCCGGCGGCGCTTTCCCTACTTCCTTTTCAAATAACAAGATGTTGATCCATAAATATTTTCACAGACAATTTTCCCTTTTTCTGCCTGTTTGGCTCTTGTCTTGGCTTTCTCGCTTAGTCGATGGCTTAATTTCTCATCTCCTTGCGACTCTTGTTTCGAGTTTCCAATTTTGCACGAAAAGTGCTGTACAATAAGGGAAAAACCAGACGAGGTAATGGGTGACAGTCATATTGCTTATGAGTTTAAGGCTTATTGCAGGGTCTGACGATCGACGCTGTTTTGCAATATTTTATTTTCCACCTTATCTAAACCATATCGCGGGTATATGGTTCCGAGGACCTGCCAGCGTCGCGCCGAGCTGTCACTCGAGGAAATAATGAAGCAAAAGGAAAAGTTCAACGCAACTGGCGTTTTCTCCGGCCACAACTCGTTCCACGAGCATACAGACCAGCCGACTATGAACCGAATTCCTTTCCTGGCCCCTGGATCAGTCTAAACAAAGAAGGTTGAACTAACGAAGCAACAGGGATGGGCGTGATCGTTGAATAGATGGTGACATAGAAATTGTGTTGGTCATTATAAATAAAATAAAATATCATAATTAAAACAATAAACTACGCCCTGCCTGCTGCAATAGATGGTGATAACTGAATTCATCTTGAGTTAATCGCCCGCGGGCACCGAATCGATGACTAAACTGGCCTTCACACCCCAGGAGATGCCGATAACTACCGCCATCCAAAAGGAGTGAAAAAATTGACAACTATTCCCCTCCGTGAAGATGGAATGGCAGCGAAAGCTGACGACAGTCAAAGCTCTCAAACGAAAAGCAAAGTGTTTCACATCCGCTACAGGTCGGCCTGAAGATAGTGCAATATCGGGCCGATCCGCGGCGAAGGCGAAGCAGGCGTTAAGCCCCCCGCATACGTGGGCCAATGCCGAAAATATTGCAATGCCGGGCCGACCAGGGGTGGAGGTGAAGCAGGCATTAACTCATCATACGTTGGCCGATACCAAAGATATTGCAATAGCGGGCCCACCCGCGGCGGGGGTGAAGCGGGCGTTAAGCGCTCCCCACACGTGGGTCCTCCCGTAGGTAGTGCAATGCCGGGCCGACCCGTGGTGGAGGTGAAGCAGACATTAAGCACTCCCCATATGTGGGCCCATCCCGAAGATTCCGAAGGGCGCGTTATAGGTTCCCGAGTCCGCAGGAGTATGTGCCATTGATCTTGGACCCTTTTTGCACTACACCCAGGATCGGCCCACATGATGATTTTTTCGGTTAACGGACGCCGAAAAAAACTACGGAAGTTAGTCATACATTGCTTTCGCTGTAAACAGCAGGAAAATGTTGACCACCGAGTAGATTGATTTGTCGACGCTTTAGGAATGTGTGTGAGGAGTGGTGCCTTGGGCGGATAGGGGCGGGGGGGGGGGGGATATACCGCTTAATTTCGGGGGGGGGGCCGCCCCCCCGGGGCCCCCCCTTGAGTACGTGCCTGCAACCACTGATATCAGTATTCAGTATTCACGCGCAGTGATCAACCATTTCCAGTAGATGATGGGGTGTCTTTCAGCGAAAGTTCCATGGACGCTATCAACTTTACTCAGAGGGGCGTATTCCAGCAGTTGCTACAGTTAGATGACAAGAAGGCTTCTGGGCCAGACGGAATACCTACTGGCTTTTTGAAAAGGTATGCTGAGTGGATGTCATTTTATTTGGTAATTATTTTTCAGAAATCACTAAGCACCCAGTCCGTGCCACAGGACTGGCGTTGTGCTGTAGTTATCCCCATATTTAAAAGTGGCAATCGTACTCTAATGAATAACTACCGTCCTGTATCCCTTACGTCAGTTTGCTGCAAGTTTATGGAACACGTCATAGCAAAACATATAATTATCTTCCTAGAATCAAATGGCCTCCTTTGCGCATGCCAGCATGGGTCCCGACGGGGACTTTCCACAGTGGCAAAGCTCCTTGAGACATTACACGATTTTTCCAAAGCTATGGACAACCGTGAACAAATGGATGTTATATGCGTTGATTTTGCCAAAGCCTTTGATAAGGTTCCCCATCGTAAATTACTTTTTAAACTGTACAAAGCAGGTATAAATGGCGACGTTCTAAAATGAATTGAAGATTAGTTAACTAACCGCAAGCAGGCAGTTCGCGTTGAGGGTTCCGAGTCTGGTTTTGTAGATGTATACTCAGGAGTACCACAGGGGCCCGTGTTAGGGCCAACACTTTTCTGCTTTACATCAATGATGTAGCAACCGCTTTAGATAGTTCTGTTAAGATAAAACTCTTTGCAGATGACTGCTTGATTTTTGCGCCGGTATCTTGTTTAGAGGATCATATTAAGCTCAACCGAAACCTTCAGGCGTTTGGGAGTTGGTGTGACAAGTGGGAAATGCGAATTAATTTTGATAAGACCACATACACGCATATCACTGCAAAAAAGAATATTTTTACTTTTCAGTATGATATTCAAGGCTACAATCTAGTTAATGTTCCTTCTTTCAAATATCTTGGTGTCTCTATTTCGCATGATTTAAAATGGCACAATCAAATAGAAAGAGTGTGCTCTGCGGCACAGAAGAAATTGGGTTTTTTAAGAGCAAAACTGGGGAGGGCAACAAAAGATGTTAAACTGCTGGCTTACAGATCTCTTATTCGACCATCCCTAGAATATGCGTTAGTAGCATGGGCGTCCCATCAAAAGGTAATGTGGGCCAAAATAGGGAAGGTGGAACGCCGGGCGGCGCGCTTTATTTGTTCGAAATATAGAAGGACAGACTCAGTTTCGGCGATGTTAAAGTCTTGCGGTCTTGAATTATTGGAAGATCGGTGCAAGAAGCAGAGAGTAAAAACGTTATTTCAAATAATTCACGGCGAACTAAAAATTAATAAAGATTTGTATTTGAAACCTCCAGGCAGACTGAGCTCCCGCTTAAATCATAGTGAAGCTATTCAACCGTACTTGTCCCGAACCAATGCCTTTCGTTGTTGGTTCTTCCCAGAGTCAATAGAGCTGTGGAACAAGCTGCCTGCAGAAATTGTTCGCAGTTCTGATACTGCATTGATTACAAATGCAATCAAGGTTCTTTACTAAAACTGTACCATGTGGATATTGTAAAGTGTATTTCTTTTCTTTTTCATTTATCTTTTTCCTTTTTTCTGTTTGTGTGCGTACGGCAGCTGGTTGAACATTTGAATACATGTCTTACAGTCTGTATATCGTATCTTGTATTGTATCCGTAGGACACTGTACTGCATGTGCATATTTCTTTTGTATCTGGCTGTCTTGTATGAACGTATATGTAACATCCCTCCCTGTTATGACCCTCAACTGAGAGTTGAGAGTACTTCTAAATAAATAAATAAATAAAATAATATCGCGTCTTTCGTCAACTACTCGATGGTGGACTTGTCTGACCTCTGCGACGAGCTGCTCATGTGATCCATGGCGCAGCGATGAGAATAAACTATGGAGGGCTGCCATGGCATCACAGCAGATTGACGATGTATGTAGTGGCTCCTCCTCCTGAATGAAATGAAGAGGCGTACGGAGGGCTACCAGTTCAGCAACTGTCATTGACGATGTATGGGACGTTTTTAGCTGTATTTTGACAGATCTTGGTGGAAGCATCACCGCGGCAGCTTAATTTGTAGGTATGACTGGTCCATCGATGTAAACATGTATACGGCCACTGTGCACCTCATCAAAATATCCCAATGTGGCCTGTTTCAGGGCAAACGACGGCATGTTAGCTTTCTTCGTCATTCCACGGAATGGTGAGGCGATTTAAGATAAAAGCTCTGCGCTGTTAATATTATGTTTCATGACATTTATTTGCGGGCGGCCACTCTAAAATTCTGTGTAATAATTTAGTCCAGAACGTAAGAACTGCTGTGAGAAACTTCGCGGTTCAATAGCATAGCAATAATATACGGCATTTATATTGCTTATACGGCATTCATAAACATAAAGCGTACTAATATACGCGAAGCTTTTCGGCAACGCTGACGGCGACGACGACGACGATGAAAATTCACCTGGAGTGCCCGTATAGTTTATATTGCAGTAAAAAATATTGTAGAGCTGAAAGATCTGCGACGATGGCAATTTCATATGACCAAGAGCATCACATGCGCCTGGAACGTCTCACGTGCACAAAAGGGGTTGTTTATATTATGTTCCTCTCCTACGGCGACTGTTAAACTGATGAGACCGAGAGGCGTTGTAAAAACAGGCTAGATAAGTATGGCGCATAAGTTCAGGTGGTAGCGGGGTCCGGAGGCCATGCAGACTATTGAAAAAGACGTCAGTTTACGCGCGAGTTTTGCAGCAAATATGTACTGGGTGCATGTGTGCTCCATGCCCATAAGGCTGAAAAGGGCACATTGGTACATGCGGCTTTTTGCATAAAAGAAGTATACAACTGCTTTTGAATACTTTCGATCGGTATCTCGAGTAAAAAAAAAGGTACTACTTGAACAAGAGTGCATGGTGAGGCCACGCGATGGGTGAATTGAGCAATATTTCAAGTCCAAAATGTGGACGTGTGTGTAGGTTTTCATGCATGTAATCATTCGCGCATCAAAGTCAGTTACGTACAGCATCCGTCATGCGCATTTCGTGTTGATGTCTTCGTATTCCACAGCCTTGTAACCATGTTTCAATGTGCCAGTAACTAATTATCCCAGGTTTCAGCAATAGTAACTCCCTTGGAGTATTCATAGGTTTGTGCCAACTTGAAAAATATGTTAACGGCATGTATTTATGGCGTATTTACGGCATATTTCAAATTAAACCGGTCAGTTGGAGTTAGTGAGGGTGAGTTCGGCCCTAATATAAAACTGCCGCCCGCTACATCGAGCATTCGCCTCTCCACTGCACCTAACTCGCTTTTGTAAGCAAAGAATCATCAAACCGAAGAGCTGAGTGGGGCGTGACGTCGGGAAAATGTTTAGAAAGGTGTGAAAAGGCGCAATTCTTGGTTTTATTTTCCCCTGAAGCCTGATGAAAAGCGCCAAAAGTCACCGTTGGACAAATCTTTGGAAACACGCAACTCATAAAGTCACAAAGCGTGCTATTCAATAACCCTGCACTTTCCGTCTTTCCCATATTAGCGGCAACAGTACGTGTTGACGCAAGGCCGGCTGGTATAAGGGATATAATGAAAAGAAAGGATCTATTTGTACGTGTGGGAGAGACGTCATACATCACTCGTTTTGTTGTATCATCAAAGAAGCCGGAAAGACGACATAACTTGCGAAGTTCCGCCATAAGCCAATGTAACAGAGCTGAAGGCAGCGATTCTCTCTATTGACCTCGAAGTCACCGACGCCCTTGACGCAAGAACACGACTTCCTTGTTTTGGCAAATTGTCAGAGAAATGGAAGACTCGCAAGCAAGATTTTCGTTCGCAGCAGGACAAAATACCAGCGCCGGTCACAATCGCACAAGAAGGGGTCTACGTTGGAAGCAGCAAGTGTGAGATCAATTTCGTGAATCCTTTTATCATGCGAACAAGTGACGCTCGTCTGTCCTTACAGCAACTCCATTGTCGCAGCATGTTACGAATGGTGTTCTCCGAAGTCTTGTTAATCCTCTGTTTGTTCCAAAAATGTGCAACAGAAACTGAAGCACCGGTGGTCATCACCGACAGTGGTAATGTAGCTGGAATACGTATTGAGATAGGCGACCAAAAAGTGGACGCGTTTCTCGGAATACCTTACGCAGAACCACCAGTAGGAGAACTAAGATTTCAGAAAGCACGGCCCGTCAAGCCATGGAACGGAACCTACCAAGCGACTCAGAAGCCAACGCCTTGCAGGCAACTACTCTTGCCAGTTTTCGCCGGTATAACACTGAACTACTCAAGCGCATCCGAAGACTGTCTGTACCTGAACGTGTGGAGACCGGCGTCAGCTTGCGGATCGCCGGAATCATGCGAAGTAAATCTGCCAGTGGTGGTGTTTGTTGACGGTAACGTGTTTCAGTGGGCCGACTCGTCGCTCTTTTTAAACGACCCTGCAAATTTTGTCGCTCTGACAGACGTCGTGTTCGTGACCTTCAACTACAGAGTGAGTATATTTGGCTTCCTTTCCCTAGAAGACTCAGAGATACCTGGAAACCTGGGCCTTTGGGACCAGAACCTGGTTCTCAAGTGGGTACAGGCCAACGTCAGGCACTTTGGAGGCGATCCAAATAAGGTAACGCTAAGTGGGCAGAGTGCAGGGGCAGCATCCGTTGGACTGCACGCTATTTCACCCCACAGCAAAAATTTGTTCAAGAGGATCGTCATTCAAAGCGGAAGCCCCTTATCACTCGTGATAGGCCTATTTTTCAGGGGTGTTGGAAAGTTTACCACTATCACCGGAGCTCTTGGTTGTTATGACTTGAGCAAAACGCTGGACGAACAAAAGAAGCAGATTCTGAGTTGCCTTCAGAAAATGGAAGCCTCGCGTATCGTTGACACTGTCCAAAGAGTGGATTTCATCAAGCAAATGTTCTCGCCCATCGACGGAGATGACTTCTTACCGGCGAGGGTCTTGTCCGTGGACGCCTACAACAACCTGGGCGCGACCGAAATACTGTTGGGCACTGTCAAAAATGAAGGGCCCGTGTTTCTCAGTCACCTCAAGCTCGCTTTCCCGCGATTCAAAGACTTGATCATGTCCGAGTATAGACTGGTAGCCATCTTGGTCATGGCGCAAATGCTGGACATTCCTGTGTGGCAAAGCCGGAGGATCGCAACGGCATACTTTGGGGGCCCTGACGATAAACGCAAAACGCCCGAAGAAGTAGAGGCCATTTTCGCAGAAATGTTCGGCGACGTCACATTCTACTGCCCGTCGCAAATCATGGCTGACATCTTAGCCCAGCAGCAGGGCGTCAGCGTTTACCGATACGTGTTCGTTCATCGTCCTTCGTACAGCCTTTGGCCCGAATCATTCGGAGTCGCGCACAGTGACGATCTTCCCTTCACCACGGGGTCACTCGTGTTCGTGAACGACACAACCCGCCACACGGTGCCATTGGGACCGAAGGGTAAGGAGGCCCTCTCGTCTGCGCGCTACACGGCTGACGAAAAAAGCTTCATGGAGGAAATAGTCACTGCTTGGGGAACCTTCTACACAGATGGGTGAGCATATCTGTATATAGGACGGATACCGTAAAGAGTGCGCCCGTATATACAGGGCGCTTTATTTTATCGTTAAGAGAATTTTTCTTTTAATTTACCTCTGACATGTAGCAGAATTTTACTTCTTGAGCAAGATTACTGTGTGAGTCAGATATTATTCGCACAAAAAATAAAAGTGAATGTTTGACTACTAAACAATAGTTGGCGAATAACTTTTAAACTAATTACTCCATGGACATACTGCAATTTGCATTGTGGCCGGCAACATTTAAAGTCATATCCACTTGGAACCAATTCGGAGGATTATACAAGCTTGGAGATATGAGTTCCCAAAGTTTGTGACGAAATGCATTGGTTTTTCAGTAACTTTTGAGCTTCAATGCAGAAAAATGTGTTATGTTAAAAAAGTCAGTGGAACAGCGCATTTTTGTCGCTAGTGCAACTACACTTATCTCAAAACGGGGACTTTTTTCGAAATTCCTTCCAAGGGGATGTGCCATATAAAATCACTGGCTTTCTGTCTCGTGAAATGTTGGCGACAGTTGTAGCACAAATCACTGTATAAAAATATAAAGCTATCTTTCTTTGTCGTTTTTTACTCAGCCGGCCAGTTTCTTGCATATTATCATCGTTTACTTTACTACTTTTGAAGTATTTTGTAACGCTTTGCTGGGTGCTGTTACACCTTTGAAGACTTTAAGCGGTAGATTTCAATCAAGTAACGCGTGTCCTAATTTTAATAATTGAGATCTTTTCATAAGCAGCGCAAAAAAGTGACTGCGTGCGAGGATACAGGTTCGACATATTCATGTTATCAAGACTTCCATTTGGAAGATATTCATCCTTTTCTTTAAATCTTGAGCCGCAACTGGCAAACTAGTCACATCGATCGTATACAAGTAATCCGGACGCAAACAAAAGAAAAACAACAATTACTGCTTGCATGAGGCCAAAATGCGAAGCAGAAATGGGCGTGAGCGATGAAATGTATAGTCTAGAAGTCTCGACACTTCGAGTGAGCCTTATATAAAGCACGCTGCGTCTTAAGAAACATTATAGAAACTGGTGCTAATTTTGTTTTTGATGCCTGCACGTAGGTGGAAAGCAAGTACCCGTAAATCGCCTTTTTCTATGCCCCATCAAGTGTGGCGCTTTTCTGCCTGTGCATCCTCCCACATGTACTCTGTGCTAACTCTCGCCCTCTTTTCCTCTTCCTATTCCCCTTTCCCCCACCCCCAGTGTAGGGTAGCGAACCTGGTGCTCGTCTGGTTGACCTCCCTGCCTATCCTGTCTTTGCTGTTTCTCTCTGCCTCATCTTTTATGCATCCCCAAGGGTGTTTTTTTTTTACAGTTTCTACATCGTTTTGTACAAAAATCGTACTGATATAAGTATATTTTAGTTTTTAATGAGCGAGAACTTCTTTTTCTGCACATGCTTGCTTTATGTTCATGCAATGAATGCGAAGGTCACACTTCAAACCAAGCTCATAGCAAACCAAGGTACCCAGGTTTGCTATGAAAGATAAGATAAGGCAAGCAGCGGTGTTTCACCATTGTCCTGCCATTTGTGCTTCATATTGTACAGAATGAATGGTGAAAGAAATGAATACACGGAATGAGAAAAGGCATATAAGCTAATATATGTACAGTAACTCCAGTTTGTGTTGTTGCGGTCAATAAATTGTTACGAGTGGAAAGAAAAGGCAAAGACGAAAGAGACCGTCTACGCTGCATTCACAATGGAGTCAGACAGCCAGGCAGACACTCGGTGGCGTCAAGAGTCCAGACACTTCATCCCCTTTCTCGTGGCGGCTCATCCCTTGAGCGTCTGTTGATGGTATCATAATAATATATTGTTTATTTACGATGGCACACAGAGGACTGCCTCAAGTGATTATCATATTATCATCTCATGCTATGATACCTTCCGCAAAGTTCGTGGTTGTCCTCCGACCAGAAGGTAATGATGGCGCAAGCTCAACGCACGCAGACACGACGACGGCATAATTAGAGCCATAAAAGGTATGCCTTCTAGCCGAAACGTGCCCTGTTTGTAGCTTGCGCAAGTATGATATGAACTTGTTGAGCATATGTCGTTTTGCACACGGCTACGACTTGTGCATTATTATGGGCGGATAAAGCTGTGTGGACCGGCGTGCATGACAACTGGTCATGAGAGTGGCCGATGCCGACTGCGATGGCTTTTACCAAGCCCTCAAAAAAGCAGCGAAATTTCGGTTCTTCCCCAATTTTTTATGTATATGTGAAGTGAACACCATCATCCGCTTACTTTATATATAGCGGCCACCACATACGTGTAACGCAACGGAACTCATCGCTCCTACACTGAACCCACAGCGGGGACTCAGGGACGTTTCACCTGCTGCTGAGCACAAGTTCCATTCCGAACGCGGCGTGCTCATTCTTATGAGGACGGAATGCAAAAAACACTTGTTCATCGCTGTTCAGATGGATTTTAAAAGAACCAGATGATCCAAATTCATACGGAGGCCTCCACAGCAGCAGCCCTTACTTTCCTCGACGCGTACTTCGCCCTGGGTCCTGCATTTACGTTGTGATAGAAGCACCACAGAAAGCCACCAACTGACCAATTTGTCACGTTTCTACGTCCTTTATTGCCTATGTGCTGCTTTAGGACTTTTAAGACGATGAGCAAAATGAGAACAAGATGAAAGCAGAAGCCAACGTTTCAACAAGTGGACTTGCCTTTTTCAAGACCACATACAAAAAAAGAAAGACCAGTCTACTTGTCGACACGTTGGCTCCTGCTTTCATGTTGTTCACATTTTGCTCATCGTCGTGAATTTCCATCTGCCACGTTCCCCGCCTTTCTTAGAACTTTAAAGCTCACAATCAATCAATCAATCAATCAATCAATCAATCAATCAATCAATCAATCAATCAATCAATCAATCAATCAATCAATCAATCAATCAATCAATCAATCAATCAATCAATTCGACACAAACAACTGACCTCGTCGCAAGTTCGCGACCTGTCCTACGTCATGAAAATTCGCATGTCTGCAGACCAAAGCGTGGAACAGGCTTATTGTCATACCTTATACATCCACTGCCAATTAAGCGCAACACCGCATCAATTGAGAAGTATAAGCCATGCTCTAATCACAGATGCTCCACAGTACAGTTGTTATTCGTATACTCGATCCTCCCAATCAGCTTGATGAAAATAAGCCAAAGCAATATATTCATGCTTCTATTAGCCTAGAAGCAATAACGGGCGCGTTGCCGGACACAGCATGCTTTTTTTCCCACCAAAATACACATCCGTTTGCCACAATTATTGAAGGTTAATGTGGGCCCGAAATTGTGTCATTGGTCCACAGCGGACGCGGACGTGCAACACGAACCCTGATTCTATGAGCTGCAGTCAAGTGATGCATGGTTCGCGAATTAATACAAGGGATTTCGTTCGTCGAGTGGTGGGTATAGCGTAGTTCACTTAAAAATCGTTTTGTACCCGCCATCATCCAGGAACCACTATCGCATGCTGTTGTCATTTTTATTCTTTCGCATCTGTATTTGCTTAGGTGGTGCTGAAGGTCAACAAATTTCATACGGCTTCAAAATTCCTATTGGCATGTGTACTTGTTTATCTTGTCCCGGTGAGCGCTTTTCACGGGCTAATAAATGTTAAACATCATCGCTCGGCACGATAGCCGATTCTTGTAGCCGATTCTGCCTGTTGTCTAAGTTGTCGCCGAACCTGTTTTAATCAGAATGCATAGTGTTTTAGTGTTGTATACTCTAGTAGTTGTGCTAGCGCCAGAGATTATGATGGAACTTTCTATGAGTCGAGTATAAATAGTCGATACGTCTCAACTGCTATAAGATTTCGACGAGTGTGATCTCGTCCCTATCGTTCGGTCCGACTGCAACAAGTTTTCGTTGGCACACGTGCGGCCAATAAAGGGTGAGCTTTGTGACTGTCCGGGGTGCTACGGTCTAATTCCTCACCACCGCAACATGATACTATTTCAGTTATGTTAAGGAGGTATAAACTCTAAATGTTCCGAATAAATTCGGGTAAAGCATAAGAAAACTCGCATACTTGGCGCACTTCTCAGTGCGCATTTTTTACCAGTATGGGACGGATAAAAACAGTGACAAAAATAGCACCAACTCCGTGAATAATTTCACAAAAGATAGCACGTGAATGCTTCCTTTATCCGTATCTGTTGAAGCCGGCATGACTATGCTTAATATCATAAGAATAGTAACTACATTCAAAATTTCAAATTTCTAGCCTTTCAAGGCCTCACAGGTGAAGTTTCGCCATACACCCTTTCGTCTTGCCATAACCGTCTATATACGACACGGAGTTAATTATTCGGGTCAAATGCAAGCAAAGTGAGAGCACCCGTGTAGACTAAGATGCCTCAATATACAGGGTGTCCCAACTATTATGCACCAAGATTTAATACGCAAAAGCGACAAAGCTGGATTTGACGAAGGTAATGTTGTTTGCTGCCGTTTGGAGATACTCACATTATTTTTTGCATTCCGCCTAATTACATAATTAGCGTTAATAATTTATCCACTTCTCAATTATTATAAATAAATGAAAAGTGTCAATGAGGAAATTGTGCAGCAATATGAAAAACTCCCGATACGGCTTTCTGGTGCTCAATACGTGCTACACAATATTGGTCTTCCGAGTGTAAAAGAAGCACGCGAATACACGCAATATTATCGCTACTACTGACCTCTCGAGGCACTTTGCGTTTATTCGCTGGCTTCTTTCACGCTCGGAAAAACACTTTTATGCAGCACGTATTGAGCAACAGAAAGCTGTATCGGGAGTTCTTCAAGTTGTTCTACAATTTTCTCCCTGACACGTCTAACCTAATTATAATATTTGAGAAGGTGAATATTATTAAACATTAGTTACCTAATTAGGCGGAATGAAAACATAATATGAGTATCTCCAACCGACGACAAACAACATTACCTTGGGTCTGTCGCATTTGCATATTTTTAAGTCGCGGTACTTATAGTTGGGACGCCCTGCATATCAGGCTACGTACGTGTCTCCGTCTGTGCACGCCCCCATACGGTTTGGCATGCATGTCGCGCCATTCACTTATTACTTTGCGGCGCCTGTATATAACAAACACAAAATTGCACATTCGCACACTTTCAAGCATACCAAATTTCAGAATATGCAAAACAGTGCCTGCTGCCCGTGAACAAAAAAAGGAAAGCTGCAAAGAAGCTGCATAGTTCCAGGTATGATCGCCCTGATATAAAACAGGGTGTAGGGAGTTTAATTATTTAAATAAAACGTTATAAGTGACTTGGAGAGTCCAGCCAACATTTGAGTACCAAATCTACATGCTTGTGAAGTTGCTCTTGTTGACCTTAACGTGTCAGCCTGTAGGGTCATTAAGTCGTTGCTAGGCATATCATGTAACATGCATGGCCTAAAAGAAATGGCAATAATGTTTTAACAAAATTTTCCCTCTTGTATAAACATCGGCTCACGCGCACTAGAACGATGAAATCGATTTCCACCTCAGGACGTTCATGCTGGGACACAGGCATTGACGCACACTTACGCAAATACGAAGGCTTTAGCAGAAAGTAACGTGTGATTTGGTGTAAAATTGAAAAAGAATCAAGTGACAATTAACAACGCTTTCTTTACTGGAGCAGAGCATATATAATTATTTTCCTGCATTGTTTCGTCCTGTAGAAAAGTTTTTCTTGAACACTGCCATAAAAAAAAAGATGTTGCCGCTTAGTGGAACGGTAGCAAATCCAATTCAGCACATTGTCATGAAAATAAAGGTAAAACAAAAAGCATCAAATCACTGCGTTTCGCTGGAGTTGACTTATATGTGCGGGAGCACGGAAGAGGCTGCCTAATATTCGTGGCATGGTAGTTGAGTTTCGGGTTTGGGCTGCACGCACACTCACGCGCTCGCATAAAGAGCATGGGATGAAGGAACGCATTCCTAAACGGATAATTTGAACTCCACGAGAAAAGGCAAATACATGGCATGCATTTTCCAAACGCTCTCTTGAGTCAATTCAACCCTATTCCTTAGGCAAACGCTGCCGTATCAACAAATAAAGTCAGAAGACTTGGAAACAATGGCAGAAAGGACGGCGATGCTCAGACAAGACAAGCCGCATCACTGACTAACAACCAATTTTTTGCGTGTCGATGACAATATGTTCAGCAAGTGCTGTCAGTAGAATAAAACAAGCAAATAAGGACATGCGATACCACAATAACAGTGCGACGTCACATTGTGCATAGGTAATACATGATTTCATTGGGATGTAGTGTTAGCGAAGCACAATTTTCACTTGCCAGCGAGTGCGTTCGAGGAACTCAATGCGCTGCGTTAAAATGTGTAGCCTCGATAGCAATGCCTCAAGAATAAATAAAAATGCTCACAGCCGAGTTGGTACTAAGACCACTTTTCGTAATTTCGAATGTTATGACCGTCTTTGTAACATCACTGAAGCCAAAAAACGCTTGAAACGTTCATCTTTGACGGATGCCGCCATCTTGACCCTGTGAATTTCGCACACGCTCCTTGCTTGTATTGTCTCAAAACAAACATACGTGTTAATGGGACTACAGTATTTTTATTTTTGATGGCGGAAGTTCTTGTACATAAGCATCGTTTCGTAATAGAACAGTAACGGTTTCTAAAACTGCAAATGCTTGCCATATCAGCCCATATGACTTCACAGATGACCAGCGTCATCCAATCCGAGCGACACTTCGTTTTGCCGTCCAGCAACACGCCGCCATATGTAAAACTCAGCGAGGTGAAGTGCATTCGCTCGAAGTGCCCCTGAATTTGCTCGTCTGACTTTGGTATTAGCATGGAGGAAGGAAAAAAAATTAGGAGGGAGCATCGCGCAACGCGATTGAAGCCGAGGGTGGTGCCCAACACGGGATCTCACATCAAAGTGCGTGGTTGGTTTTAGTGTTTTCGCTCTGCAGGCTGAGCCACGACAGGGCAACCGAACAAGCGCGCACCGGATGAAAACTACTGGCATAGCTACTGGGAACCAAACGTATCAGCAAATCTCGATGCTCGCTCAGTGATCTCGACGCAAGAGGTCGCGTGTTGGGCCGCGACTGTGCAAAGGCCTGGCTTCAGGGAGCGTTCGCTTGCCAAGGCTGGCTGCATGATGTAACGCTCCCTCCTTTTTCCTTCCTCCATGGGTGTCAGTGTAGCAGTCGTCACTGAAACGTTAGCCTCGCACCTCAGAGGGTCAAATAACAAACCTCAGTAAAGGAGCGGTGACAGTAAAGGTTCTTGTGAATTTCTTTTCTTATTTATGTACAGCTGTCGACCTAGTAATTACGACGTGAAGCCTCAATTCTCTAAGAACGCTATAGTCAACTGCGTCGCTTTACTGCGCCACAAGTTCAAAACTGGAGCCAAATGATGGCGCGCAGCAGATAAATTACGCACACGTGTTGGCACAGGTATATAGTGGGAATTACACGAGCGCAGTGGCCGACGGCCTCGGCGCATTAAGCAGCGAGTGACTCGAAACCCGCAGCACCTTGCTTTGAGAACGAGGCAACGCCCGCGCTATACAGGGTGGCTAGAATACCCGCGCCATCACGCCGCATTTGGTAGAGGGGAAGCCGCCATTAGGCTCCGGAGGTACTCAAGCTGCAAAACTCGCGAAGTGAAACGCGGGTTCACTGATTCCTAGAGGCAGCCACCACCGGACGCCCACGCATGCCTTGATTAGCTCCGCGGCTTAACAAATCCCCGTGCAGCAGCAATGAAAAGGCGGCGTCGGAGGCGGCGTGGCAGTCTGGCACTGCTCTTCCCATCCAGTGTGGTCCTTATGCTCCACAGTTGGATGTATTTATTTATGTATTTATTTATCGTATTTATTTACTTATTGTACTAAACATTATATTGCCGTGGGCCAGGTAACTACTTTGCAACGTTGTACTACATGGACACCTGAAATATCCTGCGGCAATAGAAGAAAGTAGCGGGAGAGCGTGGTGAAGAAAGGGTTAAAGACATAAAAGATGAATGTAAAGGACACAAGCGAGACAGAGTTCATCGTATGTCTGATGGCCCTGCTGCTGGCCGACATAGCGCGCGGGCGCCACGGTCACGCCTCGTGGGACGTGAGGCGCTGGGGGAGCCCCGTGATGGCACTGAGATAAGCTATCGGGCTTCCGCGCGCGCTACCCATCATTTGGCTGTGTCTGCCGTGAAGGTGAGCGCCATCGCTGTGTCCGCCAAAAGGCCCACATCGCGGAAAGTGGTCAGGACCACTTTCCGTGTGACTCCTCCTCGCCGCATTCTTCGACTTGCAGCCTCATTGCGATATAACAGCAAACACCACCGGAACGGCACGATGAAAAAGGAGGGTGAACGACACAGGCACCGATAACGGTCATATGATCGAAGATATAAGAGACGACGGAAAGTGCCCCGCATCAAGGCACGACATAAAGAGCACGGCGCGCCGCGGCACGTAGGCACGGTCGAGCTTGCTCGCCGATGGTCTGTGCCACCACGTCCGTGCGAAGCTTGCTCCAGGCAGGACTTCAGGAGCATCTAGCAATGTAAATGAGGCGACGTACCTCACTTACTATCACAAACAAAAATACTTTTGAAAAAGCTTCTGGGCTTTACCGGCCAAAACCACAATACATCATGAACAGCTTAGCGGAGACACGGAAATAATTTTAATCACCGTGAATTGTTTAACGTGCACCCAATGTATGTATTGCAAACAAGAATTTTTGCATGCCGCCCCCATCAAAATGCTGCCGCCGTGACCACGCGCTTAGCAGCGGAACGTCATAGTCGCTAAGTCACGACGGCGGGTCGGAAACATTGAGGCGCTGGCACGCGCACTCACAGCACGCAGCTATAGGACGAAACCACTGTGAGTGGCCCATTATGTTGCCACCACGTCGTACGAGAAATGAAAATTGCACAAATGTGCCCAATGAAATATGATGGTACCCGCACCTATGAAACTGATTTTGATTCTAACGTTCCTATTTATAACTAATGGTTAACTTTATCTTATATAACATATTCTACAAGAACTGAAATTTCTGCGAGTTTGGAAGAATTCACACTTGACTTCAAGCGCAAAAGCCGAGGTCACAACAAGAAAAATCACAACAGACGAGTGCTCCTTCAAACTAAAGTTTATTCTCTAAAAAACATGCCTATTTATCAGTCCACACGGTGTCTTTTTCTCAAAAGAAAGTTTTGTTTGAAGTAGAGCTCGTCCTGTCTGGCTTCCTTCTTTTGCCGTCGTTTTTTGCGCTTCAAGTCAAGTAAGTATTATGTTCATTCATATTGGGCTGCCCAAATCGTGGCCAATCCCCCGGAGTGGGTATGTGCCAATGGCACAGGCTCTGCAGCTACAGTTGTGAGAGCCTGATGCCATCTCAATGAAATAGGTCAAGGCAAAAGAAAGGGCTGACGCCTGTTGGTTGTTTGGGGCGGTTGTTAGAATGCCATTTCACTGTTTTGAACATACATTTCAGCAACATTACGACTTCGCTCCAGTATATGGAGCATATTGTGTCAGATTTCATCCTGCAGATAAATTTGGAATAGTTGTGTTGTACAGGGTGTATCGTCTTTCATTTTTCATTAAAGTGCGCAAATTTATTGACGTGCTTGATTTGTATAGATAAAGTTTCCGTCAACAATGCCTTTATTAAGCAAGGATACTGACGGGAACTTGATTTGCCTCACATTTTCACAATGGTGTTCCTGAAATGCAGCCATGTGTACCATAAACGGGCAAACTTTATGCAATAAAGAAAACCCTGATCGCTTAGTGACTGCTCAATGCGCCAAATGAAATTTAGATGTGGCATAACAACATTGCACAAGGACTAGAGCCGCGGCGGTGATATTGAAACACAACACGACAGAGGGTGTCCCGCAGAGATACCTGACAGAGAACACAATGCGGCATTGCTCCTTCTTGAAGAGCCCTCTTCTATTCCTCCCAGGAAACCGAAGGTGCCGTTAACAGGTGGCAAGTGGCCACGGTACACGTTTGATGAGCCGTGGGTGATCTACCTTCAGCCGAACAACTACACGACCATTGTCGAGCCGAAGAGGAACATATGTGAAGTGTGGAAACCAGTGCTTCTCAGGGAGTAAGTACAAGTTGTGGAAAAATCGTGAAACTACACAGCGCAGGCATGCCATGCACCATTATTTTTTGCCACAAACGCGCACCAGGATAACAATGGTATATTTAGCTCGTCAGTTATGCAACATCTGCAAACATAGAAGAGAATTAAGTAACATAAATATTTTAATGAATGAAGCAGAAACAAAGCTAGCTAGGCAGTTAGGCACACCGATATATGCCTCCACTTCACCCCAAACTGAAACGTCGCCAGGCAGTCGTCTGGCGACAACTGCAGACACACACCTTCGCCAGTCCGGTGTGATTGCGGCACATTTTCCCCACGCAATACCCGAGTGCTCTTTGCAAGTTATGTCAGGTAACTAGAGCGACGCTCTCACACATGTTGTGGGAGTGTCCTGTTATATCAGCTAAAATGGCAGTAGCTCCGGAGGCTCTTCCGTCGAAGAGGGCCGCCACTCGGCGCAGCTCCAACCTCAAGACACAAAAATGGGCAGTCCAGCGGGCCCAAGAGGTGGCGACGAGCAAAGGCCTCGAAGTCCCCTCATGCGAGACCTGAGCCCGGGTCGTTAAACTTCGCCGAATTTTCCATAAAGTTGTTTCCATCCATCTTTAGCCTGCAAGAAAGTTTCACGCTGTCTAGCATTACTAAGAGAATGAACATGTCGTTAAATACGCCTACGATATTACAAGAGAAATTGAGGCGGATCAATTACCGGCCTTAATTGCAAGGCTACCGCGTTTCTTGCGAAGAGCCACTCCCATGGGTGCACGCACAGGCCAAGCACAAGCACGACTAATGGATACACCGCGTTCCCTTAACTAAGCGCTGAAAACACTCCTCTGCCTTTGTGGCTAGCGTGCTTTCCAGACGACATTCCTAAATTTTACGTGCATTGCCAAAACAAATTGCCACTGTCACAACATAATCTATTACCGCATGCATTTCTATTATGTAAAGAGTTCGCAAGTTTTATTGAGATATTTTTTTTCTTGTGCCAGGAGAGATGAAACTGCGCAGAGGTCTGTATCTTTGGAATGCTTCATGCACAACAAAGGATCATGGAGACCCCACTTTAGCCTCGAATAACGTCTTGCCTTGTATGTAATATCGAATGAAAAGAAGTTCTCGACAAGGCACCGTTATCGCCATTCTTCTTGCCCGTTGTCGGAAAAAGTATTGAATTATTGCTTTATAATGACATGAGGGAACTTATTAAATATTTTTTTTCAGGCGCTCCACAGCTAACGCATGGCCGCTAAAGCTCGTCTTTCTTTGAAGTGCGTTCGGCCACGCTACGTAATCTGCAGTCACATGTCAGTTCATTTTGTGACGATCGTCATGAAAAAACAAAATTTATATGTGCTAGATGTAACGTTTCTCTTACGTGTGCTTCCTTCGCTGTGTGTATGCAGGTCTAAGCCCGAAGAACGCTCCTTCAGTCAAGAAGAAGAGCCAAGCAAAAAGGAAGAAACAAAAACTAACGAAGTCGACAACACGGGCCAAACTGCAACAAGCCCATCCACGTTTCTTTGCTCGGCTCTTATTTTATTCATTTCGTTTGCCGGCCTGACGCTTTGTTGATCTTTCTGCTCTTCGTCTGCCTGTTTGATTCTTTGATTTCACACACAAGCAACAATGACGTGCAATATGTTTAGTGCCAGTGCGTTCAGCAAGAACTCCGATGGATGAATTGTGATCTAATAAAATAATTGTTGCGTTACTCCCAATTAACTAAAAAGTTCGCAAGGCGGCAGGCCACACCAATGCGTCAAGGGAGGAAATGAATGGCAATACAAGAGTAATTTAAAGGCATAGCTAGAAACTTACAAAAGCCTGAAAAGCTTGCTTATAGAAAGGGTAAGTAAGCGCTTCTTTTTATTATTGAACTCTTCAAATTGATTTCTGTTGTTGCTGTTCGTGATGCACTTGAGCCGGATAAATCACTTCTATTTCCTAACTCAAGGAAGAGCACTGTTTTGGCCTCAAGGCGATGATAAGATAATCTCTTCACGCTGTTGTTAAACATCACTGAATAATTAAAACAAATACAGGTGGCGCTGTAATCGAAACACCGAGTTTGCAAATGTGTAAAGTGCGGAGCTTTATTCAGAGTAAGAGATAAGGTTACGATGCTATACATGCATCACAAGGCGCCGCTACCCCTGCAAACAATTAATCAGAATAGCTAATAAAGCATTTCGCACATGACATGATAAATATACAATGTTCCCTTTTAAGAATGGGTGTTTGCACTCCTCAAAGTCCTTCTTACCATTCATTGAGACAGCGTTCTGTACACACTTTACCTTGTAGAAGCAGCTATTTATATTTTACTGTGTACTATTTGCGTTAATGGGTTTATTTCTCTCCTACGAGCATATTCTGAGTTTGTTTACTTTAGTCGTTTCTACAGTATTTTACAGTAACTTCTATGTGCCTTCTAATCAACAACAAGAAAATTATGCGATTTACGTTTATACTCATTTTTGTTCAATTATAGATTTTTTTTTAAGTAGTATCGGGAGTACATTCCGTCCTGTTCAGATGGGTTATCTGAAAAGGGTGACAATATTTTCGCGGAAACTCGCAATGTCCACGCAAGTGTAATTGAAAACTTTCACTAACTAACCTTCTGTTTGCCACTGTGTGTTGCATGTTTAAATTATAAAATTGAGCAGGTGTGAAGTCATGTCAGCTTAGCGGAAATAGCAAGACTAGCAGCAGTTTCCACATATCCATCTCTAAAATTCATTGCAATAACCCGTCTAAATACGAGTATTTGTTCCAATTATTAGTGTTCCAAATTTCCGCCTCGTGTTATATGCAGACGCAAGCCAAAATTCCAGCCTGAAAATTGGGCTCAAGAGGGAGAGAGAGAGAGAGAGAGAGAGAAAACAGAGGAAGGCAGGGAGGTTAACCAGAGGTAGTTCCGGTATGCTACCCTGCACGGGGGGAAGGGTTAAGGGGGATACAAAGAGAAAGAGAGTGGAAGGGGGAGATAGAGAAAAAACGAGACGAGCGCTAACAAAGCGCGTACACTATAGAGCGGTAGGGGGCGGTGTTCTTAAAGTCTATCGTTAAGCCCTGTAGACCGCGGGGGGGGGGGGGGGGGGGACAAAGGGGAGGAAAGACAGGGAGGTTAGAGACCGCAGGAACCTTAATAACGCGAGTGAGGCCTTCAACGCGGATGTTCTTTCAGAGCACTGACCTAAAGCTTTCAGTTCTGATAGTGGTCGATTGTCCAACTGGTCCAA